>NW_006408614.1:7316695-7347022 GCF_000296735.1 Chrysochloris asiatica | reverse complement strand
AGAAACACTCAAAAACAACAAAAGAGAAAATTAAAACGATATTCCTTATTTGGTGTGATCATTAGGAGATTCTTGTGCATACTTGTGTTCTATGCATACATTCTGCATATCTTCTTAAAAACCAAACGAAACAGCTAAGATGACACCAGGCATTGTTTTAGACTTATTGTTTACCTTCATATTCTGTCAGCACGTGTGTTTTGAATGTTGTTGTTGTTTGGTGCCGTCGACTCAGTTCTGACTCATAGCGAGCGACCTTATACACAACAGAACCAAACACTGCTCGGTTCTGCACCAGCCTCGCAGTTGTTGTTAAGTTTGAGCCCATTGCTGCTGCCACTGTGTCAATCCATCTTGTTGAGATTCTTCCTCTTTTTTTAGCTGACCCTCCGCTTTACCAAGAAGGAGGTCTTTGTCCAGGTACTAGTTCCTCATGACAATATGTCAAAGGGAGATGAAGTCTCTCGTAGGAATGCATAGTATTTCATTCTGTGATTAAACCAAAAGAAAAAGACAACACCTAAAACCAAATCCACCGCCGTTGAGTTTCCAACTCATAGGTACCACATAAGACAGAGTAGAACTGTTCCCGAGGGTTTCTGAGACTGTAAACATTTACAGCAGAAGAAGAGGGCCTTGTCTTTCTCCTAACCAGTGACTGGTGGGTTTAAACCATCAACCTTTTGGTTAGCAGACCAATGCTTAGCCCACTGCGTCATCTGGGCTCTTATTAATTACCATCAAGCCAACAGAATCAAACATTGCCTAATTCTCAACCCTCCCATGATCCATCCTCACCTTGTCTGAGCCCATCAGACACTAACACTCCTGTTCAGAAGCACATCACTAGATCTCCACTCAAAAGACGAGACTAGGAACGTCTGTAGGGACAGAGAGTAGAGGAGTGCTTGCCTGAGGCTGGAAATGGGAGAGTGAACGGGTGAGAAGATGCTAGCTCAAGCACACAGGATTTGTTATTCCTGAGGTGGTGGTCATGCTCTCAAACTGACCGTAATGATGGCTGTACACATCTGGGAATATAGTGACCACTACAAGATCGTGCACTTTAATGGGTGCATTGCCTGGTATGTGAATTATATCTCAGTAAAGCCACTCATAGTAAATATGCAGGGGCAATAACTTCCCATCTCCTCCCAGAATGCCTCACCACTTGTCTCAATATTATCTGCGGAGCCTGTCTCTCCCCCTTGGTTTGAAATGTCACCATCATCATATGCCTAGTACCTGTGGGTATTTGAGTCTATTTCTGGGTGCTCTGCTCAGCTCTGCTGCTTGTACAGAAGCTACCTACCTGCCGAGAGTGTTCCGAGAGCATCCCAGGTCACTGTGCCTCAGAGCAGTAGGGTTTCTTAACAGGGGTGTCTATTCTCAGCCTAATATTGAACATTTAATGCCTAAACTCGTGATGGTAAGGAGAGAGAAGACAGCTGAAAGAAAGACAGGTGAGATTTTAAAATATTAAACACATACATCCACATATTCCAAATGTGTCATGGGGAGCCAGCTCAAGGCAAATTCAGATGGGGATGAGGGTGATGTTCGGTTTCAGCACCTTCACTTGTATATGGTGGAACTGGTGGTATTTCCCATCCATCCTGGGCCTTCTGACCATCTCCCCTCCCCCTGCTGCTTGGCTAAAGGACCTTCAGAATGGTCTTTGTCAACTGCTTCACTCTAAGACTGCGGATTCCTGTCAGAGGAGTCTGCATTGCAGGGCTCTGCGAGAGGATCTCTGGCTTTAAAATCACAATCGAGACAAACAATTGTGGAATTTCTGGCAGTACCTTTGAGATGATACAAATAATTGGAATGTTAAATCACCTTGTCTCCCAAGATGCTCCTCTGGATTTGTTATTGTTGTTAAGTGACATCGAGTCGGTTCTGACCCACAGTCTAGGGTTTCTGAGGAGCAGCTGGTGAGCTTGAACCACTGCCCTTGCAGTTCAAATGGCTTGGCATCCTGTCGCATTAACCCAGCACCACACCAGGCAGGACTCTAGTCCTCAGGATAGGGACCCTTAAAATTCTAACAGTGGGAAAAAGGACGAAAGACCTGGAAATTTTCTCCCATAAAGACAACATCCTAGACAACCCTTTCGGTAGCTCTGTCTTGTGATGTGGGGTCACTGTGAGTTGGAATCAACTCGACAACACCCAACAGCAACAGCTATACATATGTGGTTATTAAAAAAGACAGCAAAGAAAGAAACGGCCAAAATAGATGCCAGAAGAGACTTGCTCATCAACGTAAACTAAAGGGAAAGGAAGAAATGATGAGGTAAAACAATTGAACAGAAAATTTCAAAGGACAACTCGAAATGATAAAGGATTATAATGAAATGTGCCAAGACCTGGAGTTAAAAAACCCAAAGGGAAGAAGGTGCTCAGCATTTCTCAAGCTGAAAGAACTGAAGAAGAAAAAAAAAAAAAAAAGTCTCAGTTGAATATTGAAGTTATTCTATGGGCAAAGTCCCAGTGTGGCACTGTAAGCTAAGCCCTGGACAGCTAACCTCAAGGCCAGCAGATCAAACCCACTGACTGTTCTTTGGAAACTCTATGCAGGGTCACTATGATTTGGAATTGATTCAATGGCACTTAACAACAATAAAACATGGACAAAATATGGAACAGAAGATGGAAAGGAGACACAGCATCACTGTACCAAAAGGAACTGGTTGATATTCAACCATGTCAAGAAGTAACATGATGAAGAACCAATGACACCAAAGGAAGAAGTTCAAGCTACACTGAAGGATACTAGCGAAAAGCAAGGTGCGAGGAACTGATGGGACAGTTGAAATGCTTTCATTTTTAATATTTTATCTTCTGAAACCACCCTTTAAATTGTGAATACATAGTTATAACTTATGAGGACCCACACTCATGACTATGTTGTTTTAAAAATGTACATCGTACTGTACATATTATGTTAATAGTATGTAATACAGACAATAAACAACATCCATATAAATGGAGAAAATATTGAAGTTGTCAAAGACTTCATTTTGTTTCTGTCAACCATCAACCCTCATGGAAGCAGCAGTCAAGAAATTAAGCATTAGGCAAATCGGCTGCGTTATAAGACCTCTTTAAAGTTTTCAAGAGCAAAGATGTCAGTTTGAGGAATAAGGTACGACTGACCCAAGCCATGGTATTTTCAATAACCTCATATGCATGTGAAAGTTGGACAGTGAATAAGGAAGACCATCATCAAGAAGAATCAATGCCTTTGAGTTATGGTGTTGGGAGAGAATGTCGGAAGTACTACAGACTCCAAAAAAAACAAACAAATCCATGTTGGGAAAAATACAACCAGAATGCCCCTTGGAAGTCAGGATGGCCAGACTTCGTCTCTCATGCTTTGGACATGCTGTCAAGAGGGGCCAGTCCCTGGAGAAGGACATTATGCTTGGTAAAGTGGAGGGTCGGAGAAAAAGAGAAAGATCCCCAACAAGATGGATTGGCACAGTGGCAGCTGCAGTGGGTTTAACTGTAGCATTGTTTTTGGGTTTGTTGCTTGCCCGGGAGGTGCTTCTTTCTGTTGTGCATAAGGTCCTATGAGTTGGTACCGATTCGATGGCACCTAACAACAACAACAACAACACAGTGTTGTTGTGTGAAATTTGCTAATGCTATCATTAACAATATTCACTCAAAGACATTCAATATTATGCTACTCAGTATGAAATGAAGTCTGCGTTGGTGTCAGGAGTTGCAATGGATGGAAAGTTGGGCAGCGTGCAGCTCTAATGTCACATGATGATGATTAAGCTGCACAATGATCCAACAGCAGCTGCATCTCCTGATTTCATTGTTAACCGCACTGCTGATGACGTCATTGTAGATCAGCAAGACCTTATTCAACATCGGTTGTTCATTTAAAGCTGAGTTCAAGTTTCTCTGCGTGTAACACGGTACTGCATGCACCTCCAAAGGTACATCCAGCCAGAAAGTCACACGGAAAGTTCTCCGTGGAAAACAGGAGGCAAGGAAGGTTCTAGAAATGGATAGAAAGCAAGATGAAGGTCATGAAGGGAAATGGAGAGAAACTTGGCGAAATAGCATGTGAGAAAGGACTGTCAGATTCTAAGGTTGGGCTATCATGAGTGATAAGAGTAGGATTTTGGAGGTACGCAAAGGTGCAATTGGCAAAAAAATTGACCTTTTCTTCAAAGAAGAGGCAATGACCAACCCACAAGATGGAGAAACTATTGATAATTTGGATAGAAGGTCAAATCCAGAAGGGAGTGCCTGTGAGTTTATCCCTGATTCAAATGATAGCATGCAACCTTCTTGAAAATGCAAAGGAACAGCAAGAGGGTTCTTTAAAGCCAGCATTATCGCTTCCAATGCAGATTTGGCTTCAGTACCCAGCGAAGCCGTAAGTGTCCATGCTGAAAGTGCCAGAAAACTCCAGAATGAGCTGGATATGATGAAGATCAGCTGTGTAAAAATACTGATAATAACAGGCGGCAATAATAATGCAAACTTAAAAAAAAGTATTCAATGTAAGTCAGAACTAATTTATGATAGCATCATAGGACTGGATTCCCATTGCAAGCTGAGGACTACTTGTCTATGCTTACACAAAGGGGCTTCAAAAAGTTTGTGAAAAATGCTATTATCTTCTTATTCTATTTCCCAGCCATTTTGTGAGAAAACGATGGGCTGTCTTCTTCCACAAAGATTTACAATCGCAGAAACCCTGTTGTTGGTGGTGTTAAGAGCCATCGAGTCGGTTCTGTCCTATAGCGATCCTGTATAGGGTTTCCAAGGAGCAGCTGGTGAGCTTGAACCACCGACCTTGCAGTTCAAACCGACTTTGCAGTGTAGCGCATTAACCCACAGTGCCACACCAGGACTCCAGAGACCCCGTATGTGTTGGTGGCAGTCAGAATCAACTCAATGGCAGTGGGTTGAGCGCACACACACATACACACACACACACATCCCTCTGCATGCAGAAACATAAGATTACCATGAGATGGAATGACACAGTGGCAGCAGTAATGGGCTCAAACCTAACAGTAAAAGCGAACATGACGCAGGACTGGGCAGTGTTTTGTGGTATTGTGCAAAGGGTCACTGTGAATTAGAACCAACTCAATGGTACCTCACAACAGTATCCTTCCACTCAAAGAATGAATCTACTCTGGGATCTTCCCTCATTACATTTCCCTTTGTCTTCTTCATCCTTTGAGCATTATCCCAGTTTGTTTGTTTTTTCTCAAAGCTTCTGAACTTCTTTCAGAATAAAATATAAGGACAGTGAGAAGGAAAATGAAAAGAGAACTTAGAAAATGTCCAGGTGTGGAGGTATATCTCCAAGTTCTCTTTCAGTCTGTAGGGCTGCTGTGAAGACTGGTTTCACATGATCCCTTGCAGCTCCTGGTGCAGAGATGACCCGGGAGAGCCTGAACCATACCTGGCTGGGCTGCAGCTGGGAGGAGCCAACCCAGGAGTCCAGGTAGAGAGTGGAGCAGGCAGGATGCTCACTGGGTTATAGGCACTTCCCCTGGGACAGGTGGAAATGGTGCTGCGTTCCAACAAGAGAGATCTAATTAATAAGAAATTTGAAGAAGACCCAATTTGTGCTCCACAGTGAGCAGTCTCCTTGTATAAATTTTGCAGACCCGTGGCTATTCAGGGACCACATAGCAATAATAGACCCGATTGTCCTTTATTGAAAAACAGCTGAGCACAGTTAGAGTCCGAAATAGGGCTTGGGGAAATAGGTATCTCAGAGTTCCACATTCATTTTCTTCAATTGCTTGTGAATAGAGAACTTCTCACACAGGAAAAACAAAACAAAGGATTGTATTCCTTTGGACATAGAAAAAATTGGGCCAGAGTCTTCCGGACTCTGATTTAAGAACAGATAATGAAAGTCTGTCCACCAGAGGTCTGTCAGTGTGTCCTACTATGTGGTAGTTTGTGTGTTGTTGTGATGTTGAATGGTCACATGGAGTCCTTGTGTGGTGCTATAGGATAAGCACTGGACTGCTACCACAAGGTCAGTGGTTCAAAGCCACCAGCTGCTTCTCAGAAACCCAATGAGTCAGAACCAACTCAACAACATTTGACAGTAACAACAGGGTCACCCTGGTGGGCAGGTTTCAGTAGCGCTTCCAGACCAAGGCAGACAAGGAGGTAGACCACTCCTGAATGGTTGTTGTTGTTGTTGTTAAGTACCATGGAGTCGGTTCTGACTCATAGTGACCCTGCACAGGGTTTCCGAGGCTGTAAATCTTTACGGGAACAGAACGCTTCATCTTTCTCCCACAGAACACTAGTAGTTTCGAACTGCCGACCTTGAGGTTAGTAGCCTGATTCGTAACCACTATGCTACCAGAGCTCCTGAATGGTTAGCCCCTAAAAACCTTATCAATCGTAGTGGAGCCCTTGTGAGAATGACAAGGGTCTGCGAAGAGCAGGCAGTGTTTTACTTTGTTGTGTCTAGGGTTGCTATGAGTTAGAACCAACTCGAGGGCACCTAACAACAACAACAACAGCAAAGAAAGTCTGTACCTGGAGCAGGCTGAACCACTTTCAATTTGTAGTCAAGTCTTTGAAAGCACAAACTTCAGAATTTTCTCTGTTAGACACATATACGTTGACAGGAATTAATAAGGAAAACCTAAGGGAGCAGACGCAAGTGGAGGGAAGGAACCTGGCTCTGGGTGTAACTCTGAATCCCCCCATCCTGGCTTCTGCTCAGGGACATAGGACTCCGCCAGCAAGGTAAGCATGAGCTGCCTGGGTGTTTACTTATTCATCTGTACTGAACACTTTCACACATTTGGGGGCTGACTTGTGTTACTTTCTCATCCGTAGTGAACAATGTCACATAGGTTACCCATGGGATATTGTTCATTACGGTTGAGAAAGTGAGCACAAGTCAGTTCATGTTTACCTTGCTGACTGGGCCCTTCCCCCCTATCAGGGGCTGTAAGTTGGAAAAGAGGGGCTGATTCTGGAGGAAGATACTGTGGCGCTGGGAGAGAGACAAATGCCAGCCAGACCAAGAAGCAGAATCTTTGATGTGGTGGAAAAGTATGAAATTATTCACTATAGGTTAGTAAGCAATCCCATACTTATATTGGGTAATCCGCTCCTGTCTATGCATGTCCTGAGGGAGGTCTTTGGTGCTGACCAGTTTCCCTCTTGGTATCTGGTGGTTATGTACCGTGGAGTCGGTTCCGACTCATAGAGACCCTGGACAGGGTTTCTGAGGCTGTAAATCTTTACGGGAGCAGAACGCCTCATCTTTCTCCCGAGGAACAGCTGGTAGTTTCGAACTGCTGACCTTGCGGTTCTTAGCCCGATTCGTAACCACTATGCTACCAGAGCTCCTTCTCTTGGCATCTAGCTAACTAAAAACCAAACCAGTTGCCATTGAGTCAATTGTGACTCAAGGCAACCCCGTGTGTGTGTCAGGACAGAACTGTGCTCTAGGGATAACAATGGTTGATTTTGCTGAAATAGTTCACCAGGCCTTTCTTCAGCAGCACCTCTGAGTGGACTAGAACTTCCACCTTTCAGTTAGTAGCAAAACACCTTAACCATTTGCACCCCGCCTTCTCCCCCCCCCCCAAACCAATACTCTGTTGCTGCTGAGTGAATTCCAACTCACGGTAACCCTGTGTGTGCTGAGTAAACCTGTACTCCCTATGGTTTGGGGAGGCTCTGTCCTTTGGCAGGCCTTTCGTTCAAGGGTTTATATTCAGTGGGTTTATATTGCCAGCCTTTAGGTTAGTCGTTCAATGTTTCAGTGTTGGCACCCCTGGGGATTCCAATAGTTAATGAGTAGACACAGAACCCCAGCTTCTCTGTCCCTCCTAAAGGGTGTTCCTGGATCAATTATGGCAGACTAGTGCCCTGGTGTGATGCTGTAGGATGAGCCACTGGACTACAAGACAGTTTGTAAGGTTGGTGGTTCAAAACTCGCCAGCCGCTCCTCAGAAACCCTATGTAGGGTCACTGAGTCGGCACCAACTCGATGGCACTTAACAACAACAACAACAACAGCGCTGGTTGTTAGTATTGTTTGTTGTTGTTAAGTGCCGTCAAGTCGGTTCCAACGCATAGCGTTCCTGTATAGGGTTTCTGAAGAGCAGCTAGTAGGTCTGAACTGCTGACTTTGTGGTTCACAGTTCAGTGCTGATTCTACAGTGCCACACAAGGATGGAAAAACAGACAAAACACCAAAAAACAAACTAATGAATAAAAAACAAATTCAGAGGGTCACAGTTGTCTACTAACTTAACCAGTAGATCCCCTCAGTGACATAAACTTAATAAAAGAACGGTTGGTGTTGGAACACACCCAGAGGGACCTCAGAGATCTGCTTCCTAAAGGTCACAGCTTTGAAAACTGTATGTACTTTGTCCATGTGGAGTCTCCTTGAGTCGAAATCACTTGGTGGCAATTCCTACCAGCAACACCAAGAGCACCAGTGACAACGTATCTCTTCTCCATAAATCTCCAGCTCTTTCTAACCACTGGTCTTCATTGGATTACATTGTGACACATCTTCTCTTGACCTTCTGAAGACCAAATGGATTTCCATGAGCAAGAACAAACATGCCACATTACATCTTCATGTTCGTCATCACCAACACTCACCCTGTTTCCTGCACTAACAGATAAACGGCTTTGCTCTTATCTTTCCCTGAGGCAGTGTGACACTAAACTGTTCCTTGATGTGGTGTTATCTCCATGGAACATTCCACCAATCCCATCTCTCTGCAGATGAACTTCACCAGCTTCAGTATAAGAACTTCCAGCTGGTCACTGTTGGATGCAAGATCTGAACCTGAGGCAAGTGACTTGCTCTCTGCACTCACCTCCCTTTGGTTTCTAGAACTTGATTTCTATCTCTCTCACTGGGCTGGTCAGATGGAATTTTCTAGTGCTGATGTCTCCAAGCCTTTTCCAGAGTAGACAATGCCAACACCCTGCCTGCAGCTGCAATTTGGCAGCCTGTACTTCAGACTTTGATTTCTTGACCGCTGCTTGTGTGAGTGTTGATAGTGGATCTGAGCAAATTGAAGCCTTTGACAACTTCAATCTTTTCTTCATTTATTTTTTATGTTACTTATTGGTCCAGTGGTGAGGATTTTCAATGTTCTGCATTAGGCAAATCTGATGAACAAGACCTCTTTAAAGTGTTCAAGAGCAAAGATGTCAGTTTAAGGACAAAAATGCGCCTGACCCAAGAATTGTATTTTCAATAACCTCATATGCATGTGAACGTTGGACAGTGACTAAGGAAGACCATAGAAGAATTGATGCTTTTGAATTATGGTGTTGGAGGAGAATACTGAAGTACCATGGACCACCAGAAGAACAAGTAGATCTGTGTTGGAAGAAGTACAACCAGAATGCTCCTTAGAAGCCAGGATGACTAGACTTCGTCTTTCATACTTCGGGCATATTATCAGGAGGGACCAGTCCCTGGAGAAGGACATCATGCTTGGTAAAGTGGTTTGCTGTTGTTAGGTGCTGTTGAGTCACTACCGACTCATAGCGACCCTATGCACCAGAGAACGAAACACTGCCCGGTCCTGGGCCAACCTCACAGTTGTTGCAACCGTTGAGCCCATTGATACTGCCACTTTGCCAATCCATCTCGTTGGGGGGTCTCCCTCTTTTTCTCTGACCCTCCACCTTACCGAATATGATGTCCTTCTCCAGCAACTGGTCCCTCCTGACAATATGTCTGAAGCATGAGAGACAAAGTCTGTCCATCCTGGCCTCCAAGGAGCACTCTGGCTGTACTTCTTCCAACACAGATTTGTTTGTTCTTTTGGCAGCCCATGGTACTGTCAATAGTCTCCTCCAATGCCATAACTCAAAGGCATCAATTCTTTTACAGTCTTCCTTATTTACTGTCCAGCTTTCACATGCATATGAGGTTATTGAAAATACCTTGGCTTGGGTCAGGTGTACGTTAATTCTCAAACTGACATCTTTGCTCTTCAACAGAAGGTAAGGTGGAGTGTCAGCGAAAAAGAGGAAGACCCCCCAAAGAGATGGATTGGCACAGTGGCAGCAGCAATGCACTCACAAACAATGTTTGTGAGGCTGGGGCTGAACCAGTGTTTCATTCTGTTGTGCATACGGTAACTATGGGTTGGCATTGACTTGAAGGCACGTAACAGTAACAACAACTTGAGAGTTATTGGAGGAGAGGGGCTGAAGTCTCCACATCCAGGATGAAAACACACACCTGAGCCCCTGCCCTCACCTGATCCTGGTGCCTGGTCCAGTACTCATTTGCTTTGTTGTCAGCTGAGGATCAGTTTCCAGATTTTTGTAGAGATTGGGTGGAGGCACCTACTTTCAATTCTCCTTGTTTTAGTGTTCTATTCCCACACCCCACCTCTACTTTTCTATGTACCCTGGGTCTCCCTATTCCTAGACCTATAGGAATTCTGCATCTAAGATCTTAACCTTCTCTAACTGCATGAGGCTTCTCAGCTTTCTAGGTCATCTGTCTGTCTTGGAAGAAGTGCAGCCAGATGCTCCGTAGAATTGAGAATGATGAGACATCATCTCACAAACTCTGGACATGTGGGACCAGTCCCTTCAGAAGAACACCGTTCTAGGTAAACTGGAGGGTCAGCAAGAAAGAGGAAGACCCTCAATGTGAAGGTTTGACACTGCAGTGGCAACAATGGGCTCAAATACAATTATTTTGAAGATGGCAGAGGAACAGGCATTGTTTGGATGTTATCTACCTAGGTCCTCCCTTCCCCCCATTAAATTTCTGATTTTGAAGTCGTACAACTTAAATTCAAATATCAGGTTTTTCATTCACAAATCAATAGTTGCCATTAAGTCTCCGTAGGAATGGTGATTCCACGTGCGTCGGTGGAGACCTGTGCTCCATAGGGTTCTCAATGGCTGATGTTTTTCAGAAGGCATCTCTAGGTGGACTTGAACCTCCACACTCAGTATATTATCACTCAACCTCTTTGTGCCTCACTCCTCTGCAAACTGTGGATGATAAGTGCCTACTCTTGGTGGCTGTGAACATTTGGTGGGCGATGTCTGTGAAGTCCCTGATATAAACAGCAGAGCAGTCCTTACAGAGGGCTAGATATTGGGGGTCAACCGGAGGCACTCCCTTCCCCACCTGACTGTGGAACAATCATAACTGGGACAACGTAGTCAGCAGATCGGAGTCTCCATATCACCATTGTCATTGACAAGGTCAGGTTCACTATAAACTTCATAGCTCCCTGGAGACAGCCCACAGAGGCTAAGTCTGCAACTGTGCCCAATGGACTCATTCACACTGGTCACTGCCCTGCATGGGCCTGGGTGGAGAGAGGTGGAAAGACAGGCTCTCACAGCTTAAGACTTCTGACAGGCTAGCTTTATGCACAAGAATGAGGGTGGGATTGAGACCAGCATGCAGCTTGCTGGAGTTCTGTGGGAAGGAGTCAAGGTGGGCAGGAGGCCTGGAAGGTTCAGACAATAAATACCTCAGCAAGAAATCCCAAGTGGTACCTTTCATATCCTGGGTTCTGTCCTCTTCATCCACTGGGCCCAACCTATGGGTTAAACATTGGGCTTTACCCATTGAGTGTAACCAGTGGGTTAAACATTACAGTTTACACATTGTACCTAACCAATGGGTTAACCATTGGGCCTAACCAGCAGGTTAAACATTGGGATTTGCCCATTGGACTTTGGCTAATTGGTTAACTATTGGACTTTACCCATTGGGCTTAACCAGTAGGCTAACCATTACATTTTACTCATGGGGCTTAACCAATGGTCAATCATGAGGAAGCCCCCCACCGCAGAGCAGGCTACAAGCAGTTTTTCAGGGCAGTTGTTTCCACCTTCATGAGGTGGCCCCTAAAACAGACACTGGAGTCCTGGTGTGGTGTTAAAGGATAAGCACTGGACCTCAAGGCCAGTTTAAACTGCAAGATCGGCAGTTCAAACTCACCAGCCACTCCTCAGAAACCCTTTACAGGGTCGTTATAAGTTGGAGCCAACTTGGTGGCTCTTAACAACAAGCAGACATCTCTTTTATGGGTTCTCTAAGAACTTACTGTGGTTCCAGCTCTGCTCCCAAGTAGCACTGAAATTAGGTAGAACTTCACACGGTTCCATCCTCCTCAAGGCTGAACCTCCACCGGTCTCTGAGCTCCCACCTCAAATTATACCCAGCCAAGTTTGACTCAGAGACTGAGGCTTAGTGAACCCGTACATCTTAAGGATACTTCAAAAATTTAAAGCCAGCAATAAGTCATCTCATATTGAAATAGCAGCTCCTTGATTCATTAACAGGTTCCTGGGGTAAGATAAAACCAGAAAATGAAGTTCTCTTACAAGTTAAAGTTCAAAGAAATTAAAGCCCCAAGGAATCTAAGTGGGAATTAAAAATGTTCCTGGCCTTGTGAGTTAAAAGGCAAAGAAATTAAGGACCAAGCATCAAGCGTCCCAGTTCTGAATTCCTCTGCAGCTCAGTCAGAAAGCTTCTTGATGGGATGCTTGGGCAGAATGGGGGCTATTGGTGCAGGTGGGCTCTGTTCTGCTGGAAAGGGTCAAGTTCAACAGGGACTGAGGTTACAATTTGGTCACATGGGACAAGTGTCTATATACAATTTCCTAGAGAGCTACCATGACAAAGTGCCCCCAAATGGGTGGTTTATGACAACAGAGACGATTGCTCTTACAGTTCTGGTGGCCAGAGTCTAAAAATCAAAGTATCAAAAACGGTGGCTCCTTCCTGGGCACTCTGGGGAAGACACTGTCCCCTGCTGCTCTCCTAGTTATGATGGTCATAGGTAATCCTGGGCATTCTCTGACCTGTGGACACATCACTCCAATCTCTGCCTCTGTCTTCACGTAACCATCCTTCTCCTTTGTCTTCCATGAAAACATCCCCATTAGAGACAGAAATATTGTATGGCCCGGCAATCTCTCTATTTGTTAAAAATCCTCATGAAATAAGAGCTGTGACATGAATAGATATATGCACACCCTTATTCATTACAGCATTATTTACAAGAGCAAAAAGATGGGAGACCACCGAGATGCCCATCAGCAGAGGACTGGTTGAACAAACCTTGGTACCTACATACAATAGAATATTACACAACACTGGAGAATAATGATGAATCTACAAAATACCGCATGACAGGGAGGAAACTTGAGGACATTGTGCTGAGTGAAGTTGTTGTTGTTAGGTGCCTTTGAGTTGGCACAGACTCATAGTGAACCTGTACACAACAGAAGGAAATACTGCCTGGTCCTGAGCCAACCTCACAATCATTGCTACATCAGAGTGAAATTAGCCAGTCAAAACAGGACAGCTATTATATGAGACCATTACTGTAAAAAGTCACAAAAAAGTTTTGGTGCTGTAATAAACATTCTTTGATGGCTACCAGGGGTGGGAGGGAAGGAAGAATTATTCACAGGCTGGAGGCTAGACTTGGTGGCACTTAACAACAACAGAATGTAGACATGTGCTAACTTGGGTGATGGGGAAGACAGGTAAAAAGGAAAAAATAAGGACATTTCCTACTCCTTAGGTCTTTTTTTTCACGTACTTGAAAGAAACAGTGTATATCTATTTCTCATTAGGCTAGACCGTGGTACCTTTTCTACATAAGAGAAGAGGGAGGGAAGAACGGAAAGGAGGAGAAGATTAGGAAGTGGACACTTTTGGAGACTGTGTAACATGTGGTGTGTGGTCAGCATGGTGGGATTGTACGCTGAAAATGACTGAAGTGGCAAACGTTTTCCTGTATATGTATTGCAACAATGGAAACACACAAAACATTCCCACTGGTTTTAGAACCCTCCGTAATCGAGTATGCTTTCAACTCGTCTTTAACTTACTGCATCTGCAAATACACTGTTTTCAAATTAGATCATTGTCTTTATTATCTAGTGCAGCTATAGCAGAAATACCATAAGTAGATGACATTTGTTGTTAGGTGCAATCGAGTTGTTACCGACTCATAGTGACCTTATGCACAACAGAACAAAACTCTGCCCAGTCCTGGGCCAACCTCACAATTGTTGCCACACTTGAGCCCATTGATGTTGCCATTTTGCCAATCCATCTCACTGGGGGGTCTTCCCCTTTTTCTCTGACCCTCCACCTCACCAAATGATATCCTTCTCCAGTGACTGGTCCCTCCTGACAATATGCCTGAAGTGTGAGAGATGAAGTTTGGCCATCTTGGCCTTCAAGGAGCACTTTGGCTACACTTCTTCCAAATAGAAATTTATTCTCCAACAGTTTGTTGGTGTTGGTGTTGTTGAGTTGGCTCTGACCTGTAGCAAACCTCTGCACAATAGAGGCAAACACTGCCCAGTCCTGTTTCATCCTCACAATTACCACTATGCTTGAGCCCATTGCTGCGGCCACTGGGCTGGGGACTCTCTTTTATTTTTCTGTCCTTCCACTTTATCAAGTAGGATGTTCTCCTCCAGGGATTGGTCCCTGCTGACAATAAACGACACCTGCTCAGTCAGACTCTCTGGGGTGGGACACAGGCGTCAGTATACCTTAGATGCGCCTCAGCTGACTCCAATGTGCAGCCAACGTTGAGAAGCTAATCTATACCTCAGGGAGTTGAACTAGCTGTCGCTTGTGTTGGGTTTCTTCAAAAGACAAGAATTATAGAGCCCAGGGTGGCACCTGAATTCGCTAGGAAGCAAGTGTCTGTCCAGTCCATAGGTAAGTGACCCCATGCTAAGCTCTTGAGGAGACTCAGCAACATCTGAGTGAAGACATGGACATGAAGAGAGTCTAATTTCATCTCACAGGATGAGAGTTGTTGGCTCAGGTCGTTGACCTGTGACTGAAACTCAGCTGGGAGACGCCTGCCATCAAGACATTGCTGGGGTGCTGGGATTAGCCCAGGGCTTCGAATCCGTTCAAAGTGGTTGATTGTCATCATAAACAAGGACTGTGCATACATGTTGCATAGCAACCAAATCTCTTGCCTATGGTATTTTGACTGGAGCAGGACAAATTCAACAATGAACAAGGAAGATTAGAGAAAAGCTGATACCTTGCAATTGTGATGTTGGTGAAGAATATTGGATATACCATGAACTGTCCGAAGACCAAACAAAACTTTCTTGGAAGAAGTACAGCCAGAATGTTCCTTAGAAGTGAGAATGGGGAGTCTTTGTCTCACATACTTTGGACATGGTATCAGGAGAGACCAGTCACTGGAAAAGGACATCATGGTTGGTAAAGTGGAGGGTCAGTGTAAAAAGATGGGAGACCTTCAACAAGATGGATTGACTAAGTGGCTGTAACCATGGATTCAAACAGGAAGGATTTTTGCAGGATGGGGCAGTGTTCCATTCCGTTGTACATAGGGTCAACAACACTTAATCATAGCAGAATCCTGCCAAGAAACCAATCTTGTGCAATAGGCTCCTGAAACCATCAGGAGAAAGGATTGTGGCAGGACTTTCTGATAGTAGCATGTTTGCCAGGACTCTGGAGAGCAACACACATTCAACATGTGGTTGGCTGCCATCTTTGAGTGGGGCATTGCTGTGTGTTTCTTACTTGGAACAAAATATGACAGGTAACAGATTTGGTTGCTCTGCAACATGTCCATGGCCCATGTTTTTGACAGTAATGACTACACCTGCAACATTTGAACTGGTATGAAGCCCTCTGCCTCATCTGTGGAAAAATTCATTTGCACATTTGCAACATTGCTGCCTTTTTACAAAACCTAGGTATGCATAGAGATAGCAGGGTCCATTCCCAGGAGTCTCATGGGGGATTCTTGCTTCCCCTGCACCCTCTTCCTCCCATCCCACCCCCCATGCATACTGGGGGCCACTACCACAGAAATACCAAATGGATGACTTTAACATAGAGAATAAATTTAAACAAAAATATTTTCTCTCACAGTTTAGGAGACTTGTGTGCTGCTGAATTGGTGCCGATTTGTGGTGATCCTGTGTAAGGTTTTGAGGCTGTAAATCTTTATGGAAACAGAACTATCTCCCTCAGAGTAGATGGTGGGTTCGAACCAATGACCTTGTGGCTAGGAGGCTAAAATTCTGAATTCATAGTACAGGCTCTGGGGAAATATTATTTTTTTAAATGTTTTATTGTGAATTATGTGATCGTTTACATGGGAGAACATTAGTTTTACGTTCATCCTATCATGCATCGTTTCATTGCCATGGTTATAATCCCCTCCATGCATCATCAACCAACCAAAGGGTTTACACTACAAGCCTGCCCTCTGGTCGTAAGCACACAGCCACTGGGGAAATGTCCTTGTCTCCTTTCAGCTTCTGTAGGTCCTGTGTTCTTTGGAGATCTCCATGTGTCTTGACATCAGTCTTCCCCTGGATCCAAAGGACACACATCATTTCCAATAGTAGTAAGTTCCTTCTTCTTGGCTCATTTCCAGACCTGGACTTGGTCCATCTTGGCTGTCCCTTCTCTCAGATGCATCAGTTTCTCAGAAAGAATGGATGGTCCTCATGCCACGTGACAATGTCACATTGAGGTGGACATTGAGTGTTTCAGGCAAATCTTGGTGGCTTCGCTCTCATCTGTTCAGATTTTCTGTGCCCACACGGGTATCCGTCCAAGCTGGAATGGCGGTTCCCTGGCCACCCTTCCTACTGATGCTCTTGGATACTCTTCATGGTTCCCTGTCCTCATGGAAGGAAGTAGGTCCTGAGAACACACCTGCTTCAGGTTTTATCAGTCTATCTCCATCAGCGTTCATGGTCCCTTAGCAATGAAAACAAGATTCAGGTTGGCTTCAAAAGAGTAGTAAGACCTGGTTCATCTTCCTCTCTGCTTTTATTAGTCTCCCTTCGCTTGTAGTTCTCATGTTTTACATGTCTGCTTGCTAAAATGCCAGTCTTCCACTTATCTCTCAAAGAAATCTCCATCTTTCCAAAAACCAAACCAGACCCACTGTTATCAAACCGAGACTGTAAATGTTTACAGGGGCAGACAGCCTCATCTTTCTCCCTCTGACCTTTTGGTTAGCAGCCCAATGCCTAACCCACAGTGCCACCAGATCTCCTTCAGTCCTTCTGGCCTGCTTTATTTTCTTTTTCTAAGGTTTCTATTCCGATTATAAGACTCACAGGCTTTACTGTTGTCATTGTTGTTTTTAGGGTAAAGACCAGTTGACACTGAATCGACCACGGTGGTCCCATGTGTCACAGAGTAGATCTGCATTCAGTGGCTGTGATCTTTCAGAAGTTAGCCAGGACTTTCTTCCAAATTTCCTCTGGGCTGATTTGAACTGAGAACTTTTCCATTACTGTTCTTAAAGACACTCTGCTTTGTCTTGATTTTCTGAACATGATCTCTAGAGGCTCATTGTAACAGGAAGGGAGGGAAGGGGTCTTTCTAGTTTGGGGGCTTGTAATCATTTCACTGAATTGTTTATTGCCTGAACTCAAAACGACAATACATTTTTGATAACCGGGCCCCTATTCCTTTTTTTTTTTTTTTTTTTTTAAGGTTTTTATTGTGGATTGAGCGAAAGTTTACAGGGCAGATCATCAGTTTTGCATTCAACAAATCAGACACCTTGTTTCATTACAATGATTATAATCCTCTTCATATACCATCAGTTAAAAGTATTTCTCTATTCACTTTAGATTTAAAAAAAAACAAACGACAAAACACTCTGGCATATAAAATAATTTACATCTCTAAAGGGCACATTCTGTAAGTCAGACTCCTGGCTACCAGCTCTTAGTCCTTTTCTTCCCATGAATCTAGAGTCCACAGCTGCTCCCTGTCTCCATGCCCCCATTTCTGCCTCTGTCTCTGGTATCGCTGCTTCTCTGAATAAGGTCCCACATTCTGTTTGTGCTCTTCCCCCTTGATGGTCCTAAGGTCCTTTGTTTCTGCACTGTAAGATTAACCACTCCCCTGTTTTTGTTATAAAACTTCTACCTTACAATTGTGACCATCGCAATTAGTCACGATAACAATTATTCACTTTTGAATCATACGAATCTTATCCCCATCTCTCGTCACCAGACCCATCTTGAGAAGATGAAAGCTACTCTGTTGGGAACTCATTCTCTCCCTACCCCACACACTCGTAAACTATACTCCTTCTTGAAACCTTGTAAGCCAGTACTTTGTGCCTTTATCAACCACCCCCATTCCTTTTTATTTGTTTATGATTAAATAAATCCACCACTTTCTTGGGGTGTGTCTCTCTGGTTCCCTGAAATCTAAAGTCAAGGTCAGAGCCTTTGTAATGGAGAAGCCAGAGCCGATTGGAGACCCCATGTGGAAGCCCCTAGCTTCTTCCTTGCAGGGCAGAATAGAATCGGGGTGATCAATCTATGCTGCCCACTTCCTCAGGTCCAGCACCCACCATTCTAAGGCTACAGTGAACTTGGTAGTAAATGTACAATTTAGCCATCTTTCAGTTTAAAAGCAGAGAATGTTCTGCCTGCCAAGGTGAAGGAGACCTGTCTCTGGCCTCAGCCCCACCAAGGGTACCCTGTAAACATCACACATCAGCAGTTGTCTGCTTAGTTCAAAGCCAGTAGGAGCAGCTGGCACGCCAGGGCCACCCACATAGCTCATGTTTGGCTGGTTCACCTGCCAAGTCCCTGCTCTCGCTCCGGGTCTGTGCACCTTCCCTGTGTCGCCTGCCCAAGTTCATGAAGGCTGCACAGGTGTGGGTAGTTGCCCTTGACCAAGGTCAGGGCCTGCCACCCTTCCTGTTTAAAAACTCCACCTGCCTAAGAACAAAACCGCCTAAAGCAACAATGATTCTTCAAGGTCACACTCTCACTGGAACCAAGTCTGAAATCTGTGCAAGAAACTGCTGCTGTCCCAAACCTGATCTCAGAAAAGCCTCCATCAATGCATGCTATTTGCATTCCAATTCTACTCCTCATCTGTTTTGTCAGGTTTCTGGTCAAATGTATCAGATGGTGGCTGAGGTATAGAGCAGCATATATAGTGAAGAATGAGACTTCCTTGTTGGCCCTCAGGCGACAGTGAATACCTGGAGTCTCCCCACATACCTGAACTGTTTGGAGTTGGGCAGGGCAGACAAGGGATGGAAGTGAGGATACTCTGAGAGCTCATCTTTTCCCCAAAGTTCCCCACAGGTCCTGACTGTAGCTCCCTTGGGAGAAGTTAGGTAAGCGTAGAAACCACAGTATTTAGGGACATTCTAGTGTAGGCCAATAATAACATTGTGATAAATGGAGAAAAGATGGAAATTGTCCAAGACTTCATTTTGCTTGGTTGCACAATCAACACTCATGGAAGCAGCAATCAAGAAATCAAGCGATGTATTGCATTCGGCAAATCTGCTGCACAAGACCTCTTTAAAATGTTCAAGAGCAAACATGTCAGTTTGAGGACTAAGATGCACCTGAACCAAGCCATGGTATCTTTAATAGACTCATATGCATATGAAAGTTGGACAGTGAATAAAGAAGATGGCAGAAGAGTTGGTGCATTTGGGTTATGGTGTTGGAGAAGAATATTAACTAAAAACAATTTGTTTTAGAAGAAGCACAACCAGAATGCTCCTTGGAAGCCAGGATGCTGAGATTTTATTTCTCATACTTCAGACATATTATCAGGAGGGGCAGTCCTTAGAGAAGGACGTCATGCTTGGTAAAGTGGACGGTCAGCTAAAAGGACAAAGAACCCCCAAGGAGATGAATTGGCATAGTGGTAGCCGCAATGGACTCCAACTAATGATTGTGAGGTTGTTACAGGACTGAGCAGTGAAATGTTCTGACGAGTTTTAGGTTACTTTGGAATTACCGTTGACAAGTCTTATGTAAGCTAGGAGTCCCTGCGTGGCACAAACAGGTCAGCACATGATTATGAACTCAGAGACAGGTGGTTCTAACCTACTCTGCACGCACGTGGCCACTGTGAGTCAGAATTAACGACAAGTGGCTGGCACCCATGGATAAACCCTAGGATTTTGAATTACCTTGATTGAAATGTCCACTCAAGGGTTATGCAACTCTTTTTTACCCAAAATGCAATTCGTTGCTATGGTTTGGTGTCAATCCAACATCAAGAGAAAGTATAGTTTGAGAAATCAGATGCAGTATGGCATAAGTAGCTTGCTTTAGTTGAACATTTGCCTCTCACAACATTTGGGGAACTGGCCATGGTAATGAGACCATTTTAATTCTATTTTGTTTCCTTGGAGGTATGATCAAAACAAAGGGCAAAGGGGGGTTATTTGCTTCCAGAGAGGTTGAGCCCCTGCATCTCTTATGAATCGTGCTCTAAGGGGAAACACTTAGCTGATGCCCGCTCCCCTCCAGGAGTGTCCATGAACCCCCTTCCCCAGGTTACAGGGTGGATGGGGGAAACTTCTACACACTGGACTTGGAGCCATTTCTGTGACTCTGACAGCCTTTCCTGAGTTCTTACCCAGGAGAAAGCTAAAATGGACCCTGTGATTTTAGGGTAGTACCAGTACAAACTCAAGATTTTAATATATGCTTCTATGAGGGGAGGAGTCCCTTAAAAACTAATGGACCAAAGCTTGACACGATACAAGGTTTATATCGTTTCAATGTATCCTGCCCAGGGTAGAAGTATCACCAGCTATAGAGATAGTATCTTTGCAGTACAGAAAACTGGCAGACAGCAACGTAATCAATGTAAGTATCACCTGTAATGAGATATAATGGCATCATTAAGCCCTTGATACACTGAAGCATATCACATCATTTTTTCCTGTCTTTTTGTAGAAAATGCACAACCTTGCTCCAGTCATGTGAACACATTGCATAAACCTAACTCAAGGGACGATCAGAACCCTGTGGAGCACAGTTCTACTCTGACACACACGGGGCCACCATGAGTGGAATCTGCTTATGAAAATCCATCCCCAGAAAACCCTGTGGAGTACAGTTCTACTCTGACACACACGGAGCCACCATGAGTGGAATC
Organism: Chrysochloris asiatica; assembly: GCF_000296735.1. Taxonomy (NCBI): domain Eukaryota; kingdom Metazoa; phylum Chordata; class Mammalia; order Afrosoricida; family Chrysochloridae; genus Chrysochloris; species Chrysochloris asiatica. Next base: position 7,326,051 of record NW_006408614.1, on the reverse strand, counting down.
TGCTTATGAAAATCCATCCCCAGAAAACCCTGTGGAGTACAGTTCTACTCTGACACACATGGGGGCATCATGAGTGGAATCTGCTTATGAAAATCCATCCCCAGAAAACCCTGTGGAGTACAGTTCTCTGACACACATAGGTATCATGAGTTGGAATGGACTAGATAATTAACTAATAGTTTATTCTTCAAAAATGTCAAGGTCTTCTTTTTAGACAGGGGAAGATTGAAGAACAGTTAGGAGAGTGGAGAATTCTGATGAGAAATAACAACGAGGTACAATATGGGGTCTTGGATAGGCTCTAGGAACATGCAAAGGCCATCAGTGGAAAAACAGAAGAATCTCAAATGAGAAATACGGTTTCGTTAGTCATATTGCACAGTGTTAATTTCTTCTTCTCCAGCATCCTGCGTTTACATTAGAGGAAGCAGTGTGAGGCACACGAGGGATGCTTTGTGTCTCAATCTCTACTTTTCTGTAGGTCTCAAATTAATTTCAAATAAAAATTTTAGAGGAAAAATAAACTTTCTTCCTGGCTTCATGCAGTGCAGACACAGATTTTGTGGAGTGTGCCTGAAACCTACTATTCGGGGAGATTAGTCATTTCAAAGAAGAAAACAAAATTATGGTTACAAAATTAGGTGCAAAAATGATTATTTAGATGGCATAAATAAATTAGAATCTATTTTGAGGATACGTAATTGAATTCATAAATGAATTGCTCTCATACTATAAATTCAAACTTATAGAAAAATAGGACATTTTCAGTGAAAACCTTGTTTATTCAGGTTGGTGTGAATTTTGGATATTGTTTCATCAAGAAATCATCAGACATGTAAGGACAAGAAATGTCAGATCCATGGAAACATGCTTTATAAAGTTGGGGTGTATTAAACATGCATCCTTTCACCCACATGGACTTTTTGTTGGTGTTACTGCTGTGATTATTGGTTATTCACACAGAAAGCCTCCAGTCCCCCCTGTTATGGGTGGACTTGTGTGCCCTGCAGAAGGATGAGTTCACGTTCCAGCACCAGAACTTGTGAAGGTCACCTTGTTTGGAAATGGGGTCTTTGATTATGTTTTATTATTCATATTATAGTTTGGGTGAAACTTGAAAGAGTAAGTCAGTTTTCCGTTCAACAATGTATACACATTTTATTTCATGACATCGGTCGCAGTCCCCACAATGTAACCCTGCTCTCTCCGCGGGTTTCCTGTTTCCATTGGCCCATCTTTTTTACTCCTTCCTACCATTCTAGCATTGTTTGGAGGCAAATGATACTCCTTTTTGAGTATGGTAAAAGAATACAAACCTGGCATCCATCTTTCCTAATTTTAAACCATACGGTGTTCCCTTGTTCTGTTCAAACAACTGTCTCTTGGTCCATGTACAGATTCCCCATGAGCACAATTAAGTGTTCTGGAATACTCATACTTCGCAATGTTGTCCATAGCTTGTCATGATCCACACAATCGAAAGCCTTGGCATAGTCAATAAAGCACAGGTAAACATATTTCTGGTATTCTCTGCTTTCAGCCAAGATCCATCTGATGTCAGCAATGATATCCCTTGTTTCACGTCCTCTTCCGAATCTGGCTTGAACCTCTGGAAGTTCTGTGTCAATGTAGGCTTGCAGCCATTTCTGTATTACGTTTAGTAAAACTTTACTCTCATGGGATATCAAAGATACTGTTGAATAATTTCTGCATTCCGTTTGGACACCTCTCTTTGCAATGGGCACAAATATGGATCTCTTCCAGTCAGTTTATTGTTAGGGCTTTCATAATGAGGCCAATTACCCCTAGCCTACCAGGCAATGCAAACAATTTACCTGAATATGCTGATTGGTTGTTTTATTTTAAGTTTTAAAAAAAAAAATCACTCTCACAGAAAAGAAATGACAGGTCCCTGTGTAGTGTAAGTGTTCAGTGACAGGTCACTAACCTAAATGCTGGTAGTTAGAACCCACCCAGAAGTGCATCAGATGAAAGACCTGGACATCTGCATGTAGAAAGATGGCAGCTGTGACAACGCTGTGGAGCAGCTGCACGCTCACACACTGGGACATCATGAACCAGAATCAAGTCACCAAAAATGGGTTTGTTTCTTAATAATAATAATAATATAAAACCCTTCTTCTATTCTTAAAAACAATCTGCACACACCATGGAAAACATGGGAAGTGTATAGAAGACGCATTGTAGTCACTGTCGGGTGTAACCCCATAGGACAGAGGAGATGTGCCCCCGAGGGTTTTCTTGGTACATTATTGACTACGCAAAGGCTTTCGATTGTGTGGATCATGACAAGCTATGGACAATATTGTGAAGTATGAGTATTCCAGAACACTTAATTGTACTAATGAGGAATCTGTACCTGGACCAAGAGGCAGTTGTTCAAACAGAACATGGGAACACTGAATGGTCTAAAATTAAGAAAGGCGTGCAACAGGGTTGTGTTCTTTCACCATACTTATTCAACATGTATGCTGATCAAATAATCCGAGAAGCTGGGTTATATAAACAAAAACATGGCATCAGGATTGGAGGAAGACTTATTAACAGCCTGTGATATGCAGATGATACAACCTTGATCGCTGAAAGTGAAGAGGACTTGAAACATTTACTTATGAAGATTAAAGAGCACAGCCTTCGATATGGATTACATCTCAATGTCAAGAAAACAAAAATCCTCACCACTGGACCAATAAACAACATTCTTATCAATGGAGAAAAGATTGAAGTTGTCAAGGACTTCATTCTTCTTGGATCAACTATCAACACTCGCGGAAGCAGCAGTCAAGAGATCAGACGATGTATTGCATTGGGCAAATCTGCTGCACAGGAACTTTTTAAAGTGTTGAGGAGCAGAGATGTCAGCTTGAGGACTAAGGTGCACCTGACCCAAGCCAAGATATTTTCAATAATCTCATATGCATGCAACAGCTGGACAGTGAATAATGAAGACCGCAGAAAAATTGATGCTTTTGAGTTATGGTGTTGGAGGAGAATACTGAAAGTGCCACGGACTGCCAAAAGAACCAATGGATCTGTGTTGGAAAAAGTGCAGCCAGAGAGCTCCTTAGAGGCCAAAATGGCCAAACTTCATCTCTCATACTTCGGACACAGTGTCAGGAGGGACCAGTTCCTGGAGAAGGATATCATGTTTGGTAAGGTGGAGGGTCAGAGAAAAAGAGGAAGACCTCCAACGAGATGGATTCACAAAGTGGCAGCATCGATGGACTCAAGCGTGGCCACAGTAGTGAGGTTGGCCCAGGATTGGGCAGTGTTTCATTCTGTTGTATATAGGGTTGCTATGAGTTGGTAATGACTTGATGGCACTTAACAACAACAACAACAACAACAACAATCTTGCTGGAATCATGTTGCCAAGTCTTCCTCCCATGAACCACTGGGTGGGTTTGGACAGTTGACCTTTTGGCTCGTGGTCAAGCACTTATTTGATGTTTCACCAGGGCTCCTTTGTAGAAGAGACAGATGGACAGAAAATGACCTTTAGACTTGTCTCCAAAATACAAGAAGCATTTTTGTTTACGTTCCTCTTACCCCAACGTTAAAATCTCTTCTTCTTTACAAATATCTGCTTCTGTAAGTTGCATGTGCTATTTTGATGAGAGTGTTTTTTTTTTTTTTTTTTTTTTATAGAGAGAAACGTCTTTTCCCAAAAAGGAATAGAGGTGGTAGACTTTGATATTTCAAATCTTTCTGGGACGAGCTGGGGAGGTCCATCAACATGGTTCCGTGTGCAGGAAGAAAATCCTTTTATTTAAACAAACATCATTGTGATTCCCAAAAGACAGCCATGATATTTAACCTAGGCTGAATTCTTTTTAATGACAAAAGGAAAGGAAGAAGATCTTTTGCTAGACTCTCTGGCCTCCTAAGGTTGTTTTCTAGTTATTGAGCGCACCCCTCCGCCATCCTCCTGCCACCCCCCCACCCCCACGGAACAAGAAAACTGCTCCATCCTGCTCCGTCCCAAGATCAACTATGACCCAGACCACTGGGATCCATCGCCTTTGTTGGCTGATTTTCAGAAGTAGATTACCAGGTTTTTCTTGCTGTAGTCTGGAAGCTGTACTACAAATTCTTCAGCATTCATGCAACATGAAAACCCCATTGATAGGGGGTGGAAGTTATGAATGAGGTGCATTAGCTGGGAATCAAATCCAGGTCTCCCACATGGAAGGTGAGAATGCTACCACTGAGCTACCAATGAGGGCATGGTGGTGGTTGTGTTCCGTCCTGTTGGTTTGAACTCATGTTGACCCTGTGTAGGGCCATTAGCAGCCCAAAGCATAACCCAATATTCTACCAGGTTCCAATAGTATTGGAGGTAACTGATGGCCTGTGGAGACTGGCATAAACAGATTTGAAATACAAGCCCGTGTCCACTGGGCAGAAAGCTTGTTCTCTACATTAGCTGTTGTTGGACCTGAAAAAAGAGTAAATGAGCATATGTACGAGGGAAAGACAGAAATTCTCTCCCATTTGAGACAATGAGCCAGACTGCAAAGCTGTTTGAACTGTAAGGCCTGCAGTTCAAGCTCACCAGCTGCTCCTTGGAAACCCCATCCAGGGTAGCTATGGGTTGGAATCGACTCAACGGCACTTAACAACAACCACAACATCCAATCATAGATGAGATCGGGTGCATACTGGGTGGAGCCTAGACAGCTCTACTCTCAAAGAGAATGAGGTTTCTCAAAGATGGCGGCCACAGTGCTGAATCTGTGTTACTCCTCCGAGTACTGGCCTTAACTCAGCCTCCCACATCAGGCTCCGGGAACTTTCAGGAAGAACTGTGACAGGATTTTTGGAGAGCAGTATGGCTGGCAGGTCTCTGGAGAACTATACACACACCAAGCAGTCAGGTTGGCTGCTATCTTTGAGTGGGGCACCATTTTGAGTTTCCTTGTTGTTGTTGTTATGTGCCGTGGAGTCGGTTCCGACTCATAGCGACCCTGTACAGGGTTTCCAAGGCTGTAAATCTTTACGGGAGCAGAAAGCCTCATCTTTCTCCCGCGGAGCAGTTAGTAGTTTCGAACTGCTGACCTTGAGATTAGCAGCCTGATTTGTAACCACTATGCTGTGGGTTTCCTACTCAGGTCAAAATACCACAGGCAATAGATTAGCTTACCATGCAACACATACACGGGCAGTTACTGGACCATTCTGAACCAGTTCCAAGTCCTGCTTTAGGGGGAGGTCTTTCTTTGTTCCTTTCTGCTTCTAGAAGCTACAGTGACCGGTCAGCAGGTCTGGTCCAGTCCTCTGTCTTCCTTGTTCTCGCTGTGTCTGTTCTGACTCAGCAGTTATTAGATATAGAGTCCCTGACTTTGGTAGCACCCTGGTGGTGTGGTGGGTTAGGACCAAACTGCTAACTGGAAGGTCAGCAGTTCAAACCCACCAGACACTCAGAGGGAGAAAATGAAGCTGTCTGTTCCCAAAAAGATTCATAGTCTTGGAAACTCTACACAGGGTCACTATGAATCTGAATCGACTTAATGACAAAGAGTTTAAAGTGGCTTTTTTTTTTTTTTTTTTTAACTTTGGTAGCAGCAGGAGCTGTGGTAACACAGTGGGGTAAGCACTGGATTGCTAAGTGAAAGGTTAGCAGTTCAAACCCATCAGGCACTCTGCAGGAGAGAGAGGGAGCTGTGTCCATAAATGAAGTTACTGTCTCAGAAGTTCTAAGGAACCCTCAGAAACCCAGGGTCACTGTGAGTTGGTATCTACTCAATGGGAGTGAACCTGGTTTTCGATTACTCTGATATAACTTGATTAACATAACTTATTTCCAGTTTTCAGTATTTCAATATATACTTTTGTGTGTGTGCATAAAAGATCAATTTATTTCAATGCAACACAATTTGAAAAATACTTTGACACGCTTTCATTTTCCAAATTGCAATTAACCTTAAACACTATACTTCTTAAGGTGTAGTATCAAAGAAAAATGTCCAAAATTATCTGAAAAGATGAATACTCAACTATTTACCAACTACCTATCCGTGAGGTACATTATCTTCATACAGATTTGTAGGGGAAACATCACCTATAAAATGTAAAAACAAAATGTTAAATGAATTCTCCTTTACCTATCACCCAGCTTTAATAACAACAGACATTCTGTTATCCTTGTCTCGTCTTTACTTTTCCCAACTCCCACTTTCATACAACACACCAAGGGGCTCTGAATTCTGCTGAACCCCAACAACTGGGTTCAATGCCATCTTAAAAACCCCACCCCACTACCACCAAGTTGATTTCAGCTCATAGCAACCCTAGAGCACAGAGTATACCTGTTCCCTGGAGTTTCGGGGGCTGTACCTCTTTACCGGGGCAGACAGCCTCATCTTCCTCCTGTGGAGTGGTTGGTGGGTTTGAACTGCTGACCTTGCTCTTAGCTGCCCAGTGCTGTTACCTACCCACTGTGCCACTGACGAGAGGTTAGAACAGCTTCATCGCTACCATTGGTATGCAGTATGAGAATTCTTTTTATTTGAATGTTGGTGGAGGCCACATAGCAAGCCTCAATAGATTAAAGAACTCCTAAGAAATCCATTAAAACATGGACAAAGTATCTGATAGATACTTTGCAAACAGGTTATCCAGATGCTAAATAAACATATGGAAAAAATGAAATAAATTTAACTGTAACCCTAAAACCAGACCAAGCCCTGTTCCTAGTCCTAGCCTATCTCTACCCATAACAACACTAGAAAAAAAAACAAATGTTGCTAGAATATTTAGGAATGAATGCGTTTGTTTTTTCTTTTCCTGGTAATTGCAAAATGATTTCCGCTATAAACATTAACCTGTAATAAGATCCTAGAAGTACAAGGAGACTTCAGAGTCCCCGTCGGAGACTCCGTTCTGGGCTGAGGTCCAGTTTTCAGTGTGTTTGAACTCGTGCCCTCCTACCTTTGGAAAAGCTATTTTTGTAAAGTCCCAGGAAGGTCATGGCGGAGGCCTTGGAAGTTGCAGGTGGCTCAGCTGTGTTTCATATCGGGCAAGAACGCCTACCTTTTTGGGAGGAAGCCTACTTCTAGGGTTGAGTTCTGTCCCAGAAGTCAGAGCAGCTCTCCTGTTGTTCTTGGCACTGAGGCAGTGTTTGTGCCCTCAGACACTGTAGTCTTTCTCTTGGACCGCTTCCAACAGGATGGCGTGTGCACACGACGCCAAATAAGCCAGAAACAGGCGCTGTTTGATTTCCAAGTGGAAAACTACCTTCTATCCTGATACCCACCCAGACAGCTCAACTTCACACTTGGTTTATTCAAAACCAGCACAGGAAGAGACGTTGTTGGCTCTCTGCACAGGGCGCTGGACTGAGTCCCTCCTCCCAGTGGAATTGTCTATATTTAGATTTCTCCTCCAGCAGGGGAAACACCTGCAAATCACCGATCATGTATCGCAAGGTGCTTTTCTGTCTCTAGGAATCAGCACATTGAGGGGTTGATCTGCTTTAACACCATGAAGATGGTCCTACTGGCAGTCACTCACATGTGGTCACAGAGTGAGGAATCTCTAGAGCTGGTACAAGAATCAAAGCACTTACTAAATGAAAGCTCTTACTGAGCCTTTTAGGTTTCTTTAGTTTACAAGTAACACAGGGTTAAGGAGCCATAGTGGTACGCTGGTTAAGCGCTCAGCTGCTAACCAAAAAGTCAGCAGTTCAAACCCATCCACTGATCAGGGAGAGAAAGATGTGGTAACCTGCTTCCGTAAAGAATGGGCTTGTTGTTGTTATTGTGGACTACTGAATCAATTCTACTCATAATGACCTCATCTCTGACCGAACAAAATGTTGTCCTTTCCTGCACCATTCTCTCAATTACAGCTGCTGTGTTGGTAATCCATCTCCTTGGGGCCTTCCTCTTTTTCGCTGACCCTCCCTCCACTTTACCAAGCCGGATGTGCTTCTCCAGGGACTGGGCCCTCCTGATCACATATCTAAAGGAAGAAAGACAAAATTCTTTCCTTCTTCTCACTTTTAAAGGATATTCTAGCTGTGCTTCATCCAAGACCAATTTGCTCATTCTTCTGCCGTCCTTCCAAAATGGGCCTGCGCACAGCAGAACAAAACACTTCCAAAATGGGCCTGTGCACAGCGGAACAAATCGCTTCCAAAATGGGTCTATGTACAGCGGAGCAAAACACTGCCCAGGCCTGTGCCGTCCTCACAATTGTTACATTTGAGCCCATTAATGCTGCCACTGTGCTCATTTGTTTGGGGTCTTCCTCTTTTTTGCTGACCCTCTACTTTATCAAGCACGATGTCCTTCTCTAGGGACTGGGCCCTCCTGATAACATGTCTAAAGTACGAGAGACAAAGTCTCTCCATCCTGGCTTCTAAGGAGCCTTCTGGCTGCATTTCTTCCAACACAGATTGGTTTATTATTCTGCAGTCCATGAACTTGCAATATTCTCCTCCAACACCATAAACATTGTTGTTGTGTTGTTGTTAAGTGCTGTCGAGTCAATTACGATCCACAGTCACCCTGTACAGGGTTTCCGAGGCTATAATCTTTACAGGAGCAGAAAGCCTCATCTTTCTCCCGTGGAACAGCTGGTAGTTTCGAACTGCTGACCTTGAGGTTCACAGCCCGGTTTGTAATCACTACACTATCAGAGCCTTGGAAACCCTATGGGGCACGTCTATCCCACCCTATTGGGTCACTATGAGTCAGAATCAATTCGATGATAACGCATTTGATTTTTAAACATATGTTTAATGGCGTCCCCAGGTGGTGCAAACAGTTAAAACTCTTGACTGCTAGTCAAAAGGTTGGTGGTTCAAAACCACCCAGGGGCAGTTTGAAAGTCAGGCCTGGAGAGCCGCTTCTGAAAGATCACAGCCTTAAAAACCCCGTGGAGTAATTTTACCCTGTGCACAGGGGAACAACCAACAACAACATTTTATTGTTCCAATGGTGTAAGGTATAGATAAATCAGGAGGAGAAGTGGAAAGAAAATGCATCCAAGCCCGTAGGGAACATTGAAGGGTTTGCTATGTCTCCTTTCAGGGTACTCTCTGTGAATCCATCTTCTGCATGAATGTTCACTATGAAGTTTGTATGAATCAATTTGTGGTTGTCCCTTGCTTTTGGGCTGCCTCTGACTCATGGCAAACTTGTTGTTGTTAAGTGCTGTTGAGTCTGTTGCAACTCATAGCAACCCTATATAGGGTTTCTGAGGAGCGGCTGGTGAGCTTGAACTGCTGACCTTGTGGTTCAAACTGACTTTGTAATTCTGTGCTTACCCTACATCGTCCCTATCATCATTATGATTGCTTTGTTTGACTCCATTGTTGAATTACTTTTACT
>NW_006408614.1:7315725-7316595 GCF_000296735.1 Chrysochloris asiatica | reverse complement strand
CACCATTCATATAACTTGTTTCATTTACTTATACTATTTTATAACCTGATTTTCACATTGACAAATTTATTCCTATAGTATAATTTTACATAATTATTACATAAACCAATTTATTCCGATAGTGTAATTTTTAGTGGCTGCATATCATTTCATAATTGTGGTATTGTAGGATAAACTCTGGACTGCAACCCACAGGGTTGGCAGTTCAAATCCAGCAGCCACTCCTTGGAAACCCTATATAGGATCACTATGAGTTACAACTGACTCAAAAGCACTTGACAACAACATCATTTGTTTGACTGATCCTTTAATTCTTCGATGGCTAAGCAGTTTATGATCTTTCTCAACTGTTACTATGGTAATAGTTGTGTTCCTTTATAAATTTTCACTGGTCTTATATCTTGTTGTTGTTATTGTTAAGTGCTGGCAAGTCAGTTCCAATTCACAGAAACCCTCTAGAGTGTTACCGAAGAGTGGCTGGTGGGTTTGAACTGTGGACCTTGTGGTTTGCAGTCTAGTGGTGATCCTACAGCACCACACTAGGAGTCCAGCTTTACATCTTGGGTGCACATAACCTGATTGTGCGCTTGCTCCAGGCCTGGTAACTCTGTTTTCATTCATCCTTGTGTTGTTGTTGTTAAGTGCCATCGAGTTGGGTCCGACTCATAGCGACCCTGTACTTTCATTTATCTTTAAAATGTGTTGTCATTCACCCCCATCCTTTATTTTGGATCCTTATTCCAAGTCCAAGTGGATCCTTATTCCACTTTCAAGCAAGTGAGGCGACACAAGAGGCACTCACTCATCTCTGCCAAGAAATTTGGAAGACAACTATCTGGCCGACTGATTGGAAGAGATCCATATTTGTGC
>NW_006408614.1:7312195-7314489 GCF_000296735.1 Chrysochloris asiatica | reverse complement strand
GCCCAGGATCGGACATTGTTTCGTTCTGCTGTACATAGGGTCGCTGTGAGTCGGTTCCAACTCGATGGCACCTGACAACAACAACAACATTCCAAGTCTAATTCTATTTCTGCCTTAATGTCCCCACTTTGAAGCAATTTATGTATCTTACTGAAGTGTCTTCAGATCTAGTGGTGAGTCACATGTTGCTGTGATGCTGGAAGCTATGCCAATGATATTTCATACACCAGCAGAGTCACTCACAGTGGATGTGTTTCAGCAGCGATTCCAGACTAAGAGAGACTAGGAAGAAAGGCCTGGAGATTGACTTACAAAAACTGGCCACCGAAAACCCTGCGGATCACAACAGAACACTGTCCGACTCACTTTCTTGGGATCACTCACTGGAGGAGGATGTAGTGTTTGGTAAAGTAGAGAGACAGAAGGACAGGGAGAGCCCCAGTGAGGTGACTCGACACAAAAGCTGCAACAAGGGACTCAGATGTGAAGATGATGTGGAGCTGACCGTGTTTCCTTCTGCTGTCCTGGGGGTCACCGGGGATCAGCAGGGAGCAGAATTTTGCTGAGCTCTTTGGTGAGGACCCAGCACCCAGGCTCTACAAATTGTAAAGTGGATTCTGTCTGTGTCTAGAGACTCGGGGCCGAGTCCTGTTCTTTGCAGAAAGACAACCGTATCCTGCAGATACAACAGGAACTCTACCAGTGATCTGGATGGAGACCCGCCTTCCCCACCACTTACATTAACAGTCAGCACGTTGAAGTCATATTTTATTGGCACATGCTTGCTTCTTATTTGAGGAGTGCAGAGGTGCAATGTTTAAGCGTTTAGTGGTTCAAACCCATTCAGCACCACTTTCTGAAGGAAAGATGGGCCAGTCTGCATCCATAAAGATTTACAGCCTTGGGAACACTATGGACCAGTTCTAGTCTGTCCTATAGGGTCACTGTGAGTCAAAAATAGACTCAAAGCAGTGGATTTTTATGTGTGCATGTGTGGGGATGGTTTTTGCTTCTTATTCAGAACTATGGTCTCCTTCAGAGCCAGGAATAAATAGATCCTTTTCTTTCATTTTCCCATTACTGAAATTAGGTGCTAATGGAGTCTTTATTGAATTAAAATGGCAAGCCTAAATGAGATATCCATTCCTTAGTAAGGGAGCTTACTATCTTGGGGTCCTTTCTCTTTGGAAAGGAGCCCTGGTGTGCTGTGGGATAAGCAGTGGACCATATGGTTGCAAGTTCAAACCTACCAGGCACTCCTCTGGAGAAAAATGAGGATTTCTGTTCCTGTAAAGATTTACAGCTTCTGAAACCCATACAGGGTCATTATGAGTTGGAAGTGACTCCACGGTAGTGATTCTCCTTTAAAGTTTCATTGGCGAACCACCCCAGGACCATCCACGCACACCGTGAGTCTGTGTTTGCTTCATCTCCTCGCATGGCTGTACCTCTCCTTCGGAAGCTTTTCTTCCTGGGAAAACAGCTCCAATTTGTTCTGGAGAGGGGGTGTGGCAGTTGGGTGGAGCAGGGGGAGGTAGGGGATGTTGGAACCTCTTGGAAACAGGATGCACTCAAGGAATTGAAGGGTAAGGGTGGTGGCTGCGCCTTCCCATTCAATTACATGACTAACTCAGCTATTAGCAAAATGGAGCTTCAGAGCCTTGACCAGCTGTGATGAGAGTTAGGGCGGTGAACATCTGACCCCCAAGGCAGACACAGCTGGGTGTGACAGCCCTGTCCTGCCTGGGCCACACCATGGTGGGGTGGCGGGTGGGGACAGTCAGGATGGCGGGTGGGCCGCTGACTTCTTCCCTTGTAGCTTGACAGTTGACCTTGGCAGCTCCCAGGGTTTGATGATTCAGCAGCAGTAACTAATAACAATAGTGGTTCATTCATACTTCATAGAGAAAGGGGCCCTGATAGTGCAGGGGTTATGCATTTGATTGCAAACCGCAAGGTCTGTGGTTCAAACTCCACAGCAGCTCTGCAGGAGGAATTTGTCTGTTCCCATAGAGATTTCCCACAGGAACAGTTCTAGCATGTGGATCAGGAACCCTGGAGATGAAATAGGTTATGTACGAATCTCCCAGCCACTCTGAGGGAGAGATGAGGCCTTCTGTTCCCCTAAAAATGTACAGGTTTGGAAACCCTACATGGCGTGGCTATAAGTCAGAGCCGACTCCACGGCCCACACCCTCTATCACCACTCTATCCTCAATGTGAGTCAGAATCGATCTGATGGCTGTGTTTCATAGAGAACATAGGTTCATAGAGAAGATTCTGGAAGGGTATAT
>NW_006408614.1:7309278-7311009 GCF_000296735.1 Chrysochloris asiatica | reverse complement strand
TTCCAGCTCATAATGACCCTGTATAAAGTTGTATTGTTGTTGTAAAGGGCCATCAAGTAGGTTCCAGCTCATGTTGTTGTTGTTAAGTGCCATCAAGTAGGTTCCGGCTCAAGGCAACCTTGCCCTGGGTTTCCAAGGCTGTACATCTTTAAGGGAGCAGAAAGTCTCATCTTTCTCCCTTGGAGCGGCTTCTGGGCTCAAACTGCTGACCTTGTGGTTTGTAGTTCAGTACAAAAAGCAAATTAACAAAACACAGATGGAGGAAAAACTATTGAGGATGATCCAAGATCAGAAGCTGAAAAGAGACAAGACCCTCCCCCAAGAGCTGACAGAGAGAGAAAGCCTTCCCCTTGAGCTGATACCCTGAATTCAGCTCCTGAACCAAGAGGCACGGCATTTCTGTTTATCAAACCTACCTGCTTATGGTGTTATCGCAGCCCTGGGTGATACATGGAAAACACTGACCAAGACAGATTGGCATGAAAGATTGAAGTTCATCGTGTTCCCATTTCCAGGGGACGGCACCTCGAGATGGGCACACTGGGTACCAGCACCCTGGGACTGTAGAAAACACCCTTGAAGGCCAAGCAGGGTGAGGGGTCAGTTAGGTGTCTTGGACTTCAGTGGGGGAGAGTTGGGCATTTTGAATGATTCTGCAGACCCAGGGGGCTAGGGGTACCCTTGGTTATTGGGCTGATTGGTGTATTGAGGTGGGATTGGGGAGGTGAACAGATGGGCCTCCAACAGGGAACTCAAAACTGGGTCAAGACAAGAGTTTAGGAAACACCTATATTTCAGCAGGTTGCTTTGCGTCTGCCGTTCAATCTCTGCATCTGTAACAGGATTGACTAGCCCCTTCTGCACTACTGTCATTTTAAGCCTGTGACCTCCTTTGGGTTCTAACATTTTACAGGTGAGGGAACAGAACGTGGAAGGGAGGAGGCCAAATCCATGGCTAAGGTTTAGGGAGGCAAACACCTTCACCTAAACCACGAGCCAGTGAAAGTCTCTTAGAGCATGTGCAGGCAAAGGAAGGCCAGTCCCTGTCTTCCTCACACGGAGATTCTCAAGCCATTGGATCTCGTCCGCACTGGAATTGGTCCAAGGGCAGATCATCTCATCCTTCTCAGAATGTTCTCAACTGCTGATGGCCAGACTGAGAGGGGGCTCAAGAGTGTTTGTTGATTGGGTCACACCCCCAGTGATTTTTAGCTCTTGTCAAACAACAAAACACATGGGATTAGAATTTTCTTTCTCATACCAGGGAGTATTTTGTTGCTGTTAAGAAACATGTAACAAATCTGAAATTCACAACATGCTTTTTTTTTAGGTATAGTAATGTATTAACAGTTTAATACATCCACCAATCTTCACGAACTCGTTTTAACCCTTGTGCCAGGGCTGGCAGCATTTTGCACTGTGACACTGTTATACACACTAAGCATTTTATCCAAATACAAATATTTGCTAAAAGAGTAAATGTCTACACTAAGGCAAATGGACAATGTAGGCTTTTTTCTTCTTGAATCATTTTTGCAACATAGTAATTGTCAACTCCATGTCAGTACAATGTTATTGATCTTTAGATCTTTAGATTACACCTGAGCTGTGAGGTATGATCCCTCCCTATGAGAGGGAACAACACATAAACCTGAATATTTTTAGTGATTTTTTTTTTTTTTTAGTTTCCATGAATGGGTAAGACAAAAAGTCCAGCATTCAAAGACCCTA
>NW_006408614.1:7306234-7307836 GCF_000296735.1 Chrysochloris asiatica | reverse complement strand
TTTGGGCATTCTTGTGCGTCTCCCTTCTTCATTCTCAGTTCTAACCCTCTGTGGCTATGTCCTCATGCATTAAAGACCTTTTGACATGTTATTGGAACACTTGTCCTGGTTTGGTGCTGTAGGATAATGCATAATTCTTCTGCTCTTCGGTCTTTAATGTCTAATGTGTCAAGTCTGTTCTTAATATGATCTCTAAATTCAGGTAGGATATGTTCAAGGTCACATTTTGGCTCTTGTGGACTTGTTTTAATTTTCTTCTCCTTCAGCCTGAACGTGAAGATGAGTAATTGATGGTCTGTTCCACAGTCTGCCCCTAGTCTTGCTTTGGCTTTTCCATGGTCTCTTTCCACAGATGTAGTCATTTTGATTTCTGTGTATTCCTTCTGGTGAGGGTTGTTTTTTACTTTGTGTAAAAAAGGTATTTACAATGGACAAGTTATTGACCTTGCAAAATTCTAGTATGTACTTTACAGCATCATTTCTATCACCAAGGTCATATTTTCCAACTACATGTCCTTCCTCTTTGTTTCCAACTTTTGCATTCCAATTACCAGTAATTAACATCTTGATTGCATGTTTGATCAACTTCAGACTGAAGAAGTTGATAGAATTCTTCAATTTCATCATTACTGTCTTTAGTGGTGGGTGTGTAAATTTGAATAATAGTGGTATTAACTGGTCTTCCTTGTTAGTTAAGTGCCTTGGAGGGTCTGCCCTGACTTATAGTGACCCTCTGTAGGGTTTCCAAGGAGCAGCTTGTGGGTTTGAATTGCCAACTTTGTGGCTGTAGTACAGTGCTGATCCTACAGTGCTACACGAGGAGTCCTGTTCTTCCTTGTAGGCATATGGTTATTATCCTATTACAGACAGTGTTGTACTTCAAGACAGATCTTAATAATGTTCTTTTTGATGATGAATGCAATACCATTCCTCTTCAGTTTGTCATTCCAGGTATAGTAAACCATGATTGTCAGATTTAAAATGACCAATACCATCCCATTTCAGCTCATTGATGCCTAGGATAGTAATGTTTGTGTATTTGATTTCATTTTCGACAGGTTCCAACTTCCTAGATCCATACTGGTGCCGACAGTGTTCTACCGCTATTCATAAAGTTTACAGTGACTAAATATCCTGAAGTTAGTCCATGTCTTCATGTGGATGTCAGCTGATACCTGTCCACTAAGGATGACCCTACTCATATTTAAAATACCTGTGACATAGTTTCAGAATCACTGTGACACACAAGCCACCGCAGTAGGACAAACTGACAGACAAGTGGTGGGTTTTTGTTGTTAATTTTGGTCAAGTCATCTCCAACCCATGGTGATCCCATTTGTGCAGAACAGACCTGTGTGCTCTGTAGGGTTTCCCAGGCTGTGACCTTGTGGATCACCACATCTTTCTTCTGAGACACTTTTGGGTGGCTTTGATCCACCAGACTTTCAGAGACTAGCTCAGCATGTAACCCTTTTAGTACCCAAGGACCTGACTCTCCTGGATAGCCTTGATTCAGCCCTCTGCTGTTGTTGTTGTTGTCAGGTGCCATTAAGTCGGAACCGACTCATAGTGACCCCATGCACACTGGAACGAAACAATGTC
>NW_006408614.1:7303882-7305249 GCF_000296735.1 Chrysochloris asiatica | reverse complement strand
CCTGAATTTAGAGACCATCTGAAGAACAGATTTGATGCATTCAGCACTCTAGACTCATGTTATTTTGGCATCAAGTAATGCTTTGCCTATCCAATCTGAAATGATGTATCCACGATCCCTTCATGTCAGTTCTCAAGTCAAGAAGTCAGGCCTTTAAGGAGATACTTTAAAAAAGAAAGAAGGAGAACACGGAGAGATGCTTAATATTGTTAGCCATCGGTGAGCTGCGAGTCACCATAGGAGATACAATTCACTTACACCAGGAGAGCTTGAATTAGGAAGAGGATGTGGGAGGATTGGAGCTCTCATACACGACTGACGGATGGGACAGCTGCTTAGGAAAACAGTCTGGTAATTAATTGCTCAAGAAGTTAGATGTAGAGTTACCATGTTGTTATTGTTAAGTGTGGTTGAGTCAGTCCCCACCCTTAGTGACCCTCTATGGGGTTTCTGAGGCTTTAAATCTTTGCAGGAGCAGAAAGCCTCATCTTTTCCCCGCAGACCTTGTGCTTTGCAGTCCGGTGCTGATTGTTTGGAGGCACCACACATCTGGGAGTTACCATGTTATTGTTGTTGTTAAGTGTTGTCCAGTCAGTCCTGACTCATAGTGACCTTGTGTAGGGTTTCCAAGGAGAGGCTGGTGAGCTTGAACCGTTGATCTTTTGGTTCAAACTGATCCTGCAGAACAGAGAATTAACCCACAGTGCCACACCAGGACTCTGGGAGTTACCATGTGACTCCGGTAATTCCACTCCTAAGTTCATATATTCAAGAGAAGTGAAAATATCAGTTCACACCAAAACTTATGCAAAAAATGTTCACGACCTCAATATCTATCCATGAATAACTAGTAAACAAAAGTTAGAGAGCCACATGATCGAATATTAATCAGAAGGGATGAAGTCTTGACTCATGCTTCAAGATGGAGAACCTTGAAAAAAATGATGCTAAGTGAGAGAAACCAGTCACAAAGCAACATCTAGTCTCTGATTCTATTTCTATGAAATGCCCAGAATAGGCCAATCTTTAGAGACAGAAAGGAGATTAATGGTTGCCAGGGACTGGGAGTGGGGGCTGAGGGGAAGTAGCTGCTAATAGAAATGAGCTTTCTTTTGGGGATGACACAATGTTCTAAAATTAAAGTGCTGATGGTTGTGTAATTCTGTGAACATATTAAAAACTATTACAGTAGATGATTGCATACTGAATTATTTGTGAATTAGTATCTGTTTTTTATTAAACAATAGTCTCTAGGTGGTACGAATGTTCAAGCACTTAGTCAAGGTTAACTGAAAGGTTGTAATTTGACATCACCCAAAGGCACCTCAGAAGAAAGACCTGGTGATCTACTTCTGGAAAATCAGCAA
>NW_006408614.1:7294513-7303365 GCF_000296735.1 Chrysochloris asiatica | reverse complement strand
GAGCACAGTTCTACTCTGACACACACGGGGCACCATGAGTGGAATCTACTTATGAAAAATCATCCACTAAGAACCCTGTGGAGCACAGTTTTACTCTGACACACATGGGCCACCATGAGTGAAATCTACTTATGAAATATCATCCACTGAGAACCCTGTGAGCACAGTTCTACTCGGACACACATGGGGTTACCATGAGTGGAGTCTACTTGATGGCAACTGGTCATTAGAAAGAAAGAGAGATAGAAAGACAGGAAGAGAGGAAAGGACGAAGACAGGAAAGAAGAAAAAATATGTGAAGGAAGTAGGAGGAAGTAGGATGGAAGGAGGGAGAGAAAGAGAAATGAAGGAAGAAAGGAAGGGAGGGAAGGAAGGAGGCAGAACAAAAGGGAGGGAGGATGCAGAGAAAGCAGAGAAAGAAAGATCCTTTTCCTGTCCCTGTAGGATACGGGGTATAGCTCACTCAAGAGGCCAGTCCACCAGCTGTGTTCTCTGGGTGCCCCATGCAGGAGCTTCCTCCACACCTGTGTGGGTTTTCTCTAGGCTGGGGAGCTCCTGCTCCTCTTACCTGGTAGGTAGACCTAGTGTTCTGTCCACTCAGCCCAGCTCCTCCATGCCCACCTCCCATAGTTCCCACACCACCTGACCAGGCTGCTCTCTTATCAATGCGTTTACAGACTCTGCTTTTTTAGGACCTGCCATGTTGGTATTGTGGCTGCTGGCCACCTGAGCATCCTCCCGATGACTCTGTGGGGCTCTTGGAGGGCAGCAACTACCGGCTCAAGGCCCAACAGACGCATGTGTAATGGAACTTCACAGGTGCACACAAAAAGCTTCCAGAAACATTCCTGGGGAGCAGCCAAGGCAAAATTCACTGGATTTCTTTTTAGTCTGCTTCTTCCTTCCTGTTCGATGGGATGTACTTATTCCTGGGTGCTGAACAGTCTCCAGATTTGGAATCAGGAAGTTGGAGACCCAGCTAACTAGAGCAGAGAAAGTCTGGTCAGTTCTGCTCCTAGATTCGGGATTGTTTGTCTTGTGTACAATAAGCAAAATTAACGTAATTTAACATTTGCTTGCCAATTCTGAGAAAGTTTGGTCAATAAATGGTGAACCATTTCAAGGGCAGTGTTTCATTCTGTCGTGCATAGGGTTGCTAAGAGTCAGTACCAACTCAATGGCACCTAACAACAAGTATTTGCTATCCAGCTGCCAAATTAATTTGATCCAAGTTTTGATGCTGAGGTTCCAGAGAGTATGAATGGGAAATTCTGATTCCTAATTGATCATTTATTATCAATTAGGGTGTTGATGAAGAATATTAAATATACCATGGACTGCTAAAAGAATAGATAAACTTGTCTTGGAAGAATATAACCAGAATGTGCCTTAGATGTGAGGATGATGAGACTTGATTTCATGTACTTTGGACATGTGATCAGGAGGGATCAGTCCCTAGAGAAGGACATCCCCCAACAAGATGGATTGGAACAGTGACCACAGCAGTGGTTTCAAACATGGTTGTGAGGATGACCTAGGACTGGGCAGTGCTTTGTTCTCTTGTACAAAGGGTCACTAAGAGTGGAAACAGACTCCATAGCACTTAAAAACAATTGATTGATGATGGCCTTTGTCAATTACAATGTTGCATTACTTAAGAATTTTGGTTGCACAGCACAGAAAATCACGTGAGTAATTTAAGCAAGAAGCAACATTTGTTTTTAAAACACGGACCCTTCGTGAATCCAAGGATTGGGAGGCTACTGCAGGGGGAAGTGGACCCAGGAATTGGAGCTGAGGGGACACTTGTAGGCCCTCTCTCAGAGATTCCAGTGTGTGCTTCCCTCAGTCTCCACAGTTCAAAATAGCGCCCCCTGTGCTTCCCAAGTCTACCTCTTCCCATTCAAGACACTGGTAAGGCTCAAAGTGAAGACAGTCTCATTTCCAAATTTCCCACTTATAAACAGTATATGCATATAGAGCTAATCATGTTGAAGCTTCAGATGAAAAACATCCTCTTGAATACCAGGGATTAACCACACTAATGGGTTCCCAGAGTCTCACACAAAGAGCTCTTTGGCCTGGTGTGGGTCAGCTGCTCAACATCATGATGTAAAAACCTGGCTGTGTCCAATGGGCTGTGTCAATAAATGGACAAAGGGAAATAGTCTCACAGGGAGAAGGATCTCCCTCAGCAATGTGGACACCACTTCCCTGCAGCCCTGCTAGAATTTGCCAGAACTCTTTCCATTCAGCTGGATTTCCTTGAAAAATGTACTTCATTCCCTGCTGTTTTTATTAGCTGCATTTGAATCGGATCCTACTCATAGCAAATGTCTGGGTTACAGAATGAAATGTTGTCAGGTCTTTAAGGTGGTTGGAGCATCTGAGTCCACTGTGGCAGGTATTGTGCTAATTCATCTCCCCGAGGGTTCCCTTGTTTTCACCAACCCTCTACTTCACCATGGTGACCTTTTTGTAATGACCTCTCTTTCCGGATGAGGCATCCAAAGTAAGTGAGCTGGAGATGTTCTATCCATGTCTCTCAGGAGCATTCTGGTTTTTATTAGCTAATTCCAGGTGGTAGATTACCAGGTCCTTCTTCCTGATCTAACTCTAGTGAAATCTGTCCACCCTCAAATACCAGTGGCATAACATCAGCATCATAGCAAGATACCACACAGGGACAGACAGTGATAGCTTTGTTCCCTGTTGTTGTTGTTAGGTGTCACAGAGTTGGTTTTGACTCATATAGACCTTGCATAGGGTTTCTGAGGTGTATTTAATGTGTTTGAACCACCAGCCTTGGAGTCAGTAGTCCAGTATTCATCTTACAGCACCACACCAGGACCCCAGCTTTGTTCTCTAGCACTGTATAAGTCCCAACATTGCAATATGAATTATTTTACAGGTAGCACTTGGAAGGCTGAGGCTCCATGGGGGACTCTCTGGAGGAGAGATACTGTGGGCAGAGCTGGGACTTCAGACCTTCAGGCAGCATCCAAAGTTGGTTTGCGTTCCCCACAGTAGACTGATGTTGGAATCAGGAGTCAGACCTGGTACCTAGTCCACAAGATGGTAATCTGAGTGAATGGATGCAATGGTTTGGGAGGAGGGGAAAGGGAACTTGGGGGCTTACACAAGTGCCAAGAGGGACCAGTCCATGGAACAGGTAAAGTAGAGGGTCAGAGTAGAAGTGGAAAACTACCAAGGAGATGGACTGACACAGGGGCAGTAATAATGGGCGTAGACATAATCGTAGACTGGGGCAGGGCTGGGCAGCATTTCATTCTGCTGTGCATAAGGTCACTATGCTTAGGAACCAAGTCAATAGCACCTAACAACAACAGCAAACATCTAGGGCTGCTGTACTGGAACCCTGGGCTAAGGTGGCTGTAAGATATGGACCACACCATCTAGAGACCCAGAGATGGGGGCTGGTGGATTGTGAAGTCAGGGAGTCTAGGGGTCTGTCCACCAGCTTGTCCAGAGAAAACAGTCCTTGTGGGATGGGGAGCGGCCAGGCAGAAGGGATGGCTGAGGCAGGATGGGATTCAGAAACGGCTCTGACTCAGCAGAGAACTTGAGTTGGAATCAGGAAACCAGAATCAGCTGGGTCTTAGTCACAAAGACAGGGAACACAGTGCCAAGCCCCACCATACCCTCTTCACCACCAAGATTGACTCACTGGGTGGGGCTGAGTGTGTGGTGGTACGATGACCTGGGAAGGAGGCACCAGCTGTGGGGATCTTCAGTGGACACTGAGGTGAGGGCCCTGAAGACCCAGGCTCGCAGGTGGCCCTCCCTTCACCAGTCACCTCTCTGGTCATGTTTTCTCACCTGCAAATGGAAAGAGGAACCATTGGCTCCCTGTGAGACTTAACTGAACTCACACTGCTCCAGGTCCTCGGTACACAGCACAAGTTCAGTCAGCTACCATGCACTACCCTTTGGCTTTTATGGGATGCTGAGCGAAGCATCTCTTTCCTCATCTTTTAAATGGGAGGACCAGCACTTTCCGCTTTTGCTTCACAGGGATATTGTAGGTACCTGTGGCGCCATGCAACACTGATGTGGTACTGGAGGGTCAGCACTGGACCACGAGGCTGGTGGTTCAAACTCACCAGCAGCAACTCAGAAACCCTATACAGGGTCACTATGAGTCAGAATTGACTTGGTAGCACGTAACAACACCAATCTTAATGATCACCAGATCATTTCTCCTAAGGAACTGCTGGTAGGTTTAATGATCACCAGATCATTTCTCCTAAGGAACTGCTGGTAGGTTTAATGATCACCAGATCATTTCTCCTAAGGAATTGCTAGTAGGTTTGAACCGCAGATCTTCCAGTTTCCACCTGAGTGTTTAACCATTTTGTGATCGGACACACAATGTTTGTTGTTGTTAGTCATTGTTGTTAGTCTGCACAACAGAAGGATACTCTGCCTGGCCCTCTGTCACCCTCAGAATTGTTGCCATCTTTGAAACCATTGCTCCTGCCACTGTGTCAATCCATCTTGTTGGGGGGTCTTTCTCTTTTTCACTGACCCACCACTTTACAAAGAATGATGTCCTTCTCTAGCGACTGGTCCCTCTTGATAATATGTTCCAAGTATGAGAGACAAACTCTTGTAAGTCTCACTTCTAAGGAGCATTTTTCTTGTGCTTCTTCCAAGACAATTTTGTTTATTCTCCTGGAAGCCCATGGTACTTTCAATATTCTTTGTTAACATCATAATTCAAATGCCTCAATTCTTCTACAGTCTTCCTTCTTCACACACTATTTGGGTCTTTCAGAAACGAACACAAGCATTTACCTTGGTCCATGTCCTCGTCCTTTTTCCATTAACAATACCCAGAGCAGAAGAATGGATTCAGAAAGGCACTGGTGAAACTTTTACTCTGAAAGGATATTTTCATTTTGTGGCCAAGGGCAACCTACCGAAATCAAAGAAACATTTATCTGCTTGATGTTCAGGAGTTCCTTACTTTCTGGGTGTTTTCAGATCACTGACTTCACACCCAGAGGAGGCTCAGTTCCCCAGGCACTGTGTGGTGGGAATCTCCTTCAGGGTCTCACTGCTGCCTGCGAGACTGGAGAAGCCTCCAGGGATTCGGGATTCCTCTTCTGGATTCTGCCTCACTACCACCAAGTTTCTCCTTTCCTTCTTTGGAACTCTCGAGAGCAGTTTCCTAGAGGACTTAGGTCCTCCCACCATGATGATGTCCTCAACTCTAGTATCTTCTGGCCTCTGGTATGGGGGAGCAGGGAGGGATTTGGGATGAGTTGGTTTTTAGTTCATTGGACTGACACTGGGCCCTTGGGCATCCAGAAGGCAGTGGCTGTTTCAGTGTTCTGTGTAATCATGGGCTATGAGCTAACACCTTCAGGATGTATGGAGAGTCTGAAAAAAAGAGGAAGACTCCCAACAAGGTGGATTGACACTGTGGGCAACAATGGGCTCAAAGATGGCAACGGTTGTGAGGAGGGCGCAGGATCGAGTGTTGTTTTCTTCTGCTTGTACACAGAATAAGGTTTGTGTCAGTCAGAACCAGCTCGAGGGCACTTAACAAGAATAATCCATAACCATGCGGAACATTCTACTAAAGCTGTTCACAGACGTATGTGAGGTGGAGAAGAGAGTTCACGCACAACTCAAGCCATGGGTTCCAACACACTCCCATCCGCTGTGGCTTCCCCTCTGTAGGCTTTCTTCTTCCGATTCATCTTGTCTGTGGCCCCAAAAAGTTCATCATGCCCAGACATTCCCTGAGAAGATTTTACATCCTTTCCATTCTGAAGATGAAATCCTTTCTAAGCCCAGCAAAGTGTTTTTCTTAGGCATATTTTCCAGTCCCCGAAGCATAACTTGAATTTGATGAATTGGGCCAATGAAGTTCTTTTGGAGAGACCACTCCAGGAATGGAGGGTTGGGAAGAAAGACGGGTTATGATGCTCCTGGGGAAGGTGTCGTTGAGAAGCAGTGCTCTGTTATTTTAAAGGAAAGAAGAAAGGGAGAGGGAAGAGAAGAATGAAGGGAGACAAAAAAAAATCAAAGGAAGGTAAAGAGGGAGGGAAGAAGAGGGAGAGATAGCGAGAAAGAAAGAAAACGAACAGTGATGTTTGAACACCAGGAAGGAACATACTCGTCAGAACAATGAATGATCTGAAGCCAAAAAAGACAGCATTTGTCCATAACCAAAGCTCAGAAGGCAGGAAGGAACTGGAAAGAAGGCTGACAGGAAGCAGGGAGGCAAGGGAGGAATTGGGAAGAGTGATGTTCCGTTGAGGGGATTGTAACCAATGTCAAAATATGCATATATTACTGAATGGTAAGCTCATAATATGATCCGCAAACTTGCACCCAAACTATAATGAAAGAAGACACAGAAGCTGTGTTTGGAAGCCTGCCGTTGGGGCCAGCAGGTCCAGCTCAAAGGAAGTGTCTCAGCACCCAGTTTTCTGTGACTGCTTTGTGTCCCCTTTGGGGGCATTGTTTTCCTCCTGAAGGCGGGCTCATAGCACCTGTGCAAGGTTTTAAGTCCTGTTTTAGAGAACGGTGTCTGCCTTTTGGAGAATCTTGAGTCATAAGCCTTACTGTGGCTGTCACTAGAGTGCCCACGTCCGGACCAACCCCCAACCCTACTCTCCTGCCACGACCCACCATAAAGAAATGGAGGCACCAAGGTTTATGTTCCAGGCCATGTCTCAAATCTGTAGCCCCTTGAACCTGGGGACCAAATAAGACCATCAAATGAGAATGTCTGCCTCTTGTTTCTTAAAATTGGGGAGTTTGCAGTAAATGTCTAGTTGTTAGAAACCATTTGTTGTTGTTGTTGTTGTTAGGTGCCATTGAGTTGGTACCTACTCATAGTGACCCTACGTACAACAGCAGAACAAAACAGTGCCTGATCCTGGGTCAATCTCACAATTGTTGCCACATTTGAACCCATTGATGCTGCCACTTTGCCAATCCATCTCGCTGGGGGTCTTCCTCTTTTTCTCTAACCTTCCACCTTATCAAACATGTTAGAAACCATAGTACTTGTTATTATTATTTTTATAGGGGGACAAGGAGTGAGTTGGAACATAGTTCCTTTTTTGGCCAATGTTTATCTGGGCTCTGTCGTACATGAAACCTTTATCATAAACACACAGAAGGTGTTTTGTTTTTTTTTTAAATTCCAAAGCCAAAGTGAAGGAAGCCTTCAAATCATGCAGGCATTGTGGGAATCACTTCCAGGGAGCAAAAGTGGCAGGGAAATCTCAGAGCTGCTTTCTTGTCTCAGCTGTGCTCAGGGGTGTGTGTGTGTGTGTGTGTGTGTGTGTGTGTGTGTGAAAGAGAGAGAGACAGACAGACAGACAGACTGGGTTTGTACAGTCTCTTCCCCTCCTGGCTCATAACCACACATTCTAGTTAATAGTGTTTCCTATCTGCACAGAGCTCAGCAAGCTGCCCTCCAGGCCAGACTAGTCTTCCCTTTTTACAGAGTGGAAACAGAGGCACTTTCCTGGTCTGAGAGAAACACAAGCCAGAGCTAGACCTGGAGAGGAAAATTCTCTCTGTCCTCTTCCATGGTAGCGGCTTTCCTGGCCTTCTGCCTTCCCCCTTCCTCCCTCCTTCCCTCCATCTGTCCCCCCATCTCCCTCCTTCCCTTCCTCTCTTCTTCTCTCCCCTCCCTCTTTCTCTCCCTCCCTCCCTCTCTCCCCTCTCCCTCTTTCCCCTCCCCCTCTCTCCCTATCTTTTTCTTCTTTCCTCCCTCCCGTCTTCCTTTCTGCTCCCTCCCTCCCATTTATAACCAAGGCACGCTTCTTTTTAGTGAAATTTGACATCCACTTACTCCATTTCTGGGAGATCATCTCCCAAGAGCAGAAGCCTACTGGCCTAACACATCTCATCTAAGCCACGCTCTGAGAGCTGGAGAAATGAGGACCAGGCGTAGCTTGGGTTTCCAGTTCTTTTACAGCACAGTCCACACTGGGAGACTTTGAGGACAGGTTCTGAAACAGCTCTTTGTGCCCCAGAGCCCTGGTGCTGTTGTGGTGGCCTGGTTCCCTTGGGGTCTCTTGTAGTCTGGAGACTTGGGTAATCCTACCTCAGGCCAGGCTTACTGTTGGATCTGGAGCACATCCTCCACAGGCCTTTCTTTGTAAGGTGGTGGTGGTGGTTGTGTTCCATGGAGTTGGTTCCGACTCATAGCAACCCTCTATAGGATTTCTGAAGCTGTAAATCTTTACAGGAGCAGAAAGTCTCATCTTTCTCCCGTGGAACTGCTGGTAGTTTTGAACTGCTGACCTTGAAATAAGCAGTCTGACTCGTAACCACTAGAATCTAAAAGTGTCACTGCTTGGTGTCACAGTGGTGGAGCACTCAGATCCTAACTAAAAGGTCAGCAGTTTGGACCACCAGTCACTCCACTGGGGGAAGATGAGACAGTCGGTTTGTGTGATGATAGCTACACAGCCTTGGAAACCATCTGGGGCTTAGTTTTGGTTTGGCCTTTTAGATCCAAGGAAGAAACCTCAGATATGGTAGCATCTCAGGCTCTGGTCAGGGTGGGAGTGACAACAGGTCTCCAGATGTTTTGTTTTTGGAGAGTCTCTGACATTGAGGTCATACTGTGGTTACAGAGTCCACTAGTCTTGTTAATCGATATTTACATGGGCTGAAGTGTTCAGCTGCTGTCTTAGGCCAGGTTTTCTATAGATACAAAACCAGTGAAATACATATGTGTGTGTGTGTGTGTGTGTATGTGTGTAAGTATATGGATATGTAAGGTTGGTGTTCAAGTTCACCAGCTGCTTCTTAGAAATCCTATACAGGGTTGCTATGGGTCAGAACCGATTCAA
>NW_006408614.1:7292120-7293283 GCF_000296735.1 Chrysochloris asiatica | reverse complement strand
CGCTGACCCTCCACTTGACCAAGCATGATTTCCTTCTCTAGGGATTTGGTCCTCCTTCTAATATGTCTGAAGTATGAGAAACAACGTCTGGCCATCCTGGCTTCTAGGAAACATTCTGGTTGATTTCCAACAAGATTTGTTTGTTCTTTTAACAGCCTATGGTATCTTCAATACTCTTCTTGATCGATTCTTCTATGGTTTTTCTAGCTGAGAATTTTGTTGTTGTTGTTGTTGTTAGGTGCCACTGAGTTGGTTCTGACTCATAACAACTCTGTATCAGGTTTTCAAGGTGCAGCTTGTGGGTTTGAACTGCTGACTTTGTGGCTAGCAGTCCAGTGCTTGCCATACAGCGTCACACCAGGACTTGACTTCAAACTGATTCAGCTGCTGTTTACTTGGGAAGTGTTTATGCAGCACCAATGAACATTCCACAGAAGAACATATCAACACAAATGACTATTTCCCAAACAGGATTGTTACACATTCATTTAATTCATTCAGCTGCTCTGTGGCTAACTTGGTGAGTGAAGCAGATGTGGACTCTGCCTTTAAGAAGGATGCATACTTAAGCCTAATGAGAAAATGTGTCTTGGTATTCTTTTATCAGGAGGGACCAGTCCCCTGGAGAAGGACATTATGCTTGGTGAAGTAGAAAGTCCATGAAAAACAGGAAGACACGTGTCTTAGTTCTCCATGCTACCATCACAGAAACCCCACAAGTGGCTGGCTGTAACAGACATGTTTTCTCTCACAGGTTAGGAGGATAGAAGTCCAAATTCATGGCGGCAGTTCTAGGTGAAGTCTGTCTCTTTTGGTTTGATCTCAGTTTAAGAGGAATCTTGGCTTCCTTTCAGCATGTGTAGGTTTGACATTCCTAGATCTCCCCCTGAGTCTAGGAGGGGTCTGGTGTAAGCAGGTGGGTTCAGAGGGCACCCTGAATGTCAGCTCTTCTTTCTTGGTGTTGGTACACCCATCTCTCTGCTTGTTTCCCTCTCCTTTTATCTCTTGTCAAATAAAAACTACTGTAGGCCATCTCCCAGGGAAACTCCCCTTACATGGGATTAGGACAGTGATGGGATTAATTAAGGGTGTTTCAGCCACCACTCGTCTGTCTGTCGTGCTGTGGTGGTTTGAGTTGCTGTGATTCTGAGGGCTATGCCACC
>NW_006408614.1:7285174-7288935 GCF_000296735.1 Chrysochloris asiatica | reverse complement strand
TGCCAAATTACAACGTTACATAACTGCCAAAACACTGAGAATCATGGTCCTGCCAAATTGATTCATGATTTTTGGGGACATGGTAGAATCCGTGAGGAATCTCAATGGAATGGATTGACACAGTGGCCGGAACAATGGGTCCAGACATAACAAGGATAGTGAGCAGTGTTTCCTTCTGTCTTACGTAGGGTTGCTGTGAGTTGGAACTGACCCAACAACACCTAACAACAACAGCTACAGAAGTATGCACTCACTGCCTTTGGCGTATGCCCCCGACGACACTGATTTTATTATATTGCTCTTCATTTACCTGTGTCTTCCTTAATCTTGGAACTTCAGAGATTAGAATAGGATATGGCCAAGAATTTGTTCTTAATAACATTTGTTGAATGAATGACTGTCTGTAAAGATACAAGCTTTTTCTTTCTTTTGGGAAATGTGTGATAATCTAAGCATCATTTCACTCCTGGGTGATACTGTGGGTTAAGGCACTGGACCGCAATGTCAGTTTGAACCATAGATCAGAGGCTAAAGCTCACCAGCCGCTCCTCGGAAACCCTATACAGGGTCGCTATGGTTCGGAACCAACTCAATGACACTTAACAACAACAACGTACCCATATAAGATCAACAACCTTCAGTACTAGCTCATTTTAGGAATGGGGGTGTTGGGGTTGGTTTGTTTTTTCATCCAGCTGTAATTGTATCCATTTAGTCTATTGTTCTGGTTTTAAAAGCAGTGATGTTATTTTCAGGTACAGAGAAAATCTCAACTCATTTGTTACTGTTTCCAAATCATTTCTATCTTTGCATCTCATGCTCAAATACAGTTTATTGCCTTGGATAATCTTGCTCATCTTTCAACTTCTTCTACATTTTTATCAATTTCATTCCGACCTATTGTCAGACAATAAAATGTCTGCTTGAGATTCAGGATAAAGGAAGGATTCATTGTCTAGGAAAGAAGAGAAAAAACAAAAACCAAACCTAAGGCATTCTGGTAATAATTTCTTTAAAAAAAAAAAGGAAGCTGTTCTAATATTTGACATTAAATATATTTTTTTACATGTTATTTAAGAAAACAGCTTAAACTCGGACAGAAACAAGAAATATC
Organism: Chrysochloris asiatica; assembly: GCF_000296735.1. Taxonomy (NCBI): domain Eukaryota; kingdom Metazoa; phylum Chordata; class Mammalia; order Afrosoricida; family Chrysochloridae; genus Chrysochloris; species Chrysochloris asiatica. Next base: position 7,287,821 of record NW_006408614.1, on the reverse strand, counting down.
CCATCTTAATAATGTTTGCTGTGAAATTTTCCTGGGGAATGGGTTACTATTGTTGTTAGGTACCGTAAGGCAGTTTTGACTCAGAGTGACCCTATGATGGATTTGAATCACCGACTTTGCGGTTAGCAGTCCAGTGCTTATCTTACAGAGCCACACCAGCACTCTGGGGACTGGGGAGTACCCAACTACTAAAGGCTATTTTAAAAAAATAAAGAAGAAATACCCAGTATTGTTTAATAATCATGTTTGTTTTGAAAATTTCCCAGTGGATGGGTAGTTTTCAGCAGGGAACTTTTACTTTCAATATCTGTGTATTGCTTGAATTTTCTAAGGCAACTTTGGATTGCTTTTGTGATCAGAAAGAGCAATAAAGAGAAATTATTTCCTTGGGGGTAAAAGATGTTGGGAAGAGGGAGGAGTCTTTTAGAAAGCAATTTCTGGGAAGCTTTAAGAAATGTCAGGTCAGCTGTTGCTGGGGAGTTGACAAGGAACACCAAGTTCAAGTAGAACCTACTAGATAGTCTTCACTGGCGGGAAATGTTGCTCTCCTTTTACAGGAAAGAACCTGGCTCCACCATCCTAGGAGAGAACACCATTACTACCTGTGGTCAGGGCCAATGGAAGGGGAGGTGAAGCAGGTGCCATACAGGACCCCTGTGGTATGGTGTTTGGCACCATGCAGATATTGCCCTGCAAGGTGAATAACCAAACCAAACCTGCAGCTATGGAGACAATTCCTTGTTTCTGAGGGTTTCTGAGTCTGCCAATCTTTACAGAACAGATAACTTCCTCTTTCTCCCACGGACCTGTCAGTGAAGAGCCCAGTGCTTATCCTACAGTGCTACCAGGGTTCCTATAGGTGAATGAAGAAGGCAATACTATTTAATTCTGTAGTATCTTTAGGGTGCTGTCTGTACCCCTGACACTTCATAAGGGTGACACCAAAATGACCCCAAGGTCACGACAGATTGGGAAGGGCAGCCAAGGCAGTGACATCATGAGATCGTGAGGGTTGGTGTCACCCCCCCCCCCCACACACACACACCCAGTCAGGGCTCTGGATGGGGAGGAAGGTCTTGCTTGAGGGTGGAGGGATGGCCCTGCGGGAGCTGTGAGTATGGGGTCAGGGTGCTGGGCCCTGGGTGAGGGCTGGGTGGGGAGGCTGCTCTGCCCATGCCCTGAAATGGAAAAGGAGGGCGTGGGGTGAGGTTACACCATGAGTGACCACACTGGGTGACATCAACCCTAGATGGGGATGCTGAGAAACAGCCAACTCTGCAGCCAGGAAGCCCCCGGTGGTGCATTTAAAAATTGGGCTGCCAACTCAGAGACTGGAAGTTCATTGAATCTACCCTAAGGTGTCTAGGAAGAAACACCTGGCTGTCTGCTTCTGAACAAGCGGCCGTGGGAAGCTCCGTGAGTGCAGTACTGCCCCTACACACAGGAGGCTGCCCTGAGGTGGAGGTGACCACAAGTGGCTTTGACAGCTACGGAATGGGGACCTAGCACTCACAACCAAGACGTCTGATTCTACAGACTGTGACTCTTCCTCACTCAAAATATGCACCCTGACAAACTCAGGAGACAGAGCAGGTGCAGAAGTGAGCGAACCGAGTCACACTTAGCAGGAATTGGCTTAGAGGTCACAGAGCCAGTTTCACATGTGAGTGTTGGGTTCCAGAAAGCATGAACTCTTCTAGACTGTGGAGATATGTAATGTATCTATGTTATCTAATCAGCGTCTCTGGTTAATACCAAACCAAACCTCTTGTCCTTGAGTCGAATCTGACTCATAGAAGCCGTAGAGGACAGAGTAGAATTGCCCAATAGGGTTTCCAAGGCTGTAATCTTTTCAGGAGCAGCTGGTGGGTTTGAACTACTGACCTTCGGGTTAGCAGTCAAGCTCTCTAATCACTACGCAACCAGGGTTCTTCTGTTCAATAGGAATGAAAAATGGTTACAACAGTTAAGAAACAGTGACATTGCTGTGTGGTATCCTAGAATCAGTTCTGACTCATAATCCTGCACTATTCTCATGATTGTTGGAGCCACTGCATCAATTCATCCAGGACAAGGGTCTTCCTCTTTTCCATTGACTGTATCAAGCATGATGTCTGTCTGCAGGGACTGGTCCCTCCCGTATGTGAGAAGAAATCCTCACCTTCCTTTGCTTCTAAGGGGCATTTTAACTGGACTTCTTCAAAGACAGATTTGATTGTTCTTCTGGCAGTCCATGGACTATTCAACATAATAATTTAAAGATATCAGTTCTTCTATGATCCTTCCTTATTCACTGCCCAGCATTCGAATGTATACGAGATGACTGAAAATACCACGGCTCAGATACACCTTAGTCCTCAAAGTGACATCTTTGCTCTTTAACACTTTAAAGAGGCCCATTTACAACAGATTTGCCCAATGCAGTATGTTGTTTGAATTTTTGACTGCTGCTTCCATGGGTGTTGATTATGGATCCAAGTAAGGTAAAATCCTTAGGAACTTTAATCTTTTCTCCATTTATTGTTATGTTGATGAACAAAAAGAAACAGCGATTAATATACCAAATTAAAATGAGGCCTTTTTACAATGAAAGTCATAACTGGGGCAGGAGAATGGTGCTGACAGCTTTGAGTTTAGAGGAATTTGT
>NW_006408614.1:7274382-7284169 GCF_000296735.1 Chrysochloris asiatica | reverse complement strand
GGTCCAGTCCACAAAGGACCCTGAGGTTGGAGTCTCCTTCTCTTGTGCACAATGGTCCAATCCACAATGGATCCTGGAGATGGCACCTTGTCCCCTTATGCATGGGGTTGCCAGGAGTCAAAATTCACCCATGACTCCAAGTCCCTCCTTTATGGGAAGTTGTGTTTGTCCGACTGACCCCATCAAGTGGCAGAAGTCAGGGGCTTCATGGGGGGTGGATTCTCACCAGAGGTTGTTGGGTTCGAACTGCCAACCTTTTGTTTAGCAGCTGAATGCTGTATTTCTATGAAAATTCATCTGTGGCAAATCCTTTGTGATGGAAAACCGGTGGACCGCAGTCTGTAGGTGGAACAATGTCTTAGAAAAATGTTTTTCAATTAGAAAACTGATACATGCTCACAAAAACATTTAGACAGGACCAAAAGTAATGAGGATAAAATGCTCACTCCTACCCATGGGAACAGCTCTGGTAGCATAGTGGTTACGAATCGGGCTACTAATCTCACGGTCAGCAGTTCAAAACTACCAGCCGCTCTGCAGAAGAAAGATGAGGCTCTCTGCTCCCATAAAGATTTACAGCCTCGGAAACTCTGTACAGGGTCTCTATGGGTCGGAACCGACTCCTTGACACATAACAACAACAACCACCCATGGGAACAATGACAAATATTTGCCAGTGTATCTTTCCAGAAACTTCTATGTAGGTACTCAATCAATCCTTGTTGTTTTCCCCATGACGCTCCCTCAAAGCCTGGCTACGATGCCAAAGATTTGTGAAAAAGCCAAGCCTGTGAAGCACCCTCCAGAAAAATGGCATTCCTCATTTTAAGTTACGTATATCTCCAAGCCTGTTTCTCTTCTCTGATTGCTGTCATCACAGCCAGCATGATTGGTGATTGTTGTTGTTAAGTGCCGTTGAGTCAGTTCCAACACATAGCAACCCTGTATAGGGTTTCTGAGGAGCAGCTGGTGAGCTTGAGCCACTGACCTTGCAGTTCAAACCAACCTGGCAGTCCAGCATATTAACCCACAATGCCACACCAGGACTCCAAGACTCAGCATGACCTTTCAAATATTTTAGAATTCATTTCCTCTGATCACATGCTTGTTGGGAGACACTTGGCAAAGGAACCTTGGTGGCACAGTGTTTAAGCACTCAGCTACTAATTAAAAGGTTGAAAGTTCAAACCTACCAACTGCTCCATTGGAGAAAAGATTGTTGTTCATGTTGTTGCTAGGAGCTGTTGAGTGAGTTCCGACTCACAGCAACCCTGTGTGTAATAGTGACACACTGCCTTGTCCTACACCATCCTCACCATCTTGGTTGTGTTTGAGTTCTCTGTTGCAGCCACTGTGTCAGTCCATCTCGTTGGGGGTTTTCCTCTTTTTTGTTGACCTTCTACTTTGTCAAGCATGATGTCTTCTCCAGGGACTGGTCCCTTCTGATCACATGTCCAAAGTATGTGAGACAAAGTCTCACCACCCTTGTTTCTAAGTAGCATTCTGGATATACTGCTTCCAAGACAGGTTTGTTCTTTCTTCTGGCAATTCATGGTACCTTCAATATTCTTCACCAACACCATAACTCAGATGGATCAATTCTTCCCCAGTCTTCCTCATTCGTTGTACAGCTTTCACAGGCATATGAGGCAAATGAAAAGACCTTGGCTTGGGTCAGGCCCTCCTTAGTCCTCAAAGTGACAGTTTTGCTCTTTAGCACTTTGTTGTTGTTGTTAAGTGCCTTTCTGACACATAGCAACTCTGCATAGGGTTCCCAAGGACTGGTGAGTTTGACCCACAGACCTTGTGGCTCAAACCAATGTAGCAGTCCAGTGCTTTATCCCACTGTGCCACAGAAATCTTTTGCAGCAGATTTACCCAATGCAATATGTCATTTGATTTCTAGACTGCTGCTTTGGTAAGCATTGATAAAAACAACAGATGACAGCCTCGTAGACCCTGTGGGGGCAGTCCTAGTCTGTCCAGTAGAGTCACTATGAGTCAGAATTGATTTGATGACAACAGTTTGGGAGGCACTTAGGAGTCCTTGAAGGCAAAATGATTTGCACTTGACTGTGATGCTGTGGAATTATGCGCCAGATTGCAAAGCCATTTGAACTGTAAGGTCAGCAGTTCAAGCTCACCAGCTGCTCCTCGGAAACCCTATACAGGGTCACTATGGGTTGGAACTGACTTGACGTAACTTCACAACAACAACAACTTAAGCATAATGCCTAAGTGCCCAGCTGATAACTAAAAGGTTGGCAGTTTGAACCCACTCAGTGGCTCCAGGAAACCCTATGAGGTAGTCTCAAACCCTATAGGAGTTGGAATAGACTCCATGGCACACACTAATGACATTCACTGAAAGGCTGGTGGTTGGAACTCACCTGGTGTTCCATGGAAGGAAGAGTTTGTCACCTGCGCCTGTGAAGATGACAGACCAGGAAATCTATGGGGCTTCAACAAATGGGGTGGCCATGAGTCTAATGAACTTGATAGCAACTAGTTTACTAGGTTTTCCTTTTCTTTTCTTTTTACACACTTGGACTCACAGAGACAGGAGGACTTCACTTTTTAGACGCACGCTCAAGTGCATTCACCAGAATTAGAATCAGGCCATGGCTACAGGTTCAATTCCTCATTGAACACATCTCTGTTTCAGAAAAAGCAAACTGCCCATGCTAGACGAAAGGAGGGGTGAGACATATTTCTGCCTTTCTCTCCTTCTGTTTTGTTTTCTTTTTTGAACATTTGATTGTTGAAGCGTTCAATAAATAGATGAAAATTTGCAGAGCAATATTGTTTTCCATTCGATCATTTTATAACATTGGTTGCAATATCTTCAAAGTATCAGCGCTTTTCCCACTTCCTCCCTGGCCTCGTTCCTGCCGATTATCCTTTTCTTGACTTCTGGACTTTTTTCCTGGGCAAACGCTGCCCTTTGGGTCTCACATGGCTGATTATCCTAATGAGTTGTGTACCTATCTTCCTGGTGTTATGTTCACCTATAGACCTGTCTGTTGTTTGGATGTATCATGGACTTCCCGTAGAAAAACAAACCTGTCTTTCCACAATGCTCCTTAGAATCGCGGATGATAAGATTTTGCCTCTTGTACTTTGGACATGTGGTTAGGAGGGACCAGATCCTGGAGTGGAATGCCCTGAAGGAGATGGCTTGATGTTGCTGCACAATGGCAGTAGCAGTGAACTTAAAATAACAACAATTGTGAGACTGGCCCAGAACTGGACAGTGTTTTTTTCTGTTGTGTGTGAAATCGCTATGAGTGGGAACTAACTAAATGGCACAAAGCAGCAATAATTATTTAACTGAAAGGTTATTCCTGGGGATAGGTTCAGTTCTGAGTTTGAAGGGTGTCTAAGGACCACAATTTTATCTATGAGACCAAGAATTCTGGTCTTTTCTATGATTATGACTGATGTTCCATTCTTCTCTCCCACTCTGTCCAGGACCTTCTATTATGATGTTGATGAATCAGAGTGGGTCATATTCCTCTCTGTCTTGAGAAAGAGAGAAAAACATGCCAATGACAGTCAAGTCCAGAAGGTGACCCTGGCCTGGGTAGCAGATGCGCAATCCACAGGACCATGGGGTCAACAACTGAGTATGCTGGGCATGTTGGAGAGCCGACTTCCCTCGGAACATGTCGTGGAATCTTCATTTGTGGTTGGAGGCTGCTTCTTTCTTTTCAAAGGCATCATTGGACGTGCAGGCAGCTGGACATAGCACGGAGCCATCTGAGTCCACTGCCCTGCTCAGGACACCAGTGAGAGTCTCCACTTCATGCTGTGACCCCCAGGGAGTCATTCCAGTAGAGCTAGGCTTCCTGTTTGTAAAATTCCTCCTGCCTGACAAGTCGTAACTTACATGAAGAGGCAGCTGCTATAGCACAGTGTGCTTTGTTTCGCACGCATTCATCTATATGTATCTATATATTTGTTTAACATCTGTCTGTGTAAAGAATAAAATTCCAAGAAGTTTCAACATTTTGCCCCTTGGCCTCTGTGGAAATCAGACCAGACCAAATTCTAGAATAGGTTCTTCCTGGGTGATTTCCCCCCTAGCTCACTAGAAGGCAGCTTTGAATTATGTGTACCAAGGGAAGCACAGTTGATATATTTATCCATTGGGGGTGCCTAGAAACTCCTATCTTTACAGTACTTCATATATTTACAGAAAGCAAACATATGCTTTGTTGGCATGGTGAATACATATTTATGCATTTCTCTATATTTCTGACTTTATTTCTTATAGCAAGCCATAGATGATTAACCCTAAAGAAGCCCCAGGGTGGGGACTATGATAGCAGCTTTTGTCTTTGAAAATTGCAGTTATGTGACTGCCCAGCACCTGCTTGGATACCATGACTGGGTGGAGACCTGACCCACAGGGACTGGCTGACACTGGAGGTCTGACCGATGAGACCACAATGTTGTCCAGCCTGTCCACTGGAGGGTCACACAGAGCAGCCATGGCTAGGGAAGCGGAGGACAAAGGAGCCACGTCATGTGCTTCTGGCATAGACAGTGGGCAGCAGTCTGAGAAGAAGTCACTTGTACGTTGGGACCAGGGACTCCTCATGGGACAGAAAGCCCCGCTGGTCTATCACTGGGACATCTAGTGGGCTTGTGGTTGAGGTAGAGGAAGAGCCATTTGTCATCATTTTGTTATTGAGGACACAAATCTATCTACTGATGACTGTGGCTCATGAGCATGTTACCGGAACGATCTGAAGTTTTAGTTTCTTCATCTGCAAGCTGGGTGCATGGTCCCTCTCCATGCATGTCATTGTCAGGAAGAAATAAGGAAATTCACTTTGTCAGTCATGATTAGATTGCATTAATGGATGCTAAGGTCTAATTGGACTCCTGGTATGGTGCTGTAGGATCAGCACTGGACTGCAAACCACAAGGTTGGCAGTTCAAACTCATCAGCTGCATCTTGGAAATCCTCTACTAGGTGGCTATGAGTCAGAATGAATTTGACTGCACTTAACAACAATAACATTATGTACTTGGGAGTCCTGTGTGGCACTATAGGATAAGCACTGGACCACAAGGTCAGTTTAAAATAAAGATAGGTAGTTCAAACCCACCTGCTGCTCCTCAGAAACCCTATATAGAGTTTCTGGACCAATAAACAACATTCTTATCAATGGAAAAAAGATTGACGCTCTCAAGGACTTTGTTCTTCTTGGATCAACTATCAGACTCACAGAAACATCAGTCAAGAAATCAAAAGACATATTGCATTAGGCAAATCTTCTGAACAAGACCTTTTTAAAGTGTTGAAGAGCAAAGATATCAGTTTGAGGACTAAGGTACGCCTGACCCAAGCCATGGTATTTTCAATAACCTCATATGTATTCAAAAGCTGGACAGTAAATAAGGAAGACTGTAGAAGAATTGATGCTTTTGAGTTATGGTGTGGGAGGAGAATATTGAAAGTGCCATGGGCTGCCAAAAGAACAAACAGATCTGTGTTGGAAGAAGTATAGCCAGAGTGCCCCTTGGAGGCCAACATGGACAAACTTTGTCTCTTATACTTCGGACATATTGTCAGGAGGGAGCAGTCACTGGAGAAGGATCTCATGTTTGGTAGGGTAGAGGGTCAGAGAAAAAGAGGAAGACCCTCAACGAGATGGATTGGCCAAGTGGCAGCATCTAAGGAGTCAAGCCTGGCAACAATAGTGAGGTTGGCCCAGGATTGGGCAGTGTTTCATTGTGCTGTGGATAGAGTCGCTATGAGTCAGCATTGACTCAATGGCACCTAACAACAACAACGACGAGTAGGAGCCGACTTGATGACACATAACAAAACAAAACGAATTATGTACTTGAGGGGCCCTGGTGGTAGAGTGGATGAATTGGTGATTCAACCCACCAGCTGCTCCCAGGGATAAAAATGAGGCTGTCTGTTCCCATAAACACTTACAGCTTCAGAGACTCTACACAGGTGGATCTGAGTTGAGATGGACTTGGTGGCAGATGGTCTGGACTTTGTTTATCATGTTTATCATGTACTTGTGGGGAAGGGATGAGACTATCTGCTTCCATAAGGACTCCAGACTTGGGAACACTTTAGGGCTGCTCTACTCTGTCCTACAGGTCCCTGTGAGTTGGAATCAATGTGATGGCAGTGGAATTATGTTCTTAGCCCTGGTGATGCAGTGGTTAAGTGATTGGTTCAACTGCTAGTTAAACACTCCAGCATGGGAGGAAGTGGTGGCAGTCTGCTCAAGTTAAGATTACAGCCTCAGAAAATCTATAAGGCAGTTATCCTCTGCCCTATGGAGTTTCTATGAGTCTAAATCATCTTTTTTTTTTTTTTTAATGTTTTATTGTGAATTATATGATAGTTTACATGGGGGAACTTTAGTTTTATGAGTCTAAATCATCTTGACAGCATTTGTGTGTGTGTGTGTGTGTGTGTGCAATTGGAGTCCTTCACTGAATGTACTCAGCTGTACACCGAAAGGTTGGAGATTCAAATTCACCCACAGGTGTCTCAGAGGAAAGTCCTGGCAATCCACTTCTGAAGCACCAGCCCCTGAAACTCTATGGAGCCACCAATGGGATGCTATATCGGGGGTGGGGTGATGGATTACCAGCTGGCTGTTGTTAATCCCTGCAGTCATCCCAGAGGGCACAAGGCTGTGATCTCCTGCAGCCCAGGACATTGTTGGGATGGAAACTTGTTCCTGACGGCTGAGGACACACTGGGCTGGACCTGTCCTTGCCCTCCACACCAGCTCTGCAGGACAGAGCTGCTGCATCCCACCTCCTGCTGACCCTCACACAGAGGACTTTGTGTAGAGAGCAGGGTCCATGTGACCAGAGTGACAATCAGGACCCTGACCTCAGCAGCCCGGTAGCTCCCCATGGCTGCCATGGTGGTTGCTCTGGCTGTCTGTGTTCCCAGCATTGTCTGCATCCGGGTGGAAGCTGCGGGAATGGCAATGAGTTCCCCAGGCTCCCAGAGAACAGGCTTGTCTTCCAGGAAAGCGGGGACAGGCATTATGCAACTTCGGCCACAAACATAAAGCAGAGACTGTTTGAGGCCTCTTATCTGGCATGAGGCCTCATTTCTGTCTCCTGTGTATCCTCACCCTCCTCTGCAAGGCTCTGGGGTGTGTGACCACATGGAGGCCTGTCTGCTTTGCAGGGGTGCTATGGGCCACATGGGTGCACAGGTCCACCTGCACTTTTTCCCATAGCTATGCCAACCTCGAGGTCCCAGCACCCATGTGCTATGTTCTTACTTGTGCATCCTCACCTGTGCATCTCCTCACCTGTGAGTCTTCACCTGTGAGCATCCTCACCTGTGCATCTTCTCACCTGCACATCCTTACCTGTGAGTATCTTCACTTGTGCATCTCCTCACCTGTGCATCCTACCAGGAAGACCAGCTAATACCAATACTAATCAAATGTACACAACAATGACTAAAGCCAGTTATGATGAAATTGAAGAATTCTACCAACTTCTTCAGTTTGAAACTGATTAAACATGCAATCAAGATGTATTGATAGTTACTGGTGATTGGAATGCAAAGGTTGGAAACAAAGAGGAAGGATCAGTAATTGGAAAATATGGCTTTGGTGACAGAAATGATGCTGGAGATCGCACGATAGAATTTTGCAAGACCAATGACGTCTTCATTGCAAATGCACTTTTTTACACAACATAAAGGACTATACACATGGACATCACCAGATGGAATACACAGAAATTGAATTGGCTACATCTGTGGAAAGAGAAGGTGGAAAAGCTTCATATCATTAGTCAAAGCAAGGCCAGAGGCAGATTGTGGAACAGACCAACAGACATCACTCATATGCAAGTTCAGGCTGAAACTGAAGAAAATTAAAACAAGTCCACGAGAGTAAAAATATGACCCAGAACATATCCCACCTTAATTTAGAGACCATCTCAAGAACAGATCTGATGCATTAAACACTAATGACCTAAGGCCAGAAGAGTTGTGGGATTATATCAAGAACAAGAGAAAGCAAAAAGTTATTAGAAAGGTAGACAAGAAAGAAAAGACCAAAACGAATGTCAGAAGGGACTCTAAAATTTGCTTTCCAGTATAGACATGCTAAAATGAGTGGAAGAAATGAGAAAGTCAAAGAGTTAAACATAAAATTACAAGGGCAGTTCTAGAAGATAAAGTTAAATATTACAGAGAAATAAATGTGCAAAGACCTGGAATTAGAAAACCAAAAGGGAAGAACATGCTCAGCATTTCTTAAACTGAGGGAAGTGAAGAAAAGATTAAAGCCTCTACTTGCAATATTGAAGGATTCTATGGGCAACTATGGGCAAATATGGAGTCTTGGGGTGGCGCTGTGGGCTAATGCATCAGACTACAAAGTTGTTTGAGGTGCAAGGTCGGTGGTTCAAGCTCACCAGCTGCTCCTTGTAAACCTTATACAAGATAGCTATGGGTCGGGATCGACTCAATGGCACTTAACAACAACAACAACAACAACAATGGGCAAATATTGAATGATGCAGAAAGCATCAAAAGAAGAAGGAAAGAATACACAGTCATTGTATCAAAAAGAAATGATCGATGTTCAATCATTTCAGGAGGTAACATATGATCAAGAATTGATGGTACTGAAGGAAGAAGTCCAAGTGGCACTGAGGCATTGAAGAGAAACAAGATCCAGGGATTAACCGAAAAAAGATTGAAAAATTTCAACAAACTGATGTAGTCCTGGAGGCGCTCACTCATTTATACCAAGAAATTTGGAGGGCAGGTACCTGGCCAGCTGATCAAAATAGATTCATATCTGTGCTTATTCCTAAGAGAGGTGACCCACTACTGTGCTTAAATCATTGAACAATATCATCAATATCACATGCAAGAAAAAATTTTCTGAAGATAATTTAAAAACAACTGCAATAGTAGTTGTTTTGAAATTTTAAAGAGACCTGCCAGAAATTCAAACCAGATTTGAAGAGCATGCAGAATGAAGGATATCATCATTGATGTCAGATGGATCTTATCTGAAAGCAGAAAATACCAGAAAGATATTTATTTTTGCTTTATTGACTATGAAAAGGCTTTCAACTATGTGGGTCATGATAAACTATGGATAAATTGTGAAGAATGGGTGTTCCAGAATGTCTAATTATGTTCATGAGGAACCTGTACATAGGCTAAGAGGCAGTCATTAGAAGAGAACAAGGGGACACTGAATGGCTTAAAATCAGCAAGGGTTTTGCTAGTGTTGTATTCTTTCACCATACTTATTCAATCTGTATGCTGAGCACATAATCCAGGGCACTGGATTATAGAAGGAAGAATGTGGCATCAGGATTGGAGGAAGACTCATTAGCAACCTGTAATATGCAGATGATACAATCTTGCTTGCTGAAAGTGAAGAGGACTTAAAATTCTTACTGATGAAGAAAGATTAAATGTCACAGCCTTCAATCTGGATTGTACCTCAATGTAAAGAAAACAAAAATCCTCATAACTGCATCAATAAATAGCGTCATGATGTATGGTGAAAAGATTGAAGACTTCAGTTACCTTGGATTCACAATCAACATTCATGCAAAAAGCAGCCAAGAAATCAAATGGCATACTGCATGAGGCAAATCTGTGGCACAAGACTTTTCTTAAGTGTTCAAGAGCAAAGACATCAGTTTTAAGCCTAAAATGCTTCTGACCCAAGTCATGGTATTTTCAATGGCCTCATATGCATGTGAAAGTTGGTCAATGAATAAGGAAAACTATAGGAGAATTGAT
>NW_006408614.1:7272018-7273542 GCF_000296735.1 Chrysochloris asiatica | reverse complement strand
CAACAACAACAACAAAGAAGAACAACACGTTTTATAAAAGCACTTCCTGAATGCCTGAGCTAACTCTCACACCAGCAGGAAAGACCCAACTCTTGCTGTGAGTTGGGATGAATTCAGTAGTAATGGGTTTGGTCTGTTTGGTTTATGTACAGTTTACAAATGATATATATATATATTGTTAATCCGATATATCAAAATGCTATTTTACTGTTATTTTAATCTTCAGGTGTCGCTAATAACTGGTGATACTAATCACATTTGATAAGTTCTTAAAATGCATTTTGATGAGTAACTCAAAGCCCACTCCTAGAGACCCGAGAGAATTTGAAAAAGATGAACAGAGTTTTGTAGCGTCGTGCTGTGGCGCTGTGGATTAATGTGCTGGACTCCAAGGTTGGCAGTTCAAGCTCACCAGTCTCTCCTCAGAAACCCTATGCAGAGTCGCTATGAGTCAGAACTGACTTGAAGGCACTTAACAACACTTCACTATAAATTGATGGATGGTGAGTGTTAAAAAATGTAAATTCTACAGATTTGAAAGAGGCAAAAAGTAAAAATCTCCATCAATTGAACTCATTCCTGTGACTTGTCAAGCAAGTGATTTATTTTCCCCAAAGTGATCTTTCAGGACAAAGAAGTCGAGAATGGTCTACATCTTTCTAGGAATGTTTTATCTTTCTAGGCATCTTCTGTGTCAGGTTCACCGATGCATTCTGAAATATTAAAAAATGTTTTCTTATTTGTTGTTGAAACTATACACAGCAATTCACACACCAAGTCAACAAACCCTGCACGTACAGTCCATCTTGTTGGGGGTCTTTCTCTTTTTTGTTGACCCTCCACTTTACCAAGCATAATGTTCTCCAGAGACTGACCCTTCCTGATAGCATGACTGAAGTATAAAACACGGAGTCTGACCATCCTGGAGCGTTCTATCTGGGCTGCCTTTTTTTCCAACACAGAGTCCATGATAATTTGAAATTCTGTACTGCATTTTCTCCCCCTTTTGATCAGGATTCTTCAATAGAATCTTCGATCAAAATATTCAGTGATGGTAGTGGGGCACCATCCAGTTCTTCTGGTCTTATGGCAAGGGGGTGTGTCTGTGTTCATGGAGGAAATTCTTTTTATTTTCTCTGTTGCCTGGAGCAACAATTGTCATACCTTGGATGGCCGCTTACGAGCTTTTAAGGCCTCAGGTATGACTCAACAACACAGGAGGTACAATAGAAATACTAAAAATGTCACTAGGCCATTTAACTGGGATGCCCCATGAAACCAGGACCCTAGGAACCAAACCAAGGAACCAAATCCTGTGAGGCTTTTAATTGTACATAATCAGTCTCAACAGCCTCTCTCTCTCTCTGTTTTGTAAATGTATCTATCACACAACTTCTGCCAATCCAACTTTTTACATGCTTCCAGCCTATTGACATCAATGGTAATAGTTGGCTGTGGAATCCCATCCTTAACCAGTGTGACTTTTCCATGATCATTAATCCCCTAGCACCCTTGGTTGTTGTT
>NW_006408614.1:7236308-7269003 GCF_000296735.1 Chrysochloris asiatica | reverse complement strand
CCTGAACTTGCATATAAGCAAGTCTGTTCCACAGTCTGTCCCTGGCCTTGTTTGGGCTGATGATATGGAGCCTTTCTACCATCTCTTTACACTGATATAGTCAATTTGATTTCCATGTAGTCCATCTGGTGAGGTCCATGTGTATAGTCACCTTTTTTTTTTTTTAAGATTTTATTGTGAATTATGTGGGTTTACATGGGAAAACATCAGTTTTACCTTCATCCTATCCTATCATTGCAATGATTACAATCCCCTCCATGAATCATCAAACAACCAAAGGGTACAGCCCTCAGGCCTGCCCCCCAGCAGTCAGCACACAGCCCCTCTCCCTCCCTGAGTCCAGAGTCCCCAGCCACTCCCTCTCTTCACATCATTGTCTCTGCCTCCATTTCTGGCGTCACTGCTTCTCTGGGTAGAGTCCCACATTCCATACTTCTCACTTGATTGTCCCAGGGACCTCCTCTCCTAGACTGCAAAGTCAATCACTCCCATCCTTTTGTTACAAAACATCTACCTTTACATTTTTGACCCTCACAGTCAATCCTGATAGCAATCATTCACTATTGTACCACAAGAGTCTTATCCCCATCTCCTTTCATTAGCCCCATCCCAACAGAATGGAAAGCACTCAGTGGAGATTCTACCTTCCCCCACCCCATCTTGAACTAAGCTCCCTCATGAAAGCTTGTAAGCCAGTCACTTCTTGCCTTTGTAGCCCTCCTCCCCCCCATTTGGGTAGTCAATGTCTCATTTGACTATCCCTGTCAACCCTGTGTACTGAGGGGATGGGAGTGATCCTCACTGTAAATGTTTGTTTCCTTTTTTGAGCTACTACATCCATAAGTATAGGTAAAGTTCATCAAATTGTAGCAGGTTACTCTTTTTTTTTTCCCTCTTCTTTCTTCTAGTCGAGTTCTGATCATCCAGCCATTGAAGCCAAATGGTCAAATGGGTACTATCTGCAAGCACAGGTGTTCTTGTGCATCTCCCTTCACTTCGTATCAGCTGGACACTTCACTCTCCACTCTAGTCCTCTGTGGCCATGTCACTGCATCTGGGCCCAGGAGTCCCCAGGTCTTGCCATCTTGCTGGCCATCCAGGTCTCCACCTGGCTCCACAGGAGTTTATTGAATGTGGTCAGACTTAGCTCCCAACTTCATTGCTGTTTTTCCCTCTCTTCTCCTTATCGGTGACCAACGTGGTCACTAGCCAGACCACATGCCTTCTCGTGTATTCCCTTTGAGTTTTAGTCTTGAAAGGGGGTTTGCTCTGAGGGGACCTGACCACTTGCCTTGATGGCTCCTGGGTGAACAACTTGTTTGCTCTTGTGGTAGTCAATCAGACTGCCATAATTGTTTTTTCATTTTTTCTCTCGGTCTTTCTTTCAAGAAGTATCTTCTACTCTTCTAGCTGCTCCAGGCTGGTCTACTTGTCCTTTCAAGTGGAAATTTCCCCCCTCAGACAATTCTGGATGAGGGTCAGGATTCCACCTATGGTGTTATACAACACAAAGTTTCCAAGGAAGCCTCTTTCACTGGGCAAGTTCTAGCCCCTTTGAGGTATTCCAATCAGCTGAAGACGGTATAGTTGTCTTTTATGTTGTTTAAGAAGGGTATTTGCAGTGACGACGTCCTTGATGTTGCCAAATTCTGTTTTGAGATCTCCAGTATCTAAGGACATATTTCCAACTACCGATCTTTCCATTTTTATTCCAACCTTTGTATTCTATAGCAGAGTCCACCCACCAACTGAGCACCCACCCCATGGTTGCTGACCCCTAGGCACCACCTCAATTGTTCCCCTTGTGGCTTCCAAACTCTTGCCTGCCATTCTTTTAGATAGAGTTCCTATGCCCAGTATATGAGTTCTGGTGCTGCAATGGGTTAAGCTCTCTGCTGCTAACTGACAGGTTGGTGGTTCAAATCAGACAGCCACTCCTTGGTAGAAAGATCAAGTTGTCTGTTTTATAAAGATTGTAGCCTTGGAAAGCCTAAGACGTAGTTCGCTGTCCTGTAGGGTCCCTATGAGTCAGAATCAACTCTACGGCATTGGGTTTTGCCAATGTGACTTGACCACCCATTTCCAGCTGGGACCCTGATGAGTCAAAAGTGGGTATAACAGATGAACTGGCTGCTGGTGGTTGAAATGACCCTGTAGAGGATACTAAGGGACAGCTCTTACATGGCCTTGTTGACCATGCTGAAGATTTCTGATTTCATCCCAAGTGTTATGGGAAGTTACTGGAGGATGTTCAGTATGGAAGTATCATGATCTGGGTGACCTTGATGACAGTCTTCAGGATGGAGCAAAAGGAGAAAGCCTAATTGGCCAATGTTGTTGGTTTGCAGGAGGGAACAATGCTTTGGGCCAGTGTAGGAATGGTGGTGGGATTAGGAGTTGGTCATAGTTTGGATATGCTTTGACGATAGTACTGGCAGGATTTGCTGATTGATTGTGTATGTGGGAAAGGCTCTTCAGTAAGAGGAGAGTCAAGGAGGCCATTGCTTTGGTCTAAGCAGCTTGGTGACTGGATCTTTCTCTTTAGTGCTTTGGGCTATGCTGATGGAGGACCAGGTGTGGAGAGACAAGTGGGAGTTCTGTTTTGGAGTAAGTTAGAGACACTGCTGAGACATCAGGTAGAGATGAAGAGTAGGTAGGGGACATATGACTGAGAAAGACCAGGAAAGAGATGGGGGTGGGGAAAATGCATCTAGGAGACAAGTGGCTATTGCACTTGACAAGGTGGATGGTGTTGGCGGTCTTGACAAGGTTGGTCCAATGGAGCCGTGGGAAGAAGATTTATTTGGATTAAGGTTCAAGGATGACTGGAGAGTAAGGGTTATGAGGATGATGTTGGTAATCTTGACAAGGTTTATTCTCAAGGGCATCTGGCACGTAAAGATGATGGAGAAGGCTTTGATGGTCTTGACAAGTTTATTTTCAAGGGCATCTGGCACACAGGCAATGGGGAAGGCATTGGTGGTCTTAACAAGGTTCTATGGAGCCATGGGGAGAAGAGCTCTTTGGATTGGGCTCAAGGGTTTCTGGAGGGTAAGAATGATGGGGCCAGCATCTGGAAAGTTCTTACCAGAAGCTTTGCTCTAAAGAGCAGAGAAATGGGGCAGTGAGTGGGTGTGGTGTCAAGAGGAAACTGAGCTTGGGTAGACAACTTCTATGACCTTGGTCCCACCCTGCCCTGCTTGCTGCGTGCCCTGTACTCACCCATAATGGCTCATGCCCATGGAAACCTGCACAGGGTAGGTGTGAGTTTGCACTCTTGGGCTGAAATGAGGCATCTCATTAAAGCTGACACAGTCGTCTGGAATGATGCTTCATGATTCAACCCCCACCCCCTGACTAAAAATAACAATACTGCAGAGCCTTACCCAGCACTTTTCCTGCTAATTAGCTCATTGGTGCCCCTTATGATTTGATTTCTGTCAGTCCTTCCTCAGTGAGGTACAGTTTCAAGGGAAGAGACTCAGAGAGCTTGGGGAACAGGCCAGAGCTGGGCTCTCAGTTTCTAACTCTCAGGTGACTCCTGAGGTCATGCAGTGGCCCCTGGCCCTGTTCTGTCTTTGGCTGGGTGGTCAGGAAGCTGACCCTGTTGGAATTTCAAAAAGGGGCTTCACCATTTGGGGTACAGAGATGGTGGGAGCTGTGGGGTACGGGTTGGGGCAGAGAAGGAGCAAGAGAATGTCATCCTTGCTGTATTCTGACCACTTCCTGGCCATACTCTACCGGTACCATCGCTTTCTAATAAGTAGCCAGTGTCTGATTAGCAAATAGGCAACAGTGAACAATTTCAAACTCTTTCTTCACATTACCACAATATGAAAACATGTGGAGCTATTCACTACAGAGGAGTAAGTAAGCACAAGACAGCCCATGCTTATCTTGCTGACTGGATACTCTGTCCCTGACAGGGATTGTAAATAGGAAATGAGGTTTGATTCTGTAGGAAGGAGCTGTGGGTCTCAGAGAGAGATGCTTGCCACACCTAGAAGCAGAATCTTGGGTGAAAAATATGAAATTGTTCACTTCAGATTAGTAAGTAAGCACAGGTCAGCCTGTGCTTTCTGGGGAAGACCCAGGGATGAGCTTGGTGGTTGGTTTTAAGATTTCACATACTCAGCTGCATGGCCATGTGCCTCAGAAACCAGGTGTGATGAAAGTGGTCTTTGTGGCTTTCCCAGGTGCCAGGGCTGTGAAGGGCCAGGTGCAGGCTGGCCCATGCTCTAGGTGGATGGTTAGGCATGACCTTCACCTGAGTGGTCTGACCGGTTCCCTGACCACCCAGCCCCTCCCTGCCATTCTGCAGGAATCTCTGCAGCTCAGGTCACATGACTGCAGGGAGAGATGCATTTAGCAGGACACACGCATGACTCTGTACCGGTGTCAGCTTCCACAGCTGGCCTGCAAAGAGGACATTGGGAAAGAGCCGATTCCGCCCTGCTCTGTAGGGTTTCCGAGGCTGTCACCTTTACACAGCTGTCTCTCGTGCAGCAGCTGGTGGTAGGATCGAACTGCTGATCTTTCAGTTAGTAGTCTACTGCTTAACCCACCTCACCACCAGGGCTCCTTTGGTTCAAAACCCCAGGCACAGAATTCAGGCGAATAGCCCCATTTGAAGATAAACTTGAGATGTCCTTATATTGAAAATGTAAAGGGACCCTCCTCTACCAGTTACCCAAGAACTTGGAAGCCTCTTGGCTCAAAACTCAGTTGTGTTTCTACACACTTGCTGGAGAGTGGAGCAGGAGAGCCTGGGTTTGGGGCTCCCCTTGTCTGGGGCAATCCTTTGTTGTTGTTATGGTTGTTAGGTGCTGTTGAGTCGTCTCTGACTCATGTGCACTCATGTACATGTGCTCCATCCTGCATCATCCTCACTGATGAGCTTGGACCACTGACCTTGCAGCTCCATTCTGCACCATCCTCACAACTGTTACCATGTTTGAGCTCCTTGTTGTAGCTGCTGTGTCTGCCCAGCTCGCTGACACAGTCGTCTTCTCTTTCGCTGAGACTGTATTTTCCTTCTCATTTTGAGCTGTGCCCCATCAACAAATGAAAGTCTGGGAAGCTTTTCTCCCTCCACATCATTAAAGTGAACTCTACTTTGAGAAGGCAGCTCTTCCTCAGTCACATCTTAAGTGCCTTCTAAACTGAGGGGGTCATTTTCCAGCACTATATTTAACCATAAGGAGCTCTGGTAGTGTAGTGGAAGGAGCTCTGGTAGCGTAGTGGTTACGAATCGGGCTGCGAACCTTAAGGTCAGCGGTTCGAAACTACCAGCCGCTCCGCGGGAGAAAGATGAGGCTTTCTACTCCCGTAAAGATTTACACCCTCGGAAACCCTGTACAGGGTCGCTATGGGTCGGAACCGACTCGACGGCACTTAACAACAACAACAACATATTTAACCATACTCCACTGCTATTCATAAGGTTTTCAGTGGTTAACCATTCAGAAGAGGTCTGCGTCTCCTTCCTAGTCTGTCTTCGTCTGGAAGCTCAGCTGAAATCTGTCCACCATGGGTGATCCTGCAGGCATTCAAAATACCAGTGGCATAGCTTCCAACATCACAGCAACATGCAATCCACCACAGTACGACAAACTGACAAATGAGCGGTGGCGGCGGTGGTGGGGCAGTCCTTGGCTGGTGCAAAAGGTGAAAGGGCTGGGTGATAACTGAAAGGTGGGAGGTTCAAATCCATCCAGAGGTACTGCAGAAGAAAGTTCTGGTGATCCACAAATCAGACACTGAAAGCCCCATGGAGCACAGCTCTACTCTGACACACATGGGGTGACCACGTGAGTTAGAGTCTGCTGTGATGTAAGGTTGTGTGTCAACATGGCTGGGCCACAGTTCCCAGTGGGTTGGCAATTATGGAATGAAGAAATTATCATGCATTTTGTAATCTAATATGGTCTTCCACCACATCAGTAAATGAGAAGTGATTGGGAATGGGTTGCCTTTGTTATGCTAATGAGACATTCTTAGAGTTGTCCTTCTTGTTATAAAGTGCCCTTGTGTTGGTTCCAACCCATAGCGACCCTGTATAGGGTTTCCAAGGAGCAGCTGGTGAGCTTGAACCACTGATATTGCAGTTCAAACGGCTTTACAGTTGGACGAATTAACCCACTGTGCCACACCAGGACTCCATTCTTAGACTAGGGTGTATCTTAAGTCAATTTCATCTGAGATATAAAAGCAGATTGGGGCAAGATAGAAAGCAAGTCACAGGAAGACACTGAGAAACAGAAGCTGAAAAGAGACAGTGACCTTCCCCAGAACTGACAGAGAGAGTCAGTCCCCTAGAGCTGCTGCCCTGAATTCAGACTTCTAGTCTGCTAACCTATGAGAGAATGCATTTTTGTTTGTAAGTCACCCACTGTAGTATTTCTGCTATAGAGGTACTAGTGAATGAAGACATAAATCAAACTGAGTGGTCAAAACCAAACCAAACAAACAAACACAGCTTCCCCTTCCACGTCTTCTGACAAACTTAGAGAGAAACTCTTCAAACCATAAAGCACTTGGTATAATTGTTGGGTTCAAGTGTAACATGAGGCTGGTGCAGGACCGGGGCATTGTTATGCTCTGTTGTGTATAAGGTTGCTATATGTTGGAACCGATGAGGATACCTAGCAATAACAATAACAACAGTGGATAAAATATTCAATGATGTTGGAAGACTCAAAGACAGAAGGAATACACAGAGTCACTGTAACAAAAATAATTGATCAATATCTTGCCATTTCGGAAAGTAGCATGTGGTCAGGAACCTATGATATTGAAGGAGGACGTCTGTGTTGCACTGTGGTTATTGGCCAAGACTGTGAGGGAATTCCAGTTGAGATGTTTCAAGAAATGGATACAACACTGGAGGTGCTCATTCATCTATGGTAAGAAAATTTGAAGACAGCTACCTGGCCAATGGATTGGAAGAGATCCATATTTGTGCCCATTCCAATGAAATGTGACCCAATGGAATGTGGAAATTATCAACCAATATCATTAATATCACACACATGTAAAAGTTTGCTGAAGATAATTCAAAAAATACTTGCAGAAAGATATTGAACGACAACTGTCAGAAATTTAAGCCTGATTGGGAAGAAGACATGAACGTGGGGTATCCTTGCTGATGTCAGATGGACGTTGGCTGAAAGTAGAGAATACCAGAAAGATGTTTATCTGTGTCTTATTGACTATGCAAAAAATTCAACTGTGTGGATCATAACAAATGATGGACAACATTGCAAATCCAGAAAACTTAATTGTGTTCATGTTGTTGTTGTTAAGTGCCATCAAGTCGATTTCAACCCATAGCAACCCTGTATCCCTATATACAGGGTTTCTGAAGAGCAGCTGGTGAGTTTGAACTGCTGAACTTGCAGTTCAAATGGCTTTGTAGTCTGGCACATTAACCCACAGTGCCACACCAGGCTCATGTGGAACCTGTATGTAGACCAAGAGGCAGTCATGCAAACAAAAAAAGGGGATAGGTTTAAAAATCAACAAAAGTGTGCGTCAGAGTTGTATTCCTTCACAATCCTTATTCAATCTGTATGCTGAGCTTTAAATAATCTGAGAAACTGGAGTCTACAATGAAGAATTGGCATTAGGATTGGAGGAAGACTCATTAGCCTGTGAAGATGACACAAACTAGTTTCCAGCAAGTTAAGAGGACTTAAAGCATTTAATAATGAAGATCAAAGACTATGACCTTCAGTATGAATTACACCTCATTGTACAGAAAATAGAAATCCTCACAACTGGACCAATAAACAACATCATGAGAAACAGAGGAAAGATAGAAGTTGTCAAAGATTTCATTTTACTTGGACCCATGATCAACACCCATGGAAATGGTAGTCAGGAAATCAAATGATGTATTGCATTTGCAATATAACTTGGAAGGAAGCAGTCTTCATAGAGTCCTTGAACATATAAAAGAGTTTTCATGGAAAAATACACTTTGACATCATATCTACTTTTAATACAGATTTTCATTTCTAGTAGAAATAATAAAATACTCAAAGGGGGGGGGAAAGCTAGACATCGGATTAAAATGTTCCATCAACTTCCTTGCCCACTACTCTTTGTAAAAAGGAAGCTTACATTTTAACACTCCTTTAAAGAAGTTTATTGGCCAGTATTCATTATTTCATTTCCTTTTCCCTCTTAAATACCTTCAAAGTACCAGTCTTGGCAAATGTCTGTGTCCTGGTATTAGAATCCTTTCTATTTCTAGTATGAGATGAGATGATACACAAGTTGATGAAGCAGAAGGCATATATAAAAATATTAGTGTGCTCATGGAGCTGGGTTTTCAAAGAAACAAACAAACAAAAAACCAGAAACCCTGACTAAGGTTTGCCAGCCTTACCTTTTCCCCTATCACACCAATGTCATAGCATTAAAGCAGGAAGAAATTTAAAAATATATACATGTAATGTTTCCAAGCCCAGCATTATTAATTTTTATCCCCTGAGGGAGTGAGGGATTTTCCTGGATTACTTCATATTACTCTATTTAATCGTTGGACCAGGGTTTCTCAACTTTGATACTGTTGGCATTTAACGCTGGATATCTTGTTTTCTTTAAAGTATGGCACTGTGGGTTAAAATGCTGGACCACAAGGTCGGTGTGAACCACAAGGTCGGCAGTTCAAGCTTACCAGTCGTTCCTTGGATACCGTGTACAGGGTTGCTATGGGTTGGAAACAACTCGGCGGCACTTAACAACATTCTCTGTTTTCTTTAAAGTGCAGAGAAGCAAAGATGCCCTTTTGAGGACTGAGGTGTACCTGATCCAGACCTTGATATCTCGATCACTTCCTATCCATACAAAAGCTGGACAAGGAATAAGGAAAACTGATGAAGAATTGATGCATTTGGACTGTGGTGTTGGTGAAGTATATAGAAAATACAATGGACTACCAGAAGAAGGAACAAATCTGTTCTGTAAGAAGTACTGCCAGAATGCTCCTTAAAAGCTAGGATGATGAGATTTGGTCTCAATTACTTTAGACACGTTGTTAGAAGTCCGTCCCTGGAGAAGGACAGTGTGCTTGGCAGAGCATCAGTGGAAAAGAGGAAGACCCTCAGTGAGATGGGTTGACTTTGGCTGCAACAGTGGGCTCACACATTGAAGCCACGGTGAAGATGGCTCAGTATCAGCCAAAGTTTGGCTCTGTTGTACTGGGAGTCATGTTGTGTATAGAATTGTATCTCCCCTAAATATTTGACAGCTTGCTTGGACTATGATTCGCAGTGTTTTGTAAGAATCTTCCATTTTGTGATCTGATGCAATAATCCTCTGTCTTGTCGGTCAGTCCTCATATCAATGAAGTTGACAATGAGGTTGTTAGGATTTAAACAGTTATGTTAATGAGGTTAATGAGGCACTCTAAGAATTAGGTTGTGTCTTGATCTTTCTCTGTTTTTCTCTGTTTTTCACATTGTACTTTATTGATTGAATTTTTCAGCTTGCATATTTAACACAATGTATATTTCATGCTGAAATACTTCTAATACTATATCTTAGAATTGATGTTTTCTGCAATATGTAATTATCTAAAGAATACAGAAGTTTTTTTTTTTTTTCACTTAATAATGCAACACACAAATGCTGACAATATATATTCACATATCAGTTATGTTGCTCATTTACTTTAAAAAACAAATCGGTGAACCCAGAAGAACTGCTGTAAAGATGGTGTGGAGTATACTATAGTAACATTTCAATAGTTTATCCCAATTCATTTCTTCTTCTATATTCTAAAACATCTTCATTATGTTGTTTGATGAGATAGACCCACAGGAAGACTGAGTTGCCCAAGGTCAGCACAACTTTCAGCAAATCAGGTTTGCTAATTGTCGGCTCCTGAACATAGAACTAAAGTCCTGGCTGAAAGACCGTTAAGAAGCTGGACCAGGGTCAGCAGCCCAGAGAAGGGGCGCAGAAATGCAAATGGCACCGTGTTGCCCAGCAGGCACCTGAATCAATCTCTTTTGAAATATAAAAGGGATTAAGCATGTAAATGGAGATCCAACTACCTCCAAGAAAGAAGGGCCAGGAAGAAGTGTAGCCTTTGGACCCAGGTTCCATGTTCTGAGAAGCTTCTAGATCCAGGAGGAGACTGATGCTCAAATACATGAGATGTCCAAAGACCACTGGACCTACAGATGTTGAGGGAGGACCAGGACCTTCCCCTAGAGCTGACAGAGAGAAAGTCTTCCTCTAATGAGTGCCTTGAATTCAGACTTGTAACCTCCTAAACTGTGAGAGGAAAGTTCTGCTTCAGTCCTTTCTAAATACAACAGTGTGATCCTTAACATTAACAATGACCCCTAGGGTCTCCAGACAGTTGTGCCTCCAGCTCACTGTGTCTCCAGTTGAACTTCTGTACCAAGACTTCAGCTAGAGTCCCCTGAATCACAACTCAGATCATGCCTTGGTTGATGTGATCAACTCAGAAATAATCTCACAGCGATGGTTTCCTACCTCATGGGAACAGAAACCCAAACTCGCTTGCTGTCCCTCCCATCTGCCTGGAACACTTCAAACACTCACATCTGCATGGTTGTTCCTCCTCTTCACGTCTGTGCCCAGATAGTACCACTCTGTCTGTCCTTCTGTCCACCCTACTGAGCACAGCAGCCTAACTCTGTCATCCCTTTGCTTTCAGACAGCCCTCTTTTCTATAGTCTACACCGTCTTCTGGTATCCCATGCCTTCTGCTTTTGACCTGTCTACCCCAGACAGAACACAGACCTTGAAAGCAATGATTCTGGTCTTTCGCCCATCAAAGCATCCCTGTATCCAGCGTAGACCCTGGCCATACATAGCCTATGCTCAAAACATACTTGTTAAATGAATGGACCAATCTCTTGTTTTTTCCCTTCTGTCATTGTATCACTTTCTTTACAGTTTCAGAAACTTCTTACCATCTGTCCCTTTTAGATACTGCTTGATCATTGCAATATACAATCTACTGTTTATTGCCAATGTTAACTGACAACATGCAATCCTATTTTTGATTGTGGTAAGTATATCTATGTGAATGTATGCACACACACTGAGAGCATGGTGGGTCTTAAGGATAAGCATGGGATTGAGGACCACAGGTCAGCAGTTCAAGCCCACCAATCTCTCATCAGGAGAATGAGGAGGCTTTCTGCAATCAAAAAGATGGACAGGCTAGACAGGGTCGTTATGAGTTGGAACTGACTTGTTGGCATTCAACAACAACAAACACACACGTGTGTGTATAAAACATTTTTCCATTTGAATATTTTTATACCTACCATTCACTGGCATCATGCTCATTACGTTGCCAAACCACCACCCCTATCTATTTGTAATTTTTTCTGTCGCCCTTAGCAGAAGCTGTAACCCCAAGACCAATTGACGCCAACTCATAGCAACCATATGTAGGATTTCCGAGACTAAATCTTTATGGGAGCAGACAGCTTCATCATTCTTCCAAGAAATGGCTGGTGGGTTTGAACTGCCGACCTTGCCATAATGCTTAACCCACTGTACCACCAGGCTCCTTAACAGAATCTCAGTACTCTCTAAACAACAAGTCCTTCTTTCCTTCTTGTGCTTGGTAACCACTAATAAACTTTGGTATCCATGCATTTCTCCATTCTGGGTAGTCCATATAAGTAGACTCAAACACTGTTTGTCCTTTTGCGTCTGACTTGCTTCACTCAGCATAATGTTTTCAAGCTTTGTCTATGTGGTAGCACAAACTGGGGCTTCCTTTCCCTCTATTTATTGTTACTAAGTGCCATGGAGTCCTACTCATAGTGACCCTGGATAGAGTTTTCAAGGACCAGCTGGTGGGGTTGAACCACCGACCTTTTGGTTAGAAGTTCAGTGCTTACTCTATGGCACCATACCAGGACTCCTTTCTCTCTATAGCTAAGTAATGGTTCATTGAATGTACAAGGGCTTGTTTCTGATTTGAGGGGGCTTTGTTTTCTGAGATAGTCTGCTTTGATTGTAAGGATGGAAAATCCTTGCAAGTCATACTGGGAATATCATTGCCTTCGATTTTTTTCTTCTTTTACTTGCAGGAGTTCTTTTACTGGGCTTACGTTTAATTGACTCGCTTATCCCTTTGGAACTGGCAGGTCTCCCAACATGATCACTAATGGTTCGCCTTTCCTCAGCATGTGTCCAGGATTATTGGCTGAGATGGGTTCCACCAGAAGCTGTTTAAGTTGCTGCTCACATCGCCCAATCACTGTCCAGAGCAATGGGGAATGTTAGATGAATTGCATTTTCCCTCGACTTTATAAACAGCCCGTGGTGGGCAGAGCTGTAGCACAGAGAGATGCCAGGTGTGGGCATCAGCCTGGCCCAGGTCAGAGCTTTCTCTGGTTGCCCTGACTCTGCTCCCTTCCACAGTTCTCCTTGCTCTTCCCAGCTCCCGGAGCAGGTGACTCAGGACCTATTCAGGCTGTCTCCTTAGCTGTGCACATGATCCTGTTGTTGTCCTTCCTCTTCCCATCTTTGCAACCCAAGCATCCTTCATCCATTCTTTTTTTTTTTTTTTTAAGAAATGAAAAGATTTTATTGAAGGAATACTGCATTTAATGAAATGGAGTCATGTGGCATCCTATAAGAAAATGCCATGTTTGTCCTCCCTTGCAGGAGAAGCAATCTGTTTTTATTTGGTGAAGCAAATTAAGGAAAATGGTTTTGTGATCCAGGGTTTTCACTGCCTGATTCGGAAGTAGATCCCCAGGGCATTCTTCCTAGTCTGTTCTAGTCTGGACACACTGCTGAAATCTGTTCAGCATCCCAGCAACACACAAACCACCACTGACAGTTGGGTGGTGGCTTGTGCATGAGATGCACTTGATGGAAATCACACCTGGGTCCCCTGATTAGAAGGTGCAAATTCTCCCACTGGGCCACCATGGCCTCACTCTCCTCTAGTTCTTCAAATGATGTGGGTGGTTTTCTGGGCTAAGTGTGGGAGGTGGGGATGGCAGAGGGGACTGGTTTTCCTGCCGACTTCTTAGCCCCCTCCCTCATGTTGGATGTACACCTCTTCTTCCATCTCAGTTGTATGGTTTGTTGCATACACTGTTGAGGTGTTCTCTCAAAGCAGTTGAGGTCCCTTTCTTATTTCCAGCAGTAATGGGGGATATCTCCTGCTCTGCTGGTTGGAAAGGAAACCATAGGAAAATGAGTACACTGAGTATGGCCGCTTGAGTGTACCCCATTTGGAACTGAATACTTTCCTGAGTAAGTTGTGGGCTGTGCATTGCCAGGTGCCACGAATAAGATGTGGCCCTACAGGCAAGGAAATCATAATCTGGTTGGGCATGGAAAATGCATATGCTATGTAGAACTATGAATAAGCAAGACCATCAGAGATTCAATGCATTTGAATGATGGTGTTGGAGAAGAATATTGAAAGTAATGTGGACTGCCAGAAGAACAAACAAATCTGTGTTGGAAGAAGTACAATTAGAATGCTCCTTCGAAGCCAGGTTGGCCAGACTTCATCGTTTGTGTTTTGGACTTTGAAGGAGAAGGCAACATGCTCTGGAAAGACCCCTAAAGAAGAACATGTTATCAGAAGGGACCAGTCCCTGGAGAAGGACATCATGCTTAGGGTCAGGGAAAATGAGAAAGACCCCCAATGTGATGCATTGACATAGTGGCAGCAGGAATAGGCTCAAATGTAACAATGATTGTGTGGGGGATCAGGACTGGGCAGTGGTTTGTTCTGTCATGCAGAGGGTCACTGTGACTAGAAACGGACTCGATGGTTCCTAACAACAACATGCTTTTTTTGTGTGAGGTGAGACCCTGAAGTGCAGGATCTGGCCTATAGCAAGTGCTCAATGTGGCTAATGCACCAGATTGCAAAGTTGTTTGAACTGTAAGATTGGAGGTTCAAGCTCACCAGCTGCTCCTCAGAAACCCTATACAGGGTCACTATGGATCAGAATCGACTTAACAACAACAACAACAACATATTGCTACAGAGATCGAGTGGCACTGTAGTTAAGTGCTTGGCTGCTAACTGAAAGGTCAGTGGTTCGCACCCTCCAGCAGCTGCTTCTTAGGATCGAGATGTGGCATCTGCTCCTGTAAAGATGAAAGTCTTGAGAATCCTATGGTGAAGTTCTACTCTGTCCTACAAGGTTGCTATGAGTCGGGATGGACTTGATGACAATTAAAAAAACTTAAAAAAATCTATATTATTGTGTTTTACTTAAATCCCCAAACAAAAGCAGTGAAGTACAACTAACCCATCAGACGTGCACACGATGGAGAGGTCAGTGTAACTGAGAGGTTGATGGGGCAGTTGGTCAGGCTTCCTCGGTCAACAGTGACTTTCTCACACCATCTTCTCAGGGTGCCTAGTCCTCACCCAAGTGAGAAGTTGTTAACATGCACTTGGGAGGCCCCTATTGGGATCTGCAGTAGAACAGAGCAAGTCAGTGACCAGGCACCTTACAGGGGAGCAGACCAGCACAACATTATTTCTTATCTGTCCTGAGCTGGAGGTGCATAAAATTCACTCGGACCTTGTGCTCCATGTTGAGGGGACTCACCATGACTTTGCACTCCACGTTAACTGAATATTGTTCATCAGTGTTCCCATGACTTACTCCAAATCACTAGGAACCGAAGCCAGCTCTGGAGACAATTTCCCCCTTCTTTATTATCTGCAATATGCAGTTCTCTTCTTAGGTGGCCAGAAGAAGAAAAATTGCTCTCCTAAAGCAAGACTTTGTTTTATTAGCAATGTAATAATAAATCATAGCAGGTTTCTGTCATGCTGATAAAGCCAGAAGCTTTTATCGTATTTGTAAGTGTTCTAATTGATGCATTTGAATGACGGTGTTGGAGAAGTATATTGAACATGACATGGACTTCCAGAAGAATGAACAAATCTGGGTTGGAAGAAGAACAGATAGAATGCTCCTTAAATGTCAGGATGTTGACTTTGGACATGTCATCAGGAGAGGGACATTGTGCTTGGTAAAACAGAGGGTCATTGAAAGAAAGGAAGACCCTCAACAAGATGGATTGATACAATGGCTGCAGCAATGGGCTCAACCTAGCAGGTACTGAGACCAGAACCAGACAGTGTTTCATTCTGCTGCACATAGAGTTACTATGAGTCAGAACAACAGCATCAATAAATGCATTCCTATCCCTAAGAAAAAGAAAAGCATTTCTATGAAATCAAATTCATAAAGGCTGTCTAGAGTTGGTAAGATTAATTTGCTGAAATGACCCCAGATCTTTCTCAGACTCTCACGTATGTCTCATTTCCTGTTATTGAGCATTGATGAGATCTTTTTTTTTCTAATTTTACTAAAAATGGTGTCTTTGCTGGCCCTTGAAAAGTGGAATGATGATCTTCTCAGAGCTCCCGGGGATGGGATTTCTGAGTCACAGGATTTGGCAATGTTTGAGGGGACAATGACTCAACACCTCCAAGAACATAACTTGATCAGATTTTCTTGAAAAGAAAAGTAAAAACTGACATTTTGTGATAAAGCTGAGGATGAATGAGATGCTAGACAGTTGGAGTAGGTGTTTAGAAATGGGATAGTTTGACTTTGGTCCCTGCTGTAGGGAGGGGGAGGTATGAGGGTGGAAACACATGACTGAAAAGCTGCCATGGAGCTATGGAAAGATACAGCCAATGTTTCTGTCCAAGATGGCGTCCCTGTCCCAACTTGTATACATGGGCTCTGAAAGAGGAGGCAACACAGCCTGGGTACAACATTGTCCTTTGTTGGGAGCCAGGTTTCACCAAAGCCAGGAGGTAGTTAGAGAAATCTGGGAGAGTAAGATGATGTTAGGGTTTATATGTTCAATGGAAGATTCCTGAAGGCAGAGAGAATGGTCTTAAAGGAGAAATATGAGTTGGAAGAGTGAGCATGGGGTAGGAAGAGGATGAAGCACCCCAGCTGAGTGGCCGGAGATGTTGGTATTGGGTGGTGGCTGCCATGGAGAAGGGTGTGAGGTGACAAGCTGCCTTGAGGATTAGCAGGGGTGCAGGTATCACTCTGCTCCTGTGAATTGGTTCAACACAGTTTTGAATGATATGGGAATTTAGAGGTGGAGAAATGAGAAGGAAGGTATGTTCACAACCTGTGTATACCCGTCAGGGTTCTGGTAAGATGGAGATGGTACATTCAGGTTGGGAAGAGATTGATGAGTGCTCTCCTCCAAAGATGAGGCAAGGACGCAGGGAAATAGCAGGGATACTGTACCAACTTAGGGCACAGGACTGTTGTAGAGACAGGAATGGGATGAAGGGAGACTGCATGAGTATGTATAAATGTGTGTGTGTGTGACTGACAGGGTGGGGATAGACAGTCATCCAATGTGTGGGAAATGAGCTCAGTGTAGTTAACTTCATAAATGCTTTAAACTCACTGGTTCACAGGCGAGCAAAGTGTGACCATCCATGTTCCCTTTGAAAATCTGAGTGGAGAAACTCAGAAGCAACAAGATATCAAATATCCAGATTGAGACTCTTCCCACACCCTCAGATCCTTAGAGCCACTAAACATCAGCTACCAAGCATCCTTTGAACATGAACATTTTGCCAATCCTGGAGACACCCACTTGGCCACTAGGAGTTTGCAGAACAAAGAGCTGAAGGTCACTGCCCACTCACTGCACGCTGGCCCTCAAGGGGCTCTCTGTCTACAGGAGGAAGGCTTTTACCCAGTGAAAAAGACAAGGAGAATATCTGAGTTTCAGACCTCCTGTTGCCCCTTCTCTGTCTCCTGAAGCTGATGGGCTCGAGGGGCTCCTCCTTCTGGGTTCCCTGGCACACAGGAGCAGGGAGGGACCCAGATGACAGGACAATGTGGAGGATAGTGCACCGATGATTCCCAGACTCGATGTTCATGAGCACCATGGACAATTGGCTTAAAAAGCAGATTCTTTATCTTTGTGAGTTCAAATTGACAACGGCAGCTCGAAAGGTCAGATGTGAAGCTCAGGGAGCAGTGAGTTTGAGTCAGTGATTTGGGGACAGTTTGGGGAAAGGATGGTGAGAAGGTTTGCGCACATCTTGAGGAGCGTAAACCATGTCATGATAAGTGTAGACAGTGCTGAAGTGGTATGTGATGATGTATCTTGTTACCCAAAACAAGTTTTTTTTAAAGAACATTCCAAAACCATTCCCAACAGGTGCTGAGAATTTCCAGGGGTGGCCCATAAAATGAGTCTTTCCATGCATTTTCCAGAGGGAGACTGAGATAGTCACCAGTCTACCTTGAAGGTTCTCTGTGGTTCAAACCAACCTACCAGGAGAAGGAAGTAAGACTTGAGGCAGGAGCTCCATCTTGAAAGATACCCTTCTGGTGGCTCCTGATCTGTTGTACCTCTCCCAGCATGAGCTACTTCCTTCCATGTCTGGTTGTCCTCAAATATCCCTCAGGTCTCAGTTTATACTTTGCCACCTTCTGTCCCTCCAAAACTCGGGTCTGTGTCCCTCCTATGTGCTCCCATGGCAGACCGCCATTTTTCCACCATTGTCCTTGGCCCCCTGGGTTGCTGTCACTTCTTAAGTCATCCATGGCTCCCATTAGACAATAAGAGGATGAGGCTGAGGTTTTATTTACATTGTATTCCAAGGGCTTGGCAGAGAGGTGCTTGCCAAAGAATTTTCTGAGGAAAAAAAAAACAACACCTGAATCTAGAGGGCCCAGGAAGAAGTGGATAAGTGGTGATAGGGCAAGGACAGGAAGCATAATGACAATCTGAAAGGGTTCTCTTATTTTTAGACTCCCATGTATATGCATGTCATCATCCGTTCATGTACCAGTCAGCTCTTGCCTCAACAATGCTGTGAAGGAGCCATCCCAGAACTCGGAATTTACTCTTATGCGCATGGGTTGACTACATCTCAACTGGGTCAGTCTGAACTTTGAACTCCAAAAGCTGAGCTCAGATCTGCTCCATAGGTCTCATTCTGTCTCCTGATTTGTATGAGGAGCAGACATCTGGACATGTTCTTCTCATGAAAGTCTCCAGGAACTTTCAGAGGTCAAGTCAAACTATGGGAGCATATTTAAAGCTTGTGCTTGTCCATGTCAACTAACACCCCATTGGTCCACCAAGTCACATGACCTCAATGAGGTAGAGTAGTGTGAAGAGAGGATAAACATTATTGAACATTTGCTGAACAATAATCCAAATGAAAAGAAAATCTATCATCTTAACATTTTCATCACTTACTAGCAGGAAGGATAATAGCATATTTTATATTTGTTGTTGTTGTTGTTGTTGTTAAGTGCCATCAAAGTTGGTTCTGACTCATAACAACCTTGTAGAGGATTCCTGAGGCTGTAAATCTTGGCGGGAGCAGAAAGCCTCCCCTTGTGGGACTCGAACTGCCGACTTTGTTATCAGCCAAGTGTTTATCCTAGAGAGCCACCATGCTTGCTGACATTTGTTGAGGCCTAGCTAAGTGTCGCACATAGTTCTGAGGACTTTGTGTACATTTCTATGTCTTCGTAATCCCATGCATGATGTAGCAAAATGCTGCCCGCTTCTGTGCTGTCCCCATGATTGGTTGTAGGTCAGACTGCTGTAATCTGAAGGGTTTTCATTAGACTGGCTTTTGGAACTAAATTTCCAGGCCTTTCTTCCTAGTTCATCTTAGTCTGTGAAACTCCTTCAGTATTACACAAGCCTGCACAACTGGGCAGGAGGAGCATTGGCCAGGCATTGAACTGGGCGGTGTCTCCTGCATGGAAGGTGAGAATCCTAAGACAGAGCCACCACTGCTCTCCTATTCTTGATTTCCTTATTGCATCCTCATCAAAACCCTATGAAATAGGTGTGATGTTTATGTGACTGACAGAGTCACCCAGCTGGGAGAAGCAGGATCCAACACCGCCAGCGCATTGGATATCCAAGCCCAATGTGTAAAACCCCTGATCATTGTCTCCTTCCTTTGTTTTCCAAGCTTGAGGTCTGGCAACTTTTCAAGTTTGTTGCCTGTGCTTTCCTCTTGTTGTGAATGGTGGGGAAGAGAGAAGGCATGGGGTTCTGGACATGAGTGGGAGACAAGAGAAGCTGGGGGAACCAAGAACACATTCTCCTTGCTTCACTACCTGGCTTCAGGCTAGTACGGAATGAACACATGCATTTCCCAAGCAACAACTGATGGCTAATTACCAGAACTGGAGGGTATGACAGATGGCAGGTGCTGAGATGTTTGGCTCTTCCAACCTCCTCGTTTTACAGATGAGGAATTGGAGCCCGAGCGTGGGGGTTGTAATCACCCAGGGCATATGGCTCAGAATAGCAGATTCAGATGAGAAAACCACTTTGCCATTCCAAGTCCAGTTCTCTGATCCTGCCTGCTTCAGGGGAACCATGGAGGTGGTGTTGGACACCACTGCCAGGGAGAGCTTTCTGGTTAATTGATCGTGACAGAAACTTCAGTTGATTCTTCAGAAGCAGTCAAAGCATTTGCACAGTTCTGTCCAGCAAAGCAAACAGGCTGAAGTTTTCAACTTACTGCTGATTGCTTGACTTTCTATAGATGCTGTCCTGATGACTTTCACTTACTATGCGGCCACCTGACATTCGTACATTTTTACACATTCTTTAGTGGGAGTGAGATAAATACTAGCTGTCAATTGGTCTGTTACTTAATATTGCAAAAATGCAATGTTAATTGAATGATAGGTGTAGAGAGTTAAGATGATCTAGAAGCAGGGTTTGTGGTTAACATCTTTATGTATTTGGTATTTGCTCTTTCTGAAAGCTATCCAGATAGTATCAAGAGTGAGATAGTTGTTCTGGCTTATCTGTGGTTTTGAAGGACAAGGCAGTCTGCAAAAAAGAAATAAGGAATGTTTTGCATATGTGCATAGGTGGCAAGATTAAAGTTTCATAAAAATAAATGTTTAGAATAGAATCAATAAAATCGCAATGAAATGTGCTAAAAATTAACCACTTCTAGGACTGTTAACCTCAAGATCGGCAGTTCAAACCCACCAGGCACTCCTCCGAGACCCTATACAGGGTTACTTTGGGTCAGAATTGACTCGACAGCACTTGACAACAACAATAAGACAAATCAAAAGGAGTCTTGGAGGCTCTCCTCTGGGATTCCTTTTGATTTGTGGGTTAAGTCCTGTGGCTTAAGTGTTGGGCGACTAACCTTACAAGGTTTGTGGTTCAAATTTACCAGCACTCCTGGGGAGAAAGATGAGGCTGTTCACTTCAGTAAAGGTTTACAGTCTAGGAAACCCTTTGTTGTTCCGTGGAGTTGGTTCTGACTCAGAGTGACCCTGGATAGGGTTTCTGAGGCTATAAACCTTTACAGGGGCAGAAAGCCTCATCTTTCTTCTGTGGAACAACTGGTAGTTCCAAACTGCTGACCTTAAGGTTAGCAGCCCGACTCGCAACCACTATGCTACCAGAGCTCCTTAGGAAACCCCGTAGAGGGTCACTATGAGTTGGCACCAGCTCAATGGCCATGGCTTTGGTAACACAAATCTGATTCATTGAACTTATTTTAAACACTTGCTCTGGCACTTGGCAGTGTCTCTGTTCACTGTTTTCATTGTTCTGGAAATGCTGCTTATCATCTTAATATTTTGGTCTAAAGTTGGGACCACATCTCTTACTCACCTCTGTATCTTGAGCCACATTCACAGGGTCTGCTACATAATCATTTCTCAACACACATTTGTTGAATGGGCATTTCTTCATCAAGTATTGGGCTGATCTAGGAGATTCTTATATAGCATTATGGAATCCTGGTTTGGTGCTGTAGGATAAGTATTGGGCTGCTTACTATAAGGTTGAGGGTTCAAACCCACCAGTCGCTCGTAGGAAACCTTATACAGGGTCGCTATGAGTTGGAACCAATTCGATAACACTTCACAACAATAACAAAGCTGTAGGATAAACACTGGACTGCAAAATCGGTTTGAATTAAAAAGTTGGTGGTTCAAACCCACCAGTCACTCCTCAGAAACCCTATACTGGGTTGCTATGAGTAGGAACTGACTCAGCAGCATTCAACAACAACATAGGAGCTAGAAGAAGACTCAAGAATGGAAAAATTAATCTTGTTGTTTGTCATCAAATTGGTTCAGACTCATAGTGATATTGTATAGGGTTCTCAATAGTTGCTGGTGGTTTGAACTGCCGACCTTGTGGTCCCAGTCCAGTGCTTATCCTACAGGGCCACACAAGGGCTCATAGAATTTAAAACGTCATCCAAGCACCTCATATGCATGTGAAAACTGGACAGTGAATAAGGAAAACCAGAGACAAATGATGCATTTGGATTATGGTCTTGGCAAAAAATGCTGAATATATCATGGCCTGGGAGAAGAATGAACATGTTTGCAGTTGAAGAAGTACACCCAGAATACTTCTTAGAAGAAAGAAGGTAAGACTTCGTCTTCAGTGCTTTGGGTGTGTTATCAGGAGGGACCAGACCCTGGAGAAGAGCACCATGCTAAGTGAAGTAGTAGAAGGCTATCAGAAAAGAGAAAGACCCTCAGGGAGATGGACTGACACAGTGGCTATGACAATAGGAATGATTGTGAGGATGCTCCAGGATTGGGCAGTGTTTTGTTCTACTGCACTATGAGTCAGAACCTTCCCGGGGGCATCTAGCAACAACATCCGAAAGAGTAATGATGGCATAAAAAATCTAAAGGAACAAAATTCACAAAAGGGACAAAGTATTACCCGGGGAACTGAGATCAACAGACATTCTGCTCTCAGCTGATTCTGAATCGAGGCTGGAGCATGTAGAGTCAAGCTGTCCATAAGCCAGTTGCTGTGAAGTTGAATCTGACTCATGGTG
Source organism: Chrysochloris asiatica (assembly GCF_000296735.1). Lineage (NCBI taxonomy): Eukaryota > Metazoa > Chordata > Mammalia > Afrosoricida > Chrysochloridae > Chrysochloris > Chrysochloris asiatica. The sequence continues at coordinate 7,247,147 of NW_006408614.1, read as the reverse complement.
ACCCTGTGTGGCACGGTAGAACTTCTCCATAGGGCTCTCTCTGCTGAAATGTGTACAGAGCCAAGTCCCCTGGTCTTTCTCTTGTGGAACCGCTGGTGGGTTCAGTCTGTCAGCCTCTCTGTCAGTAGCCAACCGCTTAACCACTTCACCATCAGAGCTCCTTTTCAGCCTAATGTTGTCAGTTCCAACTCATGGCGACCCTATATAGGGTTTCCAAGGAGCTGCTGAGCTTGTCTTGGGAGTTTGAATAGTCTCTTCTCCCTGTCCTCCCCGGTTTGAACCAGTAGATCTGGTAGTAAGGAGTCCAGTACTTATTGTACACTGCTACACCAGGACTTCTTCCAAGCTAATGTTAAGTGTCATTGAGTTGGTTCCAACTCATAGTGACCTTGTATAGAAGTTTCTGAGAAGCAGCTGATGAGTTTGAACTGCCGATCTAACAGTTCAAAGTGACCTGGTGGTCCACTGATTATCCTATATCACAATGCAAACCATTTGTGACATCCAGCAGCCTTATTATGAGATAGGAGTGACACTTTTTCTAACCTTCTATATCCTAGGGACTCCTGGTTTGGTGTTGTAGAATAAACACTGGATTGCGAACCACAAGGTTAGAGGTTCTAAGCCACAAGCTGCTCCTCAGAAACCCTATACAGAGTTGCTGTGAGTCGAAACTGACTCAACAGCACTTAACAACAACATCCTAGAAGGAAACGAAACTCTGCATATTTTCTATATGCAACTTGAGCGTCTCTTTAAGATTTTCCTTTAAATATTTATGGGAAAATAAAACCCCATTTCTTCTCCAATTTGATTTTCAGTCCAGGGGAAATAGCTTTTGGTTTATAATGCTGGGGCTTCCGAGGCTGACAGAAATAGTCTCTGCCTATAGGCTCTCTCCCTGTGGGAGACTCAGGGGGAGACCCCAGTGACTGGATTTCATTTCACTGTTTCCATTTATAGCAGATAGAGCCTGGTTATTAAATGCCTTCGGATGACCCTAAATTGTTTTTAATCCCTTGGCTCTGGATCTATTTTGGTGCCTTCTTGTCGGAGGTCTGATTAGCCAATATCTGAAAGCATCTTCTTTCATGCACCTTCCCCCATCTTTCTGGAATTGGGGGTGCACTGGGAAACCCAGAGCAAACTCAACTACGCAGAAAACATAACCTGAGAGGAAACGACAGTTCTATCTGTGGTCGTAGGCCAGGGCACCTGAAGACACAGGGAGCGGAATGAGAATGTCTTCCATCCTCTGTCCCTTCTTAAAGCATGGACCTACAGTGATCTTTGCTGGAATCTCAATCGAATGGCCACAAGATGCCCTGGTGGTGCTGTGGTTAAAGCATTTGGTCACTCACAGGTCAGCGGTTTGAACCCACCAGTTGCTCCCTTGTAGGCAGATGAAGCAGTCTGTTTCTATAAAGATTTACAGCTTTGGAAACCCTCTGGGGCAGTTCTACTCTGTCCTATTGGGTCACTGGGAGTTGGAATAGACTCAAGCCAGTTTCCAGAACTGACTACTTTGGATGGCAATTCGTCTATGGTTAATTAACTTCGATTAACCAGCTAATCTTAGGTGTGGTATAATGATGCTTGAAGTTTAAGGATGCCGGGGAGGACAGGGAGAAGAGACTATTCAAACTCCCAAGACAAGCTCACTGCCATTAAATTGTTTGTATCCATAGTGACCCTATAAAACAGAATAGAATAGGGTTTTTGAGACTGTAAATCTTTTTGTTTTGTTTACATTCAATAAATCATATTTTGGTTTATTGCAATGATTGCAATCTCCTCCAGTTACCATCAGTCAACAGTATACAAAACAGAAACTACATATTCACTTAAATGTCCAAAGAACACACTTTGCGAGCCAGCCTCCTGCCCGCAGGCACACAGCCTTTCTCAGTCCATGGGCCTGGAGTCCGCAGCTGCTCTGTCTCTCTATGCATCGCCTCTGCCACTGTCTGTGCTGTCACTGCTTTTCTGGTTAGGATCCCACGCTCCACTCATGCTCTTCCTTCTTGCTAGTCCTAGGGTCCTCTCTTCCTGAAATTGAAGCCTAGCTACAACTCCCTTTTAGTTACACATCTTCTACATTTATAGTTGTGACAATCACAATTGAGACTGTTAATCTTTATGAAAGTTTTTTTTTTTTTCCTAGTGAAACAGCTGGTGGGTTTGAACTGCCAATTTTGTGGTTAGTACCCAGTGCTTAACCTACTGCACCACCAGGGACTATCCAGACATGAAAGGCCTTCCTGAAGGATGCACAGAGCTAGCTAACTGTTCACAATGTGTTCAGCCTGTCTTGTTTCTCTTGTGCTGCCATCACAGAATTACCACAAGTGGTGAGGACTTCTACAACCAGAAATTTAGTCTCTCAGAATTTAGGAGGCTAGAAGTCCAAATTCAGAGTGCCAGGTCTTGGGGAAGGTTTTGTTTTGTTGACTCTGGGGAAAGGTCCTTGTCTCTGTTCAGCATTCCTTGGAAGTGTCCTCTCTGCATTCCTTTCCCCAGATCCAGGAGCCCCACAGAGCAAGGACCCCAGGTCCAACGGGTGCAAGTCCACTCCTGGTTGCTCCATCCTGGTAGTAGTAGGTCTTTCTGAACTCTGCTCACTTCTCTCTTCTTTTAGATCCCAAAAGAGACCAACCAAAGATACAACCCAATCCTGTAGATTGCATATGACCTCAACAACAGCAGAGAAGTGAGGAGTCACAACATTCTGGCCAATCACATCATGGGAGTCATTGTATCATATTCCATCTCATCATGGAAGGGATAACTACATTTTAGCTGCTAACTCACCAAAGATCCTGGCCAAATCAAGTTGACGCAAGACCTTAACTGCTTCTGTGTAAGGAAGCTTCATTAGATTAATGCCCATGGTTAGAGGGAAGCGGCAAAACAAGCTCCTTTTGTTTGACTAAGGGTGTTGGTTTTAATTAGCAGGATTACTAAGAGCTGAGCAGGGCTCTTTATTAGACAGTGAGAGTCATTAATGACACCAATCATGATTCTAGGGTTTCCTCTTGGAAGTGAGTTAAAAAACAAAGCAAAATTCGAACCAATTGCTGTTGAGTTGATTGGCTAGCATTAGCATAGTTGCAGTTCCAAGAAAAGGTGACAAGACAGAGGGGAGGAGTATTTGGGGCCATCACCATCTAGCTACCTAGGCAGTTTCACAGAATGATGCTCACCTAGGTTCATTCATTAATGGCCAGACTCTGGTCTTCAACTTAGCATCTGGAGAAATGTGATTTGTTGACGCATCGAGTGTAAGGTTTTCCTTAGAGACCAACTGACCTGGAAATCCACGGCTGATGTACAGCTCTAGCTTTAGCAGGTTAGGTGGCTATGGAGATGTAGGTGCACAAAGTGTGTAAATCTTCAGGAAATACATGCCCATGAGGGAATGTTTGAGACAGTCCATCAAACACATTCTTCCTTCGCCAGCTTTGAGGGAAATTGGGCACTGGTGGTTTCTGGAGAAGCACAGCATCAGCACAGAGACAGCTGGCTGACCTCAGGAAGCAGCTCCCAGCTCAGGTGGCTTGAATCACTGCCACCACCTAAGGGTGTTGTTAGGGTTGAATCTAGGACGCCAGCAACACTGGTTTCTAAGACTCTTCATGTTTGTCATCTCAACAATTTTTAGTAATTTCTGCATGCATATTTCAGTAGCACTAGTTAGATTCTTCATGTTGTGCAACCATCCTATCTTTCTCCAAACAACCCCGCCACGGTTAGTGTAAACTCAAGTGCCCCCTAATCACAAAACTCTCCCTCCCTTTCTTCCTCCCTCCCAGCCCTGGTAACCACTATAAATCTCTGATGTCTTTATATTTGCTTATTTTATATAAGTGAGATGCTACAGTACTCATATTTCCCTTTGGTGACTGACTTATTTCGCTCAACAGGATGTTGGCAAGGTTGGTCCATGTGGTGCATGGAGCTTGGCTTCATTTCTCTTTAGGACTGAGTTGGATCCCAGTGTGTGCATGGATCACATGTTCATCTGTTGATGGAAATCTCAGTGGCTCCAACTTTCTGGCGCTTGGGGAAAGTGCAGCAAGGAACACTGGCACACAGGTTTCTGTTTGCATTTCTGCCTTCACTTTTTCTGGGTATAGGCCAAGAATTCAGATAACTGGCTCATAGGGTAGCTGTAGGTTTGATTATTTGAGGAACCATCAAATTCTTTTCCACAGTGCCCCCACCATGTCATGCTCCTATAAGCAATGGGTCTGTGATCATTGTGTGTGTGTGTGCTGTGCAAGCTGATTGGCCCCTTTCTTTATACGAATAGAATGCAATGCATTGTTGTTGTTAAGGGTTGTTGAGTTGGTTCTGACCCATAGTGACCCTGTATAGGGTTTCTGAGGAGCGGATGGTGAGCTTGAACCACCGACATTGTGTTTCAAACTGAATTTGCAGTCCAGCGCATTAACCCACAGTGCCACATCAGGTTGCAAATGAATAGATTCTGCTTATTCGTCCCACTCACAAGCGAGTCTGCCTTCCTGAGCTCCCTCCCAGTTGGTCTTTTGGGTGTCTCCAAACTCCTCCGTCAGACATTGGCAATCTCTCCATTGGTTCCTACAGATGACTAAGCATATTCGGCGTGTGAGAGTTTTACTAACTGAAGTCAGAGAGAGGTTTATATGCATGCTCTTTGGATGCACCTTTCTGTCCTGCCCTCTCCCCCACCACAAAATGACAACAGGTAAGACTTCAAGTGCATTTCCTGTGAATAAGACAAGGGATTGTGAAGTGTGATTGGACCAGGGCTATGGGAATTGCAGAGATAGAAATCTGAACAAAGAAAACATTTGCTTCTGTGGATGACACAATATTGGGAGAAATCCAAGAATATCTTGACAGCCAGAGCACTGGGCTGACTCTAACAGATGAGGTTTGATTAGGATAATTGTACAGTCTGGTACTTGCATCAAGACAATTCAACTGCAAAACGGAAGATGAAGGAGCTATGGCTTCACAGCAAGGAACAGAAAGAGACTTTGGTTGAAAGAGAGTTTGCTGTGTGTCAATGGTCTCAGCTCTCCAAAGCGAATGCCGCGTAGCCACCACTGTACTGGTGCTTTGTTTAAAATGAGGGGGGCAATAGGTTCATTGTTCTTAGGAAACAGCAGATGACTCTTAGATTCTTCCAGACAAATTGTTCTTAGGTGCTGTCGAGTTGATTCTGACTCATAGGGACTTTATGTACAACAAAAGGAAACATCGTCTGGTCCTACCCCATCCTCACAATCATTCCAATGTTTGAGCCCATTGTTGGTGTCACTGTGTCAGGCCATCTCTTTGAGGGTCTTCCTCTTTTTCACAGATGCTGACCTTTACCAGGCATTATGAAATACTAGGGACCCGCCCCTCCTGTTCTCACGTCTAAGGAGCATTCTGGCTATAGGTAATTCAACACAGATCTGTTCATTCTTTGACAGTTTATGGCATACTCAATAGTTGTCACCAACATGCATTGATGCTTCTTCAGTTTTCCTTACCCATTGCCCAACTTGGGGGTACAATACTTTAAAGGGACAATGACAAAATAAATTACTAATGTAATAAACCATGTCCTGTGCAGAAAAGGATGGGGGAACAGGGGTGTTACAGACAGGAGGACAGGGAGACAAAGACCATGGTGACCATCTATAATGACGGAAAGTAGAAGTAGAAGATGGTAGACGGTAGTAGTTAAGGAGAAGATTGATCAGAATCATTCTAAGTGGGTCCAACACTAAGACCACTGAGAAGTAATGAAAGGAAATGTGATTATTAACCCATGTAATATTTAACAGATACATCAGCGGTTGGAATCCTTAAACTGGTGAAGCTGCAAGAAAAACTGGAAGACTACCTGGAGAAGATGTTGGAAAGGAGATTCAGTCATTGAAAATAAAAGAAGAAGCATGGTTCAAAACCAGAAAACAACATGGAAAAATAAGTCCAAAGTATAGCAATAATTACAACAGTCACAATGAATGAACACATCTATTAAAGTATGCATAACCTAAATATGAAGTAGTCCTGATAGTGTAGTGGATTAAGAACTGGGCTGCTAACTCCAAGGTCAGCAGTTCAAATCTGCCAGTCACTCCTTGGGAGAAAGATGAGGGTATCTGCTCCCATAAAGATTAATAGCCTCAGAAACTCAATACATGTTTGCTATCAGTTGGAACTGACTCCATGGCACATGGACAACCAACCAACCAACCTAAGTTTGGAGTACTGGTGTGGCACTGGAACGCAAGGTCAATTTGAACCTCAAGATTGGCATTTCAAGCTCACCAGCCGCTCCTCAATAACCCTGGGTTGTTATGAGTCAGAACCAACTCAATGGCAGTTAACAACAACAACCTAAATATATAATGTTTACAAGAGTAAAATTTAAGAAATTAAAATGGTAGATATATATTAGTAGAATGAAAGTTGGGTTGGCAATATTAATGTTATAAAATTATAATTCAAGATTTCATTTGTTTTTCTTTTTACATTTTTTGCACTTATTATTATTTGCATTGAAGACATTGATGAAAAACAAGTTCCAGGAACTAAAGGAACACAAACTGATGCAACTCTGGAGGCATTTACCCAGCTACCTGGCCAAGTGATTGGAAGAGATCCATATTTGTGCCCATTCCAAATACAGGTTTTCCAATGGAAAGCAGGAATCATTGAACAATATCATTACCATCACACACAAGTAAAATTCTATTGAAGATAATTTTTTAAATGGCTACAGCAGTACATTGACAAGGAACTGCCAGAAATTCAAGCCAGATTCAGAAGAGGATGAGGAATTAGGGCATCATTGCTGACGTCAGATGGATCTTGGCTGAGAGCAGAGAATACCAGAAAGATGTTTGCCTGTGCTTTATTGACTATGCAAAGACTTCTGACTGTGTGGATCATGACAAGCTGTGGACAACACTGTGAAGAATGGGTATTCCGGAACACTTCATTGTGCTCATGAGGAACCTGAACACGGACCAAGAGGAAGTCATTTGAACAGAACAAGGGAACACTGAATGGTCTAGATTCAGGAAGAACATCCTACAATGTAAGGATCTGAGAGCTGTCCTAGAGTCTCTGCAGGATGTGTGGACTGGACAAGAGGCCCCTAACAGCCTTTCCAGTGTTGATCTTCCTAGATGCTAACTTCAATGAACAGACCAAGTAGGAGACCACAGTGACTCACTTAAACCTCAGGTGGTTGTGGGTTTCATCAAGGGAACGAATTTGAGGTCTACCACCAAGATTGACAGACTTCCTCCTCTCCCTCCTCTCTCTCTTCACAGCAGTCTAAGGGCTTTTTTTTTTTTTTAAGTTTTTATTGTGAGGTTTACCTGGAAGAACATCAGCTTTACACTTATCCTATCATATTTCATTTCATTGCAGTGATTACAGTTCCTTCCATGCATCATCATATAACCCACACAGGCCTGCCCCTCCCCCCAGTCCGCCAGCACACAGCCCTTCTCCCTCCCTGAGTCCAGTGTCCAGAGACTCTGTATCTGTCCACATCATCTTCTCTGTCTCTCTGGGTAGGGTCATGCTCTACACTCTTCTCACTTGTTGGTACCAGGGATGTCTGCTCCTGGTCTGCAAAATCAATCATTCCCCTCCTTTTGTCAAAAAACATCTACCTCTATATTTCCTACCCTCACAGTCAGTCCGGATGGCAATTATTCACTATTGTACCACAAGAGTCTTATCCCCATTTCCTTTCACCAGCGTGGTCCCAAGGAATTGGAAATCATTCAGTGATGATTCTACCTTCCTCCGCCCGGTCTGGAACTAGGCTCCCTCTTGAAAGTTTGTAAGCCAATCACTTCTTGCCTTTATAGCCCACCCCTCCCCCCATTTGGGGTAGCCAATGTCTAAGTTGCCCATCTCTGTCAACCCTGTGTACCAAGAGGGTGGGAGTGATCCTTGCTGTAAAGATTTGTTCCCTTTTTTGCGCTACTACAACCATAAGTATAGGTAAAGTTCATCAACTTGTAGCGGGTTACTCTTCTTACCCCACCCTCCACCCCCCTTCTTTCTTCTTCTAGTAGAGTTCTGAACATCCAGCCATTGAAGCCAGATCAAGTGGGTACTATCTGCAAGTATGGGTGTTCTTGTTCATCTACCTTCACTTCATATCAGCTGGATGCTTCACTCTCCACTCTAGTCCTCTGTGGCCATGTTACTGCCTCTGGGCCCAGGAGTCCCCAGGTCTTGCTGTACTGCTGGCCATCCATGTCTCCACCCAGGTTCACAGGGATCTATTGAATGTCACCAGGCTTAGCTAGCAACTTCATTGCCGTTTTCCCCCTCTTTCCTTATCAGTGACCAACGTGGTCACCAGCCAGACCACATGCTTGCTCATGTATTCCCCCTGAGTCTCAGTCTTGGAAGGGGGTTTGCTCTGAGGAGTCCTGACCACTTGCCTTGATGGCTCTCAGGCAAACAGCTTACTTGTTCTTGTTGTAATCAATCAGACTGTCATTATTGTTTCAGATTTTTCCTGTTGGTCTTTCGTGAAGTATCATTTGTTCTCCTAGCCCCTCCAGGCTGGTCCACTTGTCCTTACCAGTGGAAATTTCCTACCTCAGTCGGTTCTGGATGGGGTTCTGGATTTCATCTATGGTCTTGTGCAATGTAAAGGCTCCACAGGAAGCCTCTTTCACTGGGCAACTTCTAGCCCCCTTTAAGGTATTTCAATCACTTATAGGCTGAAGACAGACTTACAAGCTTTCTGTAGTGATGATTCTGGCTATTCCTTTCTCCCCACCTCAAGTGTCTATTTTACAATGGTAGACAAGGGAAACCAAGATTCAAAAGACAGCCAAGCATCTTAACACTATTCTCCTCTTTTACCCCTTCAAACCATGCCTCAATCCCTATATCCAGGAGCCCTGTTGTTCCGAGGTTTTGCATACATCATCATTTACCTCTGTCTCACTTAGCCCATGCGAACCTGCCTAACTGTTCTCCTATCAGCCTTGTTCTTCCATTCCCCTCCCCTTCTTGTGTATTGTCCCCTCGCCATTCCCCCCACCCAAGCTTTTCTGTATCTATTCCTTACCCTTTGCTCTATCTTCCCCTCCCTCCCTCCCCTCGTCTCATCCCATACATCCTAGTGATAAGCAAATAAATATATAACGTTCCCCCTTTTAGTGTGGGTTCTTTTTCTTAGTCTTTTACAATAATGGTCCTATGCAGTATTTCTCCTTATTTCACTCAGTATAGTGTCCTCAAGGTTCATCCATGTTATGCGGTGGCTTGTAGCTTCCTTGTTGTTCTTCAAGGTAGCATAGTATTCCATTGTGTGTATGTACCACAGTTTGTTTATTCTTCAATTGATGGGCACTTAGGCTATATCCATCTTTTTGCTATTGTAAATAGTGCTGCTATGAACATTGGTGTGCATGTATCTACTCATGTTATGGCTTGTATTTCTTGTGGGTAAATACCAAGTAGAGGGATTGCTGGATCATAAGATATTTCTATTTCCAACCTTCTGAGGAAACGCCATATTGCTTTCCAGAGAGGCTGGACCATTTCTCTATACCACCAGCAATGCAGGAGCAACCCAGTCTCTCCACAACCTCACCAGCACTTATTGTCCTCTACTTTTTTTCATCTTTGCTGTTATTGCTGGTGTGAGATGATATCTCATTGTTGTTTTGATTCCCATCTCTCTAATGGTAGATGATCTTGAACAATTCTTCATATGTTTGTTGGTTGCCTGGATCTCTTCCTTGGTGAAATGTCTGTTCATGTCTTGTGCCCATTTTTGAATTGGGTTGTCTTTTTCTTGTAGAGGTGTTGTTGTTGTTGTTGTTGTCAGGTGCCATCGAGTCAGAACCGACTCACAGCGACCCCATGCACAGCAAAACGAAACAATGTCCAATCCTGGGCCAACCTCACTACTGCTGCCACACTTGATGCCATCAATGATGTCACCTGGCTGATCCATCTCTTTGGGGGTCTTCCTCTTTTTCTCTGACCCTCCATCTTACCCAGCATGACATCCTTCTCCAGCAACTGTTCCCTCCTGACAATATGTACTTTCCTATATATTTTAGAAATGAGCCCCTTGTCTGATGTGTCGTTGCAAAATATTTTTTCCCATTCTGTGTGTTCTCTTTTTACTCTCTTGGTAAGTCTTTTGATGCACGTAAGTTGAAAATTTTTAGTGTGTCCAAATCATCTGTTTTGTCTACTTTTGTTTGTGTACTTTTCAAAATGTTTGGTCGTCTGTGTATTCCCTGTATTAGAGCCCTCACATTTGTTCCTATGTTTTCATTTATGATTTTCATAATTTTGGGATTCACATTTAGGTCTTTAATCCATGCTGAGTTGGTTTTTGTATAGGGCGTAAGGGGAAGATCTTGTTTCAATCTTTTGCATCTCGCTTTCCAGTTCTGCCAGCACCATCTGTTAAAGAGACTATCTCCTCCCCATGTAACATACCTAAGCACTTTGTCAAAAATCAGTTGGCTGTATGTTGTTATTGTTGTTGTTAAGTACCTTGGACTCGGTTCCGACTTATAGTGACCCTGATGGGTTAATTTCTGGATTCTCAATTCTGTTCCATTTATCAATGTATCTTTCATTGTACCGTACCAGGCTGTTTTGACCACTGTAGCCATGTAGTAGATTTTGAAATCAGGGCGTGAGAGGCTTCTAACCTTGTTTTTCTTCTTGAGCCATGCTTTGCTTATCCTGGGTCTCTTTCCTTTCCATATAAAGTTTGTAATTGTCTTTTCCATCTCTTTGAAGAATGTTGCTGGAATCTGGATTGGGATTGCATTATATGTGTATATT
>NW_006408614.1:7234259-7235477 GCF_000296735.1 Chrysochloris asiatica | reverse complement strand
GTTTCTCTCTATCCTCTTTAGCTTTTTTTTGGGGGGGGGGCGGGAAAACTTTTCCTTTTTGGAATTTACAGTCTCGGCTTTTAGGGAAGATTTTTACATTTATCTGTGGATATGCTGGGTTCATGTATGGAATTACTAACCAGCATAACTGAATAATCAGATGAGAGACAGTTTGCTATGTCTGCTAGGTGGCTATAGTTTGATCCTCAGAGCCTATGGTTTGGACAGTCTGCAACGTTTGGGTCCACAGCGTCGTCTGATCTCTTGACTGCTGCTTCCGCGAATGTTGATAGTTGATCCAAGAAGAATGAAGTCCTTGACAACCTCAATTTTTTCTCCGTTGATAAGAATGTTGTTTATTGGTCCAGTGGTAAGGATTTTTGTTTTCTTGACATTGAGATGCAATCCATACCGAAGACTGTTTTCCTTGGTCTTCATAGTTTAATTGTTTCAAGTCCTCTTCACTTTCAGCAAGCAAGGTTGTATTAGCTGCATATCGCAGGTTGTTAACGAGTCTTCCTCCAATCCTGATGCTATGCTTTTCTTCATAGAATCCAGCTTCTCTTATTGTTTGCTCAGCATAGAGGTTGAATAAGTATGGTGAAAGAACACAACCTTTTCACACACCTTTCCCAATTTTAAAACATTCAGTGTTCCCATGCTCTGTTCAAACAACTGCTTCTTGGCCCAGGTACAGATTTCTCAGAAGTACAATTAAGTGGTCTGGAATACTCATACTTTGAAATGTTGTCCATAGCTTGTCATGATCCACACTATCGAAAGCCTTTGCATGGTCAATAAAGCATAGGTAAAACATCTTTCTGATATTCTCTGCTTACAGCCAAGATCCATCGGACATCAGCAATGATATCTCTCATTCCACGGCCTCTTCTGAATCCAGCTTGAACCTCTGGAAGTTCTCTGTCAATGTATGATTGTAGCCGTTTCTGTATTAACTTTAGCAAAACTTTGCTCACTTGAGATATCAAAGAGATTGTCTGATGATTTCTGCACTCTGTTGGGTCACCTCTCCTTGGGATGGGCACAAATATGGATCTCTTCAAATCAGTCGGCCAAATAGTTGTCTTCCAAATTTCTTGGCAGAGATGAGTGAGTGCCTCTTGTGCTGTCTCACTTTCTTGAAAGATTTAAATTTTTATTCCATCAATTCCTGGTGCCTTGTTCTTTGCCAATTCTTAATGCACTTTGGTCTTCCTC
>NW_006408614.1:7226057-7233109 GCF_000296735.1 Chrysochloris asiatica | reverse complement strand
ATGTGGTTGTCAGATTCAAAATGGCCAATACCAGTCCCTTTCAGCTCACTAATGCCTAAGATATCGATGTTGATGCATTCCATTTCATTTTTGACAACTTCCAATTTTCCCAGATTCATACTTCATGTATTCCATGTTGTGATTTTCAGTGGATGTTTACAGCTGTTTCTCTTCATTTTGATTTGTGGCCCATCAGTAGTAGTGCTTTGTAATTCTCTTTGTATAGGTCCTTTGTTTCTCTGGTTATGTTTATTCCAAAATATTTCATCCTTTCAGTGGCTATTGTAAATGGTATTTCTTTCCTAATGTCTTTTTCAGCGCTGTCATTGTTGCTATAGAGGAATCCAACTGACTTTTGTATGTTGATCTTATACCCTGCCACTTTGCTGAATCTTCCAATGATGTCTAGTAGCTTTTTTTACTGAGTCTTTGGTGTTTTATGTGTATAGGACATATTGTCTCCAAATAGAGAGAGTTTTATTTCCTCTTTGCCAATTTGGATGCATTTAATTTCTCTATCTTGCCGTATAGCTCTGGCTAATACTTCCAAAGCAAATTTGAAAAGGACTGGTGACAAAGGGCATTCTTGTTTGGTTCCCGTTCATAAAGGGAAGGCTTTCAGTTTCTCTCCATTGAGAGTGATGTAGGCTGTTGGTTTTGTACAAATTCTCTTGATTATGTAGAAGAATTTCCCTTCAATTCTATTTTGTTGAGTGTTTTTTCAGGAATAGACATTGGATTTTGTCAAATACCTTTTCTGCATCAATCAATATGATCATGTGGTTCTTTTCCTTTCTCTTATTTATATGGTGGATTACATTGATTTTTTTTTTAATGTTGAACCATCCTTGTATCCCTCTTATAAAACTCACTTGGTCATGATGTATTATTTTTTTGATGTGGTGCTGGATTCTGTTGGCTAAGATTTTGTTGAGAATTTTTGCGTCTATGTTCATGAGGGATATTGGTCTGTAGTTTTCCTTCTTAGTGATGTCCTTCCTTATGCTTGCTTCATAAAAGTATTAGGAAGTTTTCTGTCCTTTTCTATATTCTGAGATAATTTGAGTAGAATTGGTGACAGCTCTTCCCTGAATGTTTGATAGAACTCACCAGTGAAGCTGTCTGGGCCTGGACTTCTTTTAATTGGGAGTGTTTTGATGACCTGATCGATTTCTTCTTTTGTTATGGGTTAGTTCAAGTTTTCTACTTCACTCTGTTTAAGCTTTGGTAGGTCATGTCTTTCTAAAAATGCATCCATCTCTTCTAAGTTTTCGAACTTGTTGGCATACAACTCTTCATAGTATTCTATTATTATCCTTTTGATTTCATTTCGTTTCACTCCACTGGAGAGCCATGTAGACAAATGGTTACCTGGTTGACATTAACTAGCCTATGTCACTGGCCACCCCAGAACCCACACAATGGGCACATGGATGAAATGACCATTGAGGCAGCAGTGAGCCTATGCTTGAGTTGCATAGCATAGAACTCATTTCTCAAGGCCATTCCAACTACTGATGCCTCTGCCAGTCAATATGGCACTATGCTTCAAGGAGACCAACTGGATATTTGGTGGCAATTTAATGAGATTGTTGTTAGGAGCCATCAAGCTGATACTGATTCATAGAGACCTTACGCACAGCAGAACGAAACACTGCCTGATCCTGGGCCAACTTCACTATTGTTGCCACGATTGAGTCCATCAATGCTGCCACTTGGCCTATCCATCTTGTTGGGGGTCTTCCTCTTTTTCTCTGACCCTCCACCTTACCAAACATGATATCCTTCTTCAGCGACTGGTCCCTCCTGACAATATGTCCAAAGTATGAGAGACGAAGTTTGACCATCTTGGCCTCCAAGGAGCACTCTGGCTGCACTTCTTCTAACACAGATCTGTTTGTTCTTTTGGCAGCCCATGGCACTTTCAATATTCTCCTCCAACACCACAACTCAAAAGCATCAATCATTTTACGGTCTTCCTTATTCACTGTCCAGCTTTCACGTGCATATGAGGTTATTGAAAATATCATGGCTTGGGTCAGGTGCACCTTTGTCCTCAAGCTGACATCTTTTGCTCTTCAACACTTTAAAAAGGTCTTGTACAGCAGATTTGCATAATGCAATACATCATTTGATTTCTTGACTGCTACTTCCATGAGTGTTGATAGTTGATCCAAGAAGAATGTAGCCCTTGACAACTTCAATTTTTTCTCCTTTGGTAAGAATGTTGTTTATTGGTTCATTGGTGAGGATTTTTGTTTTCTTTACATTGAGATTTGTCCATACCTTTCTGGAAGTACCGATGTTTTTCCTTCACAATGAGCTTCAGCTAGCTCTAGTCCCCAAGTGCTTTAGGAGTGACTGGCTGACAAGTGTGGACCCAACACAACATAGACTTGACCAGAAGGGTGAATGGAGGTGAGAATGAATCTAGAAGTGTGGGTCAGCTGTGGATTACACCATGTAGAAATGGTCAGGCTAGGGAGGTGCTGAAGGGGTCTGCTAGGGACAGAGGCATATGAGGCATATGCTTTGAGCCCCATGTGTGAAAACAGCATCCTGGAACCAAGGGTGGAAGCAGGACTAGACTCCCTTTTTTTTTTTTTTCCTTAAGTTTTTATTGTGACTTGAATAATAGTTTACATGGAAGAACATTGGTTTTACACTCATCGCTTCATTGCAATAATTACAGTCTCCTCCATGCATCATCATTCAACAGGATTTGCTTTTATTCCCTCTGTTTCTCTCTCTCTCTCTCTCTCTCTCTGTGTGTGTGTGTGTTTAATGTACACAAAAACACTCAGGAATATATAGTAATTTAAACAACCAAAGGGCACATTCTGCAAGCCTGCTTCCTGGCCTCCGGCACTCAGTCTTTCTCTCTCCATGAGTCTAGAGTCCTCAGCTGCTCCCTCTCTCCATGTCCTCATCTCTGCCTCCATCTCTGGTGTCACTGCTTCTCTATTTGGATAGAGTCCCACATTCCACTGGTGCCCTTCTTCCTTGATGGTCCTAGGATCCTCTGTTCCTGGACTGTAAGATTAACTACAGTCTTTTATGTTACAAAACTTCTACCTTTACAGTTGTGACAAGGACTGAACTCTTATACCATGCTTTCTGCCTCTACAACTCTGGGTTTTGCAGGATGAGATGTTCTGGTCCATGAATGCACATGATCTTGCTAGGGACCACCCCAAGAGTCCCATTCCATCACACAATGCATCTACTGCTTGGGGTCCTTGTGTCCAAGGGTCAGCAGTGAGAGTTGAGTCACTGTGTTGGCAGCATAATTGATCTGACATTCAGGGTAGGAGGTCTGCTGTGCAATGGGTACAGGGTACATGTACAACACAGGTGACCCACCAGGGCATCACTTGATGTTCCGTTTTGGGAAAACATCTCAACTTTCAATGTAAACCAAAGCCATTGCTATAAAGTCCATCCTGACTTATAGTGATCCTATAGAGAGTTTCTGAGACTGTAAGTCTTTCCAGGTGCAGACAGCCTCATTTTTCCTCCATGGATTTGAACAACTGACCTTGCAGTAAACAACCCAACACCTAATCCCACAGTGCCACCAGATCTCCTTATCTTTCACAATGTTGTTGCTGTTGTTGTTAAGTGCCGAGGAGTGGTTTTAGATTCATACCAACCCTGTACAGGGTTTCCAAGGCTTCAAGTCTTTTGCAGGAGCAGAAAACCTCAGTTTTCTCTCTTGGAACTGCTGGTGAGATTGAATCACTAATCTTATGGTTTGCAGTCTGGAACCGTCAAGTCAGTTCTGACTCAAAACGACCCTGTATAGGGTTTCTGAAGAGCGGCTGGTGGCTTTGAACCACCAACCTTGCAGTTCAAACCAACCTTGAGGTCGAATGCTTATCATACAGCACCACCCCAGGATTCCTCGTCAACGATAAATATACACTTACCTGGTTGGCCAGCCATTCTTCCTTCGCTGTTGTTAAGTGCAGTACCAGGACTTCAATCTTTCACAGTGTTGTTATTGTTGTTGTTAAGTGCTGTGGAGTTGGTTTTGACTCATAGAGACCCTGTATAGAGTTTCTGAGGAACACCTGGTGAGCTTGAACAGCCGATCTTGCAGTTCAAACCATCCTTGCAGTGCAGTGTATTAACCTGATCAGTATTCCCAGCTACTAAATTAATTAAAGACTAAAAAGCACATAAAATATTCAAATAATCAAGTTATAAGAAACTAGCGTTCTGAAGGAACTCTGTCGGCATGGGGTAAAGTGCTCAGCTGTGAATTGCAAGGTTGGCACTTTGAACCCATTCTGTTTCCTTAAAGGTTTACAGCCTTGGTAATTTTGTGGAGTAATCAATTCTACAGCGTCTTAAAGGGTCAGTAGGAGTTGGAATTGACTCAACAACAAGGTAAAGTGTTCATGGATGGTGCAATTAATGCACTCGACTGCTGACCCAAAGGTTGGCGGTTCAAGTCCACTTCTTCAGAGATGCCTCCGAAGAAAGACCTGGCAATCTACTTTTAAAAAATCAGCCACTGAAAGTCCAATGGAACTACAGTTCTACTCTGATAGACATGAGATCTCCATGAGTCTAAGTTGTCTGGGCAGCAACTGTTACAAGAAACTAAAATGGAGTTTTGTAAAGTAGGAATGAGTTAAAAAGATGTGAATAAATAAAAATGAAAAATGTGAATGTAATAAATAAATAAATAAATAAGGCAAAGAACAGCCAAGGGCAAAATAGTTCTAACAAATACCAAACATTTGTTTTCTGACGTTGGAAATGTGATAACATATTCTGTTTCCTATGTTTTTTCCAATGTGGTTATGTAACTTTTCCAAGAAGTACAGATGTTTATTTAAAAGCCAGAAAGAAAAACACATAGAATTTTTGCTTTTTCTGAAGTAAACAGCAAAACTTGCAAAACTGGCAATTTCAGAAATATTGAGGGAAAGGATTCCAGAACCCTAAGTAAAGACCTTACTTACCTTGCGCCCTACCTCTAACGTTGATAACCTAGTGCCATCGAGTCAATTCTGACTTACAGCAACCAGAAGAACTGTGTCCTATCGTTTCCAAGGCTATGGAGTCCTGGTGTGGGTTCTCTAGACACCTAACAACAACAAGTTTTTATGGAAACCAACTGCCACATCGTTTTCCTTTGGAACTGCTGGTGTGTTCGAACCACTGACCTTTCTGTTAGCAGCTGAGTTCTTAAGTGCTGCATCACTAGGGTCGTTTAATAACACAGATAAACCCACTGCTAGCTAATGAGTCGATTCCCACTGATAGCGACCGTATGCAGGCTTTCTGAGACTGTAAATGCCAATATTAAACTCAAAGACCGTTTTAAAATGGTGAATTTATTTGAAATTACTTTCTACTCCCCAGAAAGACAGTATTGAGGGTGCACACACAGTAGTTAGCTTTCTCCCTCTTCTAAAACTCATGGGAAGAGGAATGTTGGATGGTGACATTGACGCATAAACATTCCAAACACTAGACACGGGAGAGCCCTTTTGCTAAACAGATGGTAACGTTGAGCAGACAAGGAAGTAGATGTTGTGATTTGACAAACAGAAACAAGAAAGTTCCATCCTTCCTTGCATTTACAACGCTGCTTGCTGGCTGAAGACAGAGTGTGAGCAGAAACCTACAATTTCCATTTCTTTTCCCTGCAGATCTGTTTTCCCAGTACCATCCACCAAGCAGGCTATTCCGCCAGGGCGGATCCTTAATTGAATTTCCTACCAGGCTGACTCCAGGATCCAGGAAGGCTGGAGCTCCAGTAGCAGCGGGGTGTGCCGAGGGCTTATGTGATTAAAATGATTTGGTGGGAGAGGGTGTCATTACTCGCTGTTCAGAAGGACTGACAGAAGGGATACTGACCATGTGATGCTGCCCACCCCAGATGGCTTGGATGTGTTTGTTTCATTTAGGCAGTAACAAGGAACATCCAATATAATAAAGCCACTGCACCTTGCAGGAGATGTTCAGGGACTCCAAGCCTTTGATTTGAGAAATCTAATTGTCTGCATTTTGAAGCAGCAGGTAGGGTTGTTGGTACTGATGAATCTTGGCAGCTATTCCCACAGGGGAAAGGCTCAGAACTGTGAGTACCACCCATCCACTGGCCTGCAGAAGAGCTCGGGCACCCTCTAAAGCTGCTAACAATTCTACTTGTCTGGGAGCTCTTGGCAACCCCTTTGAACCTTTACTGGACATTCTGTTTGATGTGCTCAGACGTTGGCTTAGACTCTAGGAGTCCTGGTGTGGTGCTGTAGGATAAGCGTTGGACTGCTAACTGCAAGGTGGGTGGTTCAGACACACCAGCCGCTCCTTGGAAACCCTATACAGGGCCACTATGAGTTGGAACTGACTTAATGACATTTAACAACAACAACAAGTTTGAATCCACCCAAGAAACCCTCTGTAGCACATGGAGTCATTATGCTTTGGAATCAACTTGCTGGCACTGGGCTCAGTTGATGTTCTGAGCAAATAATGGGGCATGCAGTGGCTCTGAAGGGTAAGCACTGGTCTATGAACCACAAGGTCGGAGGCTCAAGACCACCAGCCATTACATGGGAGAAAGATGAGACTTTCTGTTTCCGCAAAGATTTACAGCCTCAGGAACCCCTATACCAGGAAGTAACTCAATGGAACTTAACAAAAACGAAGATAGTAAATGATAAGGCATAAAGGGAAACCAAATTCTATAGAGAACAAATATCCATACTTAGTGTTCTCTACTTGGACATTGAGCATAAACTATTCTGGTGTGTGGTTCTGTAGGTTAATGCGCCAGACTGCATAGCCATTTGAACTGCACGGTTGGCGGTTCAAACTCACCAGCTGCTTCTTGGAAACCCTATACAGGGTCACTATGGGTCGGAATCAACTCGACGGCACTTCATAACAACAACATTTCAATTTGGTTTTAAATAATCATTTTTTATGGGTTGAGTATTAGTTACAAGTTGTCAAGCATTCCAATTTTCTTGGATCTACAATCAACGTCCATGGAGGTGTTGTTGTTGTTGTTGTTAAGTGCCGTCGAGTCGGTT
>NW_006408614.1:7222611-7225717 GCF_000296735.1 Chrysochloris asiatica | reverse complement strand
TGGAGTTAGGAAATCAAAAGGGAAGAACACGATCAGCATTTAAGTTGAAAGAGTTGAAGCAAAAATCAAGTCTTGACTTACAATACTGAAGGGTTCTATGGATTAGATAAGATGACCACGTGGTGCAGTGAGTTAAGTGTTGGGATGCTAACCAAAGGTCAGCCATTCCACAGGAGAAGCAAATCTGCCATCAGGATTACAGCCTTGAAACCCCTTTGAAGTAGTCTTACTCTTTCCTATCAGATTGCTATGAATCAGAATCGACTCAATGACAGTTGTCTAGTCATAGGCAAGATATTGACTGATACAGGAAGCATCAGGGAGTATGGAAGGAGTCCAAGAGCCACTAGACCAGAAAGAATTGGTTGACATTCAACCATTTTTATTGTTGTTGTTAAGTGCCGACAAGTCCATTCTGACTCAATAATGACTCAAGGAGCAGTTGGTAGGTTTGAACAGTCTACCTTGTGGTTAGCAGTCTAGTGCTTATCCTATAGCACCACACTAGGACTCCTTAAGAGGAGGTAGCATATGATTAAGTTGGTACTGAAAGAAGAAATCTAAGTTGTACTGAAGGCATGAGTAGAAAACAAGGCTCCAGGAAATGATGGAATACCATTTGAGATGTTTCCACAAGGAGACACAACACTGGAAGCACTTATTTGTCTATGCTGTGAAATCTGGAATACAAATGCTTGGCCAACCAACTGGATGAAATCCTTATTTGTGCCCATTCTAAAGAGAGGTGAGCCAACAAAGTGCAGAAATTAGCTAATAATGTCATTAATATCACACCCAGTTAAATTTTGCTAAAAATAATGAAAAAGTAGTTGTAGCAGTTTATCAGTAGAGAACTGCCAGAGATTCAACTTGGTTTCAGAAGAGGACATTGATAATGTTGTTGTGAAGTGCCTTTGAGTTGATTTCAACCCATAGAGAACCTGTATAGGGTTTCTGAGGAGCAGCTGGTGAGCTTGAACCACAGACCTTGCAGTTTAAACAGCTTCGCAGTCTGGCGCATTGACCCACAGCACCGCACCAGGACTCCGTATCATTGTTTATGCTAGATAGATCTTGGCTGAAAGCAAAGAATACTAGAAAGATCTGTACCTATGTTTTACTGACTATGTGAAAGCATTTGACTGTGTGGATCATAATAAATTATGGAAACATTGCAAAGAATGGGAATTTCAGAACACTTGATTGTTTCCATATGGAACCTGCACCTAGATAAAGAGGCAGTCATCTGAACGGAACATGGGTAAACTATATGGTTTAAACTCAGGTGAGGGTTGTATCTTTTCGCCATCTTTATTCAATCTGTATACTAAGCAAATAATCAGAGAAACTGGAATATATAAAGAACAATACAGCATCAGGACTGAGGAAGACTGTGATATGCTGAAGACACAAGCTTTCTTGTTGCAAGTGAAAAGGAGTTGAAGCATTTGCTGATGAAGATGGAAAACTACAGTCTTCAGTATGGATTGCATCTCAACTAAAACAAAACAAAAATCCTCACAAGTGGACCAATAGGCAAAATTATGATGAATGGAAATCAATGGAAAATGTCAAGGATTTCATTTTACTAGGCTCCACAATCAATGCCCAAGGAAGCAGCAGTTAAGAAGTCCAACAACACATTGAATTGGGCAAATCTGCAGCAAAAGACCTCTTTAAAATGTGAAAAAGTCACTTTGAGGACTAAGGTGGGCCTGACCTAAGCCATGGTCTTTTCAATCATCTCATATGCATGTGAAGGATGGACATGAATAAGAAAGACTGAAAAAGAATCCATGCATTTGGATTATGTTGTTGTGGAAGGTTGTGTTGCCAATCCTAACATTTATGGCTATCATAGGAGACCTGGTGGTGCTGTAGGATAAGCATTGGGCTGCTAACCACAACGTCAGTGTTCAAACTCACTAGTGGCTCTGTGGGAGAAAGATAATATAAGACTTTCTGCTCCCATAAAGATTTGCATCCTTGGAAACTGGATACAGTGTCTCTATGAATCTGAATCATCTCAGTGCCAGGGGATTTGGTTTGGAAGAATGTTGACTAGACCATGGACTACCAGAAGGAGTCCTGGTGTGGTGATGTGGGTTAATGTGTCAGACTGCAAGGTCAGTGGTTCAAGCTCTCCAGCTGCTTCTTGGAATCCCTATACAGGGTCGCTATGGGTCGGAATTGCCTCGATGGTAATTAACAACAACAACCAGAAGAATGAGCAAATCTGTGTTGGAAACAGAACAACCAGAATGCTTCTTAGAAGCAAGGATGGAAAGACTTCATCTCACATGCTTTGGACATGTTACAGGAGGGACCAGTCTCTGGAAAAGGAAAGCATGCTTGGTAAAGTGAAAATCAGGAAGAACTTCAACGAGATGAAGTGACACCATAACTATAAAAATGGGTCCAAACATAGCAACAATTGTGAGGATGGCTCAGAACTAGGCTACTGCGTTCCATGTAGGGTCTGTGTGAGTTGAAATGAACGCAACAGCACATGTAACAACAGCAACAACTTTGTCCCGGCGGCCACGGGAACAGGTGGGAGTAGCTCCTAAGGATGTTGTCTGTTGCAGCTTAGCGAGAGATCTCTTTGGTATGTTTCCTCACTGTGTGTGTGGTACTTCTGGCTCTTAATATGGACAGTTGGGATACATCTGTAGGCTCTGGGCATCCAAGAGTTTCCTGGAGCACCAACCCTGCGTCATCCTCCCAAGTGTCAGGGACCCAGACTTCCCCACTAAGACTCTTACATGAATGCCACAGACCTGCCCTTGTTCTTTGTTCAGTGGCCCTGGAAGCTTGGCAACTCCAACTATAAAATCCTGCTCTTGGCCTTTTTTTGATCCTTACTGCTCTATCCCTTTATGAGGAACACTGGAATGTTCTGACTCCACAGGACACAGCTTTAGCAACTGGATGCCAACTTATAAAACAGCCTAACCCTTCCCCATAGTACTCCACACTAGATGAGGTTCTCATCACAGTTCAGGCTGTGAATGGTGTACCCCCAAACCCCACAGACATGCCTGGTACCACTGAAATCTATGTTGTTGTTGTTAGGTGCCATTGAGTCGGTACCGACCCGTAGCGA
>NW_006408614.1:7220969-7221536 GCF_000296735.1 Chrysochloris asiatica | reverse complement strand
GTAAACATCTTTCTGATAGTCTCTGCTTTCAGCCAAGATCCATCGGACATCAGCAGTGATATCCCTCGTTCCATGGCCTCTTCTGAATTGGGTTTGAACCTCTGGAACTTCTCTGTCAATGTATGATTGTAGCCATTTCTGTATTACCTTTAGCAAAACTTGACTCACATGGGATATCAAAGATATTGTCCGATGATTTCTGTATTCCATTGGGTCACCTCTCTTTGGAATGGGCACAAATATGGATCTCTTCCAATCAGTCGGCCAGATAGTTGTGTTCCAAATTTCTTGACAGAGATGAGTGAGTGCCTCCTGGGCTGCCTCTTGCACCATTCCCTGAGCCCTCTTGGCACGGTATTCTGTGTTGTTGGTGACAGAGCTCCTCACTGCACATCTACCTGATCCACCATCTTGATTGTATCTCACTGAAATCTATAGGTCCTTTGAAAACAGAAGCTGAGACGAAATGAAGATGGAAGAGATTTATGTGGGATAATGTCAGTGAAAGTACCTACAAATAAAGACATAATGATATCATATAAACATGTCTATAAGGAGCTCTGGTAG
>NW_006408614.1:7215657-7220769 GCF_000296735.1 Chrysochloris asiatica | reverse complement strand
CTGGTGTGGTGCTGTAGGATAAGCACTGGACTCCAAGGTTGGTTTGAACTGCAAGGTCGGTGGTTCAAATTTATCAGCCTTGGAAACTCATCAGGGTTGCTGTGAGTCGGAACCAACTCGACTGCACTTAACAACAACAACAAGGGTAGAAGGGAGTCTTTGTGTGGCACTGTAGAATAAGCACTGGACTGCTAACTACAAGGTTGACCGTTCAAACCTACCAGCCGCTCCTTGGAAACCCTATACAGAGTTGCTGTGAGTCGGAACTGACTTGACGGCACTTAACAACAACAACAACAAGTGTGGAAGGGAGGGGAAAAGAGAAGCTGTTTGCTTGGAAGATGGAAGAACACTGAGTTTGTATTGGTGGTGGAATCTTTTGAGCAGAATTCATGGCACTCCAACATGAAGAATGTGGTCAATGTCATGGAACCATAAGTGTGGAATTGTTGGATTGGTGAATGTTTTGGTGTGGTGTGTACATTTTCAGTGCCACAAAAATGCAAAAATAGAAAGCTAAATAGTGTGCTCTTTGGATCAAGAATTGGGGAGGCAGGTGTTGCCTGTGGCCATAACCCTTTCCAAACATCTTGACATGTTCAAATCATGTACAGGTTTTATTTTGCTAAACAATAAATCAACTAGAGATGTAAACTTCGAATAAGGTTAATCATGAGAATAAATAGCATGTTAGGAGAGGACCTATACGGCTTAAGTGATGGCAAGGGGGCTAGAGGTAGACATGGGCTAACTTGGGTGAAGGGGAAGGCGATGTACGATAAGAGGGAGGCTGGTGAAGAAATGATGGAGGGCAAGGGGAAGTGTGGGGAGGAATACAAAAACTGAGGGGAACAAGAGCGAAAAAAATAAAAATAAAAGCGAACTGACAAAACAAAGAACCAAATCTTCTCAAACAAGCAAAACCAACGGAAGCACCGGCACAGAGAAGAGGGGAAATGAAGGAAATGGTTAATTCAGAAACGGGCCTGAATACCAGGAATAAAATGCACTGCACGCATCCATGTTTGAACTTGAGAGGAGGGTTTGCCAGTCTGCATCAGCTGGCTTCTTAATTACATCCTTGCCTACCCAAGTCCTCTGGGGGTGCCTATCGCTCTTATCCAAAGCCTGGTTTGTGGCGTGATTTAACTAGCATCCTTTATTTGTGAAGGTCGAGTCTACATTGCCCGTGGACAAACAGCTCACGAGAGGGTGAAAGGCACACTCGTGCCCACAGCTGTCTTGTTTGCAATGGTCTCGCTTATTTCTTTTGAAGCGGACGGGTGATTCAGACGTCAGATAGCACAGTCTCAACATCTCAAGATGTCTTGAAGCCAGGCAGTGGAGCTCGACAGCTGCAGCTGGCACTGTGGGAATTAAAGCTCCCAGTTGGGGTGGCAGCAATCAAGGAGGGTCAGATGGAACGCAGAACGATACCATGCAGCAACCACAAAGACTGGTTAATAACCGTCTTCTTTCCTGTCTGTATCAATCTCCTCTCAAGTTCCCCCAGGAAGAACCAACATATGGAAGTCCCTGCTAGGTGGAAGATGTGAGTTAGCTGAACATGTTTATGTATATATTCCAAGTGCATCCAAGAGATTCCATTTCAAGTGTCAGCATCAATCACCTTCCAGTGCCCTCTAGAGTACAGTTTACAAAGGATTTGGATTTGTTCTCTGTGTTGGCAGAATAATGTCTCCCAAAGATGTCCATGTCTGGTCCAAAAAACCTGTAAATGTGTGACATAGCAAAAGAGATTTTTGCAGATGTGATTAAGGTGGGGTACCAGAAATGACCATCACTGTATGTTGTACTGTCATGGCTTGTATGTTACTGTAGTTCTGGAAGCTTTGCTACTGGTGTTTCAAATATCAGTAGGGTCACCCATGGAGGACACATTTCAGTGGAGCTTCCAGACTAAGACAAAACTAAAAATAAAAAATAAAAAGATTTGGTGATTTACTTCTGAAGATTGACTGATGGTAATATTGTCTGACATGCTTGATTTGGATACTTAGTGTGGAGGGCTCAGTCACTGCAGGAAGAAATAATTTTTGGTGAAGTACTAGTCCTGGTGTAGTACTGCAGGATAATGCACTGAACCACCATGTAGGTTTGAACCACAAGGTTGGTGGTTCAAACCCACCAGCCTTTCCTCAGAAACTGTGTACAGGATCGCTATGAGTCTTAACTGCCAACCCACTGGGAATCGTGACCACACCAAGTTGACATAAAACTACGTCTACAAGATGTAGTTATCACCTCCTTGACTCAGTGGTACGTAACAACAGAAGGCCAGTGAGAGGAAAGGAGACCCTCGGTGAGATGGGTTGTCACAACGGCTGCAGAGTGGGATTTGAACATGCTGCTGACTCATGAGGATGACTCAGGATCAGGCAACAAGTTCTGTTGTCCATAAGGTCACCATGGGTCACGGCTGACTCAATGGCAGCTATCCATCCATCCATCCATCTGTCCTTCCATCCATCCATCTATCTCTCTAATATATCCATTCATCCATCATCTTAAGGAAAATATCTTGTATTATCTATCTAGGCCCAGTCTGATTTATTATCTATCTATCTATCTATCTATCTATCTATCTATCTATCTATCTATCTATCTATCTATGTATTCCTTCCCTCCCTCCCTCCATCCATCTATCATCTTGAAGAAAATATCTTGGATTTTCTATCTGAGTCCAATCTGATCTAGTATCTATCTATCTATCTATCTATCTATCTATCTATCTATCTATCTATCTATCTATCTACCTATCTATTTATTTATGCCTTCATCCATCCATCCATCCATCCATCAATCTTGAGAAGAATATCTTGGATTATCTATTGGGGTCCAGTATAATAACACAAACTCTCCAAAGTGGAAAAGGAAGGCAGAAAGGTGGGCGTGGCAGTTAAGGTTTTATATCAGTTTGGCTGCATCAGGATTCTCAGTGGTTTAGCAGTTAAGATGTAGTAATCACCTGCATGATGAGACCTAATATGATGTAATCACCCCCATGATGTGATCTGTTGTGATGAGATCTGACGTAATTACCCTATGTGTTGTAAGTCTCCATGCCTATGATGTTAACGAGATCCCCAGATGCAATCTACAGGATGAGGTTGTATCCTGACTCAGTCTCTTTTGAGATATAAAAGGAGACAGAAATAAGCGGGGCTCAAGGAACTCATTACCATCAAGAAGAAGAATCAGGAGTGGAGTGTGTCCTTTGCACTTGGGGTCCCGACCCTGTGAAGCTTCTAGGATCCAGGTGAAGATTGATGCCAAGATGTATGGTGATCTCCAAGATCTCCATGCTGGGCCTGCAGATGCTGAAAGGAGACAGAGCCCTTCCCCAGAGCCAATGCAAAGAAAACCTTCACCTAGAGATCATACTCTAAATATGAATTCTAGTCTCCTAAACTATGAGAGTTCTGGTGTGACGCTGTAGAAGAAGAAGTGGACTGCTAATCCCAAGATAAGTGGTTTAAACCCACTAGCCACTCCTTGGAAAACCTATACAGGGCCACTATGAATTGATGACATTTAACAAAACTTTGAGAGAATAAGTTTCTGGTGGTTGAAGCCATCCACTTGTGGTATTTCTGTTATAGCAGCAGTGGAGAACTAGACAGGGGGTCAGAGAGATGGTAGTGGGAGAAAGGTTTGGCCCCTTGATGCAGGTTTGGGCTATAGGAGGCTGAGTGAAGGCCTGAGAAAGGCCTCTGTTTACTAACAATGGTCATCAAAACAGCCTGCAGAAAATCAAGACTTTAGTTTTACATCCTCATGAGACAGAATTCTTCCAAGAACCTGAATAAGGAAGGAAACACGTCCTCCCTAGAGCTTACAGAAAGGAGGGAGTCCTGAGGATTCATTTCTAGATGTTTACCCAACAAGACCTGTGCATTAGCAAGTACTTTCAAAACCCCAAATATACTTGTTTTATCATTGAGTGCAGCCTAGAACAGCATTGGGTACTTAGAAGGTGAAGTGCATTGTCAGACTTTCAATTTTTACCCTTCTGGTGTGTGAGACATAGGAGACGGGCAACCCTGGTGCCATAGAAGGACTTACGGTTTCTACACAAGCTGGCAGCAATGAACTCAAACATAGGATTCTGACTGTGTGAGAGCAAAGACAATGCCGCTCCTGGCTCCATCGATACACAAATAATAGTCTCACCTCACACCCTCTCCGAACGAGAACAAATGCTTTGGACAATGACTCTCTTGTCCTCTGTCCCTAGTCTACATTTTTCCAAGATGCAGTAGCAGAATATCTGCTTTTTGCTAGGTGCAATCACATGGCAGCTTGTGAGAGCGAGTTCCGTAACTGAAACTGAGCTTCCTGGAAAGCACTTTGTGCTGGAGGTCTGTGGACTGTTTATGGTATGTCCTTGCTACTCCATTCTTTGTTGAGTTCTTTCTCTGGCATGGCAGGAAATGGATTCAAATTATGCAGAATTCAGTACTCACCAGACGAGCATTCTTTAAGCACCAAATAAAAGACTTCTGAGATATCCAGGAGAAAGTTTTCCCAATAAATATCCAGTTATATCAAAATTATTCTTGTTGTTAGGCGCCATCGAGTCAGTACTGACTCATAGCGATCCTATGTGCAATAGAACAAAACACTGCCCAAATTAAGAGAGAAATAGGACACTAAACACCCTTGTTGTTGTTGTGTGCTATTGAGTTGGTTCCAATTCATTGTGATTTTGTATAAGGTTTCTGAGGAGCGGCTAATAGGTTTGAACCACTGACCTTGAGGTTAGCAGTCCAGTGCTTATCCATCAGTGCCATACCAGTTACACATAAAAGGAGCAAATGCTAGTAAAATAATGTCAATTGCTGGTATTTCATGTCAGCTTGCTTTTTCAAAAGGAGCCCTGGTGGCTCAGTGGTTAAGTGCTCGGTGGTGGTGGTTGTGTGGCATGGAGTTGGTTCTGACTCATAGAGAACTTGTACAGGGTTTCCGAGGCTGTTCTGGTAGCATTGTTGTTGTTAAGTGCCGTCGAGTCGATTCCGACCCATAGCAACCCTGTATAGGGTTTCCAAGGAGCAGCTGGTGAGCTTGAACCACCAACCTTGCAGTTCAAAC
>NW_006408614.1:7213320-7213956 GCF_000296735.1 Chrysochloris asiatica | reverse complement strand
TCATGGTATTTTCAGTAGTTTCATATGCATGTGAAAGTTGTACAATAAATAAGGAAGTCGGTAAGAAGAATTGATGCATTTGAATTATGATGTTGGAGAAGAATGTTGAAAGTACCATGGACTGCCAGAAGAACAAACAAACCTGTGTTGGAAGAAGTGTAGCCAGAGTGCTCCTTAGAAGCCAGGATGGGGAGACTTCATCTCTCATACTTCAGTCCTGTTATCAGGAGGGACCAGTCCCTGGAGAAGGACATCATGCTTGGTAAAGTGGAGGGTCAGCATAAAAGAAGAAGACTTCCAACAAAATGGACGGACACAGTGGCGGCAGCAATGGTGTCCAGCATGACAATTGTGAAGATGGTGCAGTGTTCTGTTCTGTTGTGCATATGGTCACTATGAATCAGAATCAACTGACCCCTAACAACAATGGTGAGTCTTTGATGGGTGTCATTGAGACCTGATGGTCATTTACCAGGTGGAACCATTTAACCAGAATTGGATTCAACTTGCAAGAACAAGACGTCCCCAGCAACTCTAGGTGCAACATTTAAATTGGAATGCTTTGACCTAACTAAGGGTGCTTTAAGAGCCAGGGCAGAATGTTGTTGTTGTTGTTAAGTGCCATCGAGTTGGTTC
>NW_006408614.1:7185437-7212710 GCF_000296735.1 Chrysochloris asiatica | reverse complement strand
CACTTACAACAACAACAAAGACAAAGCAGGAGAATCAAAGAAAACAGAGCAAAGATGACCAAAAAAAATTACTGATGGTTAAAAGTAAGTTATGAAGGAATTTTAATCAACTGGGAAAAAAAAAAACCTCATTTCTCAGTTTATAGAAGTCGAGGAAGGGATGGGCATAAATAATGGTGATAAATATAAACTTGCTAAGTGAAAATATGTTAATTATGGAATATATTTAGCCAGGAGAAGAGGGAGACAACTAAAAATGTCGACAAGTCATCTTAAAATAGGAGCTAGAAGAGGAGGGGCTGAACAATCGTGAGAAGACAGCAATTGAGCCTGCAGTAGATGACTGTTGGCAGGCATAGATGCTGGCTTTCTGTAATATGGCATCAAATTAAGGCCTTTTGTTTCCTCTCAACATGGGAATGTAAAAGTAGGTTTTCAGTCATCATCAAAGTAGCAAAATCTCTCTACACTCCCATGGTTCTGGAAGGGATGGGGGTCAATGGTTACTGAGAGGACTTGGGGAGAGAGTATGTGCCTTAACATCCTGTCATTCTCATGACAGCTAACACCACGCTCTGTGTAAATTCAGAGTCTCCAGGCAGGGGAAATAGTTAATGCGCTCAGCTGACAACCAAAAGGTCAGAGGCTCAAAACCACCCAGAAGCACCTCGGAAGAAAGTTCTGGCAATCCAATTCTTAAAAAAATCATTCATTGGAAAACAATGTGTGGGAGAGGTGCGAGAGATCCCCGGATCCACCCAAGCCAGCACACTGCCACATCGCCGCCATCACCATCATTCCTGAGAGACCTGAAGGTTGCTCAATCTTGTAGAACTAAGGAGAAGAATGAACCACAGAGGAGTTCTGCAGGGTGACCTGCCAAACTTGTTGCCCCAATGTCAGAATCTGCAGAGGAACGGAGAAAAGGTACCTGACAAGGAATGGGTCCTGTCTCCTCTAAAACATGCGCTTACTTATGGACTCTCCTCCGTTTTGTGGTCTGATGTAATCGTTCTAGAGGAATGTGCTAAATCTTTAGCTCTGTGCTGCCCATGAGGCAGGGGCAGGGGCAGGGGCAGGGGCAGGCAGGTTAATGAGGCAGGGTACAGTCTACAGAATCAGGTTGTATCTGAGTTAGTCTTTTATGAAAGAAATTAAATAAGTGAGCAGATCAGAGGTACCTACTGCCACCAAGAAAGAAGAGCTAAGAGCAGAAAATATTTTTTGGACAGGGTCCAAGACACATGGAGACCTCTGAGGAATGCTGGGCTGACAGAGATATTGAAAGAAGACAAGGACCTTTCTCTTAGAACATATGCCCTACAGCTGGAACCCTGAATTCGGATGTCTAACCTAATATGGTATTATAGGATAAGCAGTGGACTGCTAACCCCAAGGTGGGTGGTTCAAACCCGCCAACAGCTCCTCAGAAACCCTAAACAGGATTGCCTTAACTCAGAACTGACTTGATAGCACATAGCAAGCAAGCAAGTGAAGTCTCCTAAATGGTAAGAGAATAAACGTGTGTGCTAAAGCCATTCATTCACTTTGGGGTCTTTCTATTATAGCAGCACTGGAGAACTGAGGCAGAACCCAAAAGGAAAAAATGGAAAACCGATGCTGACAAGAGTGGAAGCCATCCTGCCGAAAGTGGTTGCTTTTTGAGAAAAGGGGAAAATGTCCCTAATCAAACATTTCCAAAGCTGGATTGATGTGGAAGGAGACACCTTACCCTCGTAGTTTTGAGAGACTTCCTCTTGGCTCCCAGGAGGAGGGATTCCCCAATGCTGGCATGCATTAGCCACCTTGGCACCAAAATCATGATGTGTGGAAAAGCTAACATCTATATCTTCTCTCTCTCTGTCTTCCACATTGACTTGACTCCCATAAAACCAGAGACATGTTGGGATCTGAAAACCCCAAATTTGTTTACCATCATGTCAGGAAAAAGGAAGAGCACGGAATTGATGCATTTGAGTTATGGTGTTGGAGGAGAATATTGAAAGCACCATGGTCTTTCAGAAGAACCAACAGATTTGTGTTAGAAGTGCAGCCAGAGTGCTCCTTAGAAGCCAGGATGGCCCGACTTCATCTCTCCTACTTCAGATATGTTGTCATGAGGGAGCAGTACTGGAAAAGTGCATCATGCTTGCTAATGTGGAGTCTCAGCGAAAAAGAGGAAGACCCCCCAACGAGATGGATTGGCACCATGGCAGCAGCACTGGAATCCTGTGAAGGAACAATTGTGAAGATGGCGCCGGACCAAGCCTTGTTTCATTCTGTTGTCTAAGGTCACCGTGAGTTGGAACTGACTTGACGGAATTAACAGACAACACTTCATGCAACTGGGAACATACCAGTGATGTCATCTTAGTTGTTGTTGTTGTTGTTGTGTGCCTTGGAGTCGGTTCCGACTCAGCGACCCTTCACAGGGTTTCTGAGGCTGCAAATATTTACGGGAGCAGAAAGCCTCATCTTTCTCCCACAGAACAGCTGGTAGTTTCAAACTGCCGACCTTGAGGTTAGCAGCCTGATTCGCAAGCGCTACGCTACCAGAGCTCCTTGGCAGTTCATAGTATTTTCAATATTCTTCTCCAACGCCATAACTCAAATGCATCAATTCTTGTACATTCTTCCTTATGCATTATCCAACTATCTTATACATATGAAGCTGTTGAAAATAAACTACAGATTGGGTCAGTAGCAACTTAGTCCTCAAACTGACATCTTTGCTCTTCAGCACTTCAAAGAGATCTTGTACAGCAGATTTGCCTAATGCATTATGTTGTTTGATTTCTTGACTGCTGCTTCCATGAGTGTTGATGGTTGATGTGAACAAAATGAAGTCTTTGACAACTTCCATCTTTTCTCCATTTATCATGTTGTTATTTATTGGTCCAGTGGTGAGGATTTTTGTTTTCTTTACATTGAGGTGCCACCCATACTGAAGGCTGTGCTCTTTGATCTTCATCAGTATTTTAAGTTCTTTTAGCTTTCAGCAAGCAAGGTTGTATCATCTGCATATCGCAGGTTGTTAATGAGTCTTCCTCCAATCCTGATGCCACATTCTTCTTCATACAATCCAGCTTCTTGGATTATTTGCTCGGCATACAATTTGAATAAGTATGGTGAAAAATTACAACCCTGGCACACATCTTTCCTAATTTTAAATCATTCAGTGTTCCCTTGTTCTGTTTGAATGACTGCCTCTAGGTCCATGTACAAATTCCTCATGAGCACAATTAAGTGTTCCGGAATACTCATTCTCCACTATGTTGTCCATAGCTTGTCATGATCCACACATTTGAAAGCCTTTGTGTAGTCAATCAAGCACAGGTAAACATCTTTCTAGTATTCTCTACTTTCAGCCAAGATGCATCAAACATCAGCAATGATATCCCTTTTTCCATCAGCTTGGATCTCTGGAAGTTCTGTCAATGTATGGTTGCAGCCGTTTTTGTGTTCTCTTTAGCAAAATTTTACTTGTATGTGATATTAATAATATTGTCTGATGATTTCTGCATTCCATTGGGTCGCCTCTCTTTAGAATGGGCACAAATATGGATCTCTTCCAACTAGTTGGCCAGATACTTGTCTTCCAAATTTCTTGACATAGATGAGTGACTGCCTCCATTGCTGCCTCAATTTGTTGAAAGATTTCAATTTGTATTCCATGAATCCCCAGAACCTGGCTTGTTCTTTGCCAGGTACTTCAATGCACCTTGGACTTCTTCCTTCAGTATCATTGGCTCTTCATCATATACACCTCTTGAAATTGTTGAACATCGACCATTTCTTTTTGACACAGCGGTGACCAAGGATAAACAATTTTAAAGGTGGCACATCCAGAATTTGAGGCCATGGCTTCAAATATCTTAGCCTCTGTTTTGTTAACCCTTCACTTTACCAAGCATAATGTCCTTCTCCAAGTGCTTGTCCCTCCTAATGACCTGCTCAAAATGCATGAGACAAGTCTCACCTAATGTTTTGTAGGTCTATTGAGCCACGTAAGCTGGGCCTATGAAAAAAATGCTTTCATTGTTGTAAATAACTTTGCTATTGTTAAGTGCTGCTGAGTTGTTTCTGACTCATACTGACCCTGTATAGAGTTTCCAAAGAGCAACTGGTGAGTTTCAGCCTCTGACCTTGCAGTTCAAACAGATCTTGTGGTCCAATGCTTATTCAACAACATCGCAACAGGACTCCTGTAACTTACTGCAGGGGTATATATATATATATATTTAATTAAGAATAGTGAATTTTTCCTGAGATCCTGCACAAAAATGTTACTGTCTGTTGACCTGTCATCCTGGTGGCAGCCCTTCAGACGATGTCATCAGGTGTGGTCTGCACCCCCCACCCCCGGCCCCGTGTCGCCTTAATGATGACATTGAGACTTCTCCTGGTTGTCCACATCCAAAGCCCACATTTTCCTCTTTGATCTTCTCTCTGCTCAGGCAACCCTCAAAGCTGGGTTCATTTCCTATAGCCTCCACCCCTGCCTGCCACATAAAAATAAAAACCTAACCGATCTAAAGGAGAGCTTACACTTGCATCTTGGGTTTTTCTGGGACAAGAATCCAAGCAGTTGAGCTGCTGTGAAAACAAGGCTAGCTTGGCTTGAGGAATCCTGACCTGCCAAGAACATTCTCACTAGGAGGGTTAACTCTTTGCATCCCAGTGAGGATTGTCCATCCCCTTCTCCCCAAAGCTAAGGAGCAATTATTCTCCCTGAACTCCTGAATTGGGGGGATGGGTGGTAAAGCCTTAACTGTGCACATTTTGGAACCCCTGGACAGAACTGGGTTCAAATCCCATTTCCTCATATCCTGGTTCCTGGACAAGTCACTCAACCTCTCTGAGTTCCAGTTTCTTAGTCTAAAGTATGTAAAGCCTGTTCTTATTAGGTTTTGTGAGAACTTGTTGAATTTATGCATTTAACATGCCACATACATAATACGGACTCAGTAAGTGGCAGTTATTATTCCACACAAGTGAGAAAAGGTTAGATAATTATTTTTTTAAGTGTATATTAAACCCACTTAGGCAAAACACTGTCTCATTTACTTTGTTCTCAGGAGGGTCTAATCTTCGGAGAAGGACATCACTCTTGGTATGTAGGTGGTGGTGGTGGTATGCCACTGAGTCTGTTCTGACTCATAGCCACCCAGTCAGTATAGGGTTTCTGAGATGAAAGCAGAAAACCTCATCTTTCTTCCACAGAGCTACTGGGATCTAAACTGCTGACCTTGCGGCTAGCACCCCAGCTCCTAATCCACTACACTACCAGGGTCAGCAAAAAACAACAAAACAAACAAACAAACCAGGAAAACCTTCAATGAGATGGATTCACAGAGCGGCAGCAACATCGGGCTCAAAGCTGACAATCATTGTAAA
Source organism: Chrysochloris asiatica (assembly GCF_000296735.1). NCBI lineage: Eukaryota > Metazoa > Chordata > Mammalia > Afrosoricida > Chrysochloridae > Chrysochloris > Chrysochloris asiatica. Next base: position 7,207,313 of record NW_006408614.1, on the reverse strand, counting down.
GATGGCACAAGACCGGGCAGTGTTTCCTTCTCTTGTAGAAGAATTGATGCATTTGAGTTATGGTGTTGGAGGAGAATATTGAAAGTGCCATGGGCTGCCAAAAGAACCAGTAGATCTGTGTTAGAAGAAGTGCAGCCAGAGTGCTCCTTGGAGTTCAAACTTTGTCTCTCATACTTTGGACATCTTGTCAGAAGGTACCAGTCCCTGGAGAAGGATATCATGTTTGGTAAGGTGGAGGGTCAGAGAAAAAGAGGAAGACCCCCAATGAGATGGATTGGCCAAGTGGCAGCACCGATGAACTCAAGCATGGCAACAGTAGTGAGGTTGGCCCAGGATTGGGCAGTGTTTCATTCTGCTGTGCATAAGGTCTCTATGAGTTGTTACTGACTCGATGGCACCTAACAACAACAATAAATGCATCAGAACAGACTCGATGGCACCTAAAAACAGATTGTGTTTTCTGAGGATAAACACAAATTGTTCAAGTCCAGCAGATATAAAGGAAGATGCCAGTTAGGTACTGTGGAGGAGAACAGCATGTGGGAAAAGATGGCTCTCCACACAGGAAGGTTCCAGGGGATGGACCGGAGTCAGCAGTTGTCTTGCTCTGAATGCTGAAGCCCCCTCAGCTTCTCCATCAGAAAGACACAGCCTAGAGATGTCTCCTCAGAAATCAAGAGTGAAAACGAAAGGAGATATGAGCCAATGCAGAGAAAAATCACCATTTATCCCCGGAGATTGGCAGGCACTCCATCACACCCCTCCCCACCACACACTCCCCAGGGCTCTCTCTTGAGCCCACCCCAATTGCATGTGAGCAAATGCTACCTGGTTCTCTTCCTTTCTTTTAAAGAATCACTTGGGTAGGTCCATGTCATGTGCCTGTTTAAAAATTAAAGGGCAGTAACTGATGGGGGGGGGGGGGAATCAATCAATCGTGACCCACAAGGAGACATCCATCTTAGATGGTTCTAATTAAAGAGACAAACGAATCGTTTGATTCTGCAGCATTTCAAAAGTAGGAAAACCAGATATGGACTTGAGGGCAGACAAAAGGGCTGACAATGAATGAAATGCAGCCCCATGTTCTCCTGGGTACAGGAGAGAAGAAGGAATAGAGGAGGAAAGAGGGAAAAGATTGAGATATGAGGAGTCACTGGGGGGCTGGCGACCCGGATCACCTGGAGGTGCCTTGAAAGAAGGGCTGGCAATTTGCTCCTCAAAAGTCAACAGCTACTGGGGGGCACTGTTGTTGTTGTTAGGTGCCATCGAGTCGGTACCCACCCATAGCGACCTTATGCACAGCAGAACGAAACACTGCCTGATCCCGGGCCAACCTCACTATTGTTGCCACGCTGGAGCTCATTGATGATAAAAAGCGAAGGAGTCATAAAGATCATTGAATCCAGTGAGTTCCAACTTTTCTAATCCCTGTGTGCAAATAAGGGCTTTTTGCTTTTTCTTTCTTTTTTTTTTCTCCCCAAGTGGCAGAAATCCAATTGAAAGGAACTTACGTAAGGAACAGTCTTTGACGCTGATTGAACTGACTTCAGGCACAGCTTGTTCACTTTCTGTCTGCAGTGGCTCTTCTCTCCTCCTCTCTCTCCTCTGCAACCCCTCTCCTCTCTCCCTGCACCCCCTCTGCTCTCTGCTTTCTTCCTCCCCCACTCCCTCCTATCTTGGCTCCACTCTGCTCTGTGTGGTATCATTTCCAGGCAGGCTCACATTGCCAGACAAAACCAGAACGGCTTTCCTTCTGGGTCCATCTTGGTGCCCCTTCGTGGATCCCTTCCTAGCCCCTTGGTCCTCAGATGAGCCCTGTTGGATCTGTGCTGGTGGCATGTGCAGTAACTCTGTTTAATGGGACCATGTGGTTGGGGCAAGTGGGGAGCAACCCCCTAAAATAAGGGCTGTCACAAGGAGAGGGTCCCTTGAGCACAATCTGAAAATACCCATTGACTCTCCCTGTTAACTCTTCCTTTAAAAGAGTTTGCAAATAAAGAGAGACAAAAAAGGAAAAATAAAATACCCCCCTGTTAGCTGCCCAGGGAGTTTCTGATTCAAACAATGAGTGAGTTCGGCTGCCAACCGACAGATTGGAGGTTCAAATCCACCCAGAGGTGTCACAACATACTTCTGGAAAACCAGCCATTGAAGACTCCCTGGAACACAGTTTCAGTCAGACACACACGAGGGCGCCATGAGTCGGCGTTAACTCAGCAACAACTGCTGGTAGGCATCTGGTCCTTTTGAGTTCCACCATATATCCTGTGTAAAGATTTACAGCCTCGGAAACCCTGTACAGGGTCGCTATGAGTCGGAACCAACTCCACAGCACACAACAACAACAACAATATATCCTGTGGGGGCAGACATAGAGGGAAGGGAAAGAGGGGAGAGGGGTGCGGGAATCAGATACACCCAAACTGAGAAAGACCCAAGTGGGGACAAGAAGGAAGCTGAGCAGTTGAGTACGGAGAGAGAATGAATGCCTAAGATGCTGACGTATTCCCACAGGCACACAGGATGCATCAAACCATCCCGCCTGGAGCATTGTGGATGTCAGGGTCAGACTCCTGTGGGGGTAAAATGCAGCCCCCAAAACTGCAACACCTTAGTCTGTAACCACACACTTTGCAGAATTTCATGAGAAATTCTTGGTGCCTCACTAGAGAGCTTTTGAGAGCTGGGGCCTTTGTTTAGCAAGGATCCCTAGTTTAGAAAAATAAGAGAAGGGAAAGAATATTGAAGTTCCTGCATCCGGCAAACAGGTGTGTACTTGGCTACTCATCAAAAGGTTGTTGTTTTGAACCCACTCAGAGGTAGCTCAGAAGAAAGACCTGGGGATCTACCACTCATCAGACACAGGTGGATTTACCACACCAGAGTCAGTGCTGTAGCAAATGCCTGAAGAAGAACACATGTTGTTGTTAAGTGCTGTTGAGTCAGTTTCCACCCATAGTGACCCCGTATTGGGTTTCCAAGGAGCAGCTGGTGAGCTTGAACTGGAGACCACATGGTTCTAACTGACTTTGCAGTCCAGCACACTAGCCCACACGTCACATAAGGACTCCAAAGGAGAACACATAGATATTTATAAATATAAACCATAACATGTAAATTAAATATGGCCTCTTCTCTATCTTGCCATCAATTTCTGAGTCCATTCATCAAAAGGGGGCAGAGAATTAATATTTCAAGGCTTACATTAGTCTGTATCTTTACAGGCAAGCTGATAGTAAACTTGAAGCTGGATAGGACTCTTACAGCTAAAACCAGCACTTGTTAACATGCTTGACATGGGAAATTGCATTTATTAATTTCCAGTTGTAAATTATGTGTGTCTTAGGGAGTGAATTTACTCACTGGGTTCATGGTGTGATTAATCACAGATAGCCCAGATCTGTCACATTCAGTTACAGGTACATCAACAATGGCTTCCAAACCAGTTAGATTCTTGTACAAAGTGCTCCTTCTTGCCAAAGTTATTTCAATGAGGAAATAAGCAAGTGATATCAACAGATTAAAAGTAAACAAACACAATTTTCAAAACCCTTTTCTTTTACACCTATTTCATTTGAGTATCTGTTCTTTGAACTTATGATACTAAAATTTCAATCTTAGTATCTTAGAAACAATTCTTTCTTTACTCCAAGAAGGTTGCCTGCTTTTGTGTTTGAATTTCCAATTTGATGGCTGAAGTGAGATCCGTGTATTTCATGTTCTCAAGGCGTTCTGAAAGATTGGAAGATCCGTGAATGGGAAATGTAGGATTTTACGAGACATCTAGAAGCCTAAGCTTTATCTAGCAATTCAGCAGATAATATTTTCAGTGCTTGAAGGCTAACAAAATGTTGGTTGTTCAAACCCATAGGTTCCTCCTCAGGAAAAGGATGTGGCTGTCCGCTTCTGTAAAGATGACCACTTTGGAAATCCTGCTGGACAGTTCTCCTCTGTTCTTCAGAGTTGCTTTAAGTCAGAATCAACTCAACAGCACTGTGTGTGTGCTATGTTGTTGTTGTTTAGATACGTAGATTGCCAAACTGCCCTTATTTTAGTTCTGGCTGTTTTTGGTCAAAAGGAGACCTAGTAAGTAGCTCAGTGATTAAACATTCAACTGCCAACTGAAATGTCAGCGGTTTGGATCTACGCAGAGGAGAAACAGGCTGTAGCTTGTTGTTAAGTGCTGTCGATCCTCTATAGGGTTTCCAAGGAGTGACTGGATCGGTTTGAACTTCTGACCTTGTGGTTAACAGTCTAGTGCTTATCCTACTTATCCAAAGCATCCCTGGCACAAAAACCCTATGGGACAGTCCTGTCTTGTAGGTTTTTGGCGTCAGAATTGACTTGGCAGCAGTGGATTTGTTTGGGATTTTTGCTTTTATTCTTCGAGATTTTAGCTCTGTTACTGTTGAAGATACCTGAGGGTTAGACCTAAAATTGCAATTGCTGTCAATTCATCAGCCACCTTTTTTCAAAGTGAATCTTGGTTTTCTCATACCTTGGTCTTAGAATGAAATTATTTTGAGGGGGAAAAGCTTCTGTGGAAGTTTTAAGACTCATGGCACCCCATGTTTAGTAACAGAACAAACGTTGCTTTCTCCTCCATAAACATATGTATGCATGCAGGAAACTTGTTCACAGTGTGTGATTTTGGGCGACTTGGGTAGTAAGTTTTCATTAATTTTTTTATTTGGTATTGACAAACTGTGTAGTTACTTTAATAAGTATATTTTGTTCTCTTCTCCAAGTGCATTCTAGGAAGGGTGGTGTAAGAAACAAGAAAGAGAAAAAAGGAGAGAAACATGGCTTCAACAGAAGGCTGGTTCATTGAGAGTAAACCTGGGGGTCTTCAAAGTCAGGAGACACCAAGAGCCCACTAGTCCCTTACAGACTGGGGTATTTAAGGCAGTGTGGTCCTGGGTACAGTTCTAGCAAGCTTCTACGGGATGAGTTATGGAGATTTTCCTGAAACCTGTAACTACTGGGGGAGGGCCTTTGGGTGTAATAAACTTATGCTTTCCAGAGACCGGAAGTTTAAGCAGGACTTTATTCGGTGCCATTTTGTTCATCAGGAGCAGGCTCTTTCAGGTGGTTGTGCCCTGCTTCTTCTGCTGGCCCCTGCTGGCCATGGAGCTTCTGCTTGGGTTCCTGCTCAGACTCCTGTTTGGGACCTGAGATGAACGGGCCCACCTGTTCCCTACCTGCTCCTGACAACATGGGCTCACCCCTCAGGTGCCCACTGCTCACCCGTGCTTTTGAGCATACCACTTGCTGTGACCCTATCCTCTCCACTGACCCGGCAGAGTCTGGGAACACCGGCACTTGCTCTGTGTGGGTTACCGTATCACAGTGTCACAATTGGGTGGCCTCAGACAGCACAAGTTGACTGTGTCTGGAGCCCAGACATTTGAAATCAAGGTATGAGCAGGGTCCTGCTATCTCTAAAGACCCCAGGGGAAGACCCTTCCTCATCTCTTCCAGGTGTTGGTTGTTAGGTTGTTGTCAGATGCCATCAAGTCAGTTCTGCCTCACACGGATCCTGTGCACAACAAAATAAAACACTGCCCAGTCCTGCACCACTATGGCGTCCCTGTGCCAATCCATCTTGTTGAGGGTCTTCCTCTTTGTCATCTACCCTTTTGTACTGAGCATGATGTCCTTCTCCAGGGACTGGTCCCTCCTGATCACATGTCCAAAGTACGTGAGATGAAGGAACATTTCAATTGCGCTTCTTCCTTGAGAGCTTTGCTCACTATTTCGTAGATTCAATGTTCTTCTTCAACACCATAATTCAAGTGCATCCGTTCTTCTCCCATCCTTCTTGTGCATTGTCCAGCTTTCACATGCATGTGAGGTAACTGAAAACATACCAGGGCTTGGGTCAGGCATACCTCGGTCCTCAAAGTGACATCTCTGTTCTTGAAAACTCTGAAGAGGCCTTTGTGCAGTGGATTTGCCTGATGCCTCTGCTGGCTCCCAGGATTTGTTGGTGTCCTTTGACTTGTAGATGCAGCACTCTGACCTTTACCCCTATCTTAACATGTCTCCCTCCATAGCGGTCTCTCTCCTTTTCTTCCAAGGATACCACTCAGATGAGATGGGGACTTGCCCTCTTCCAGAATGAGCTCGTGATAGCTGATGACATCTTCAGAGTCCCTATTTCCAAACAAGGTCAAGGTCACAGGTAAGGTGTGTTAGGTCTTCCACATGTCTTGAGGAGACAAGTTCAGCCCATATCAGCTTCCTAATGTTCAACCTTTGCCCTAGAGGGTAACAGTGTGTGAAGGATAGCGGGGCGGTGTATGCATCTCAGAAGCAGTATCTGTGGTGTTGGAAGCTTCAGCAGAAGATGGTCTGCCCCTGGAACCTTACAGCTAGACCAGGCTTTTTCAGTGGATTGCACCACCAATAGCTAGGCTTGCTAGGGTTTGAAAGACGGTCTTGTATTCAAAAGTCTTATTTGTTCACATAGTTTGTGGTTTGTCTTCGGTTGACTCTGTGAATGATGCTGGCTTTACCACTTTCTCTTCAGTTCCTTTAATTTCTATCTGTTTTCTATATATGTCCTTTCCTGGTAGTGTGGTCAGGACTTCTGATAAGATTTTCAACTATAGCAGTAAAAAGGGCATTTTTGTCTTAGAGTAGTGGTTATGAATCGGGCTGCTAACCTCAGGGTCAGTAGCTCGAAACTACCAGCTGTTCAGCAGCAGAAAGAGGAGGCTTTCTGCTCCCATAAAGATTTATAGCCTCAGAAACCCTGTACAGGGTCGGTATGAGTTGCAACTGACTCCACGGCACATAACAACAATAACAACCCATCTTTAAGATCTTGTGTCTAAACTTTATCTATCACATATGTGAGATTGGCTGGAAGTGTGAGGAAGGAAATGTTTTCAAGCTAAGGCATTCGTTTCTCCCAGTTTGTAGGAATGTTTTCCCCCATTTGTACAGATGGAGCATCACTAAATGCATTGCTGTAGTTAAGTGCCATTGAATTGGTTCCAACTCTCAGCGACCTCAAAGACAATAGATGAGCCACTCACTGCCTGGCCCTGTATGGTCCTCACCATCACTGCGGGACACATGACTGAATGCATTCCCTGTGCCATTGGGATCACCAGGCACTCCTTTCATCCTTTATTACTATTCTGTTATTATCTTGTTATTGAGTGCTCTCAAGTCGGCTCTGACTCATAGTGACCCTATATAGGGCTCCAAGGACTGGCTGGTGGGTTTGAACTGCCAAACTTGTAGTTAGCAGTCCAGAGCTTACCCTATAGCACCCCACCAGGATTCTTGGTTCTCTAGTACTGCTATAAGAGAAATATCACAAGGGAGTGGCTTTCTCAAACAGAAATGTACTTTCTCACAGTTAGGAGTTTGAATTCAGGGTACCAGCTGGAGGGAAGGCTCCCTCTATGGACTCTGGGGAAGGGTCCTTGGCTCTGAGTTTCTGCTGTTGGGTATGATCTTAAGGTGACTCGGCATCTCTCTTCCCCCCAACTCTGCCTCCTCACTTGCCTGTTTAATCTCTGTTGAAGAGCAAAGATACCAGCTTGAGGACTAAGGTACGCCTGACCCAAGCCATGGTATTTTCAATAACCTCATATGCATGCGAAAGCTGAACAGTGAATAAAGAAGATCACAGAGGAATTGATGCTTTTGAGTTGTGGGTTGGAGGAGAATATTGAAAGTGTCATGGGCAGATCTGTGCTGGAAGAAGTACAGCCAGAGTGCTCCTTGGAGGCCAGGATGGCCAAGTGTCATCTCTCCGACTTTGGACATCTTGTCAGGAGGGATCAATTGCTAGAGAAGTATATCAAGTTTGGTAAGGTGGAGGGACAGAGAAAAAGAAGAAGACCCCCAATGAGATGGATTGGCCAAGTAGCAGCATTGATGGACACAAGCATGGCAACAGTAGTGAGGTTGGCCCAGGATTGGGCAGTGTTTCTATCTGCTGTGCATAGGGTCCCTATGATTGGGCACCCACTCCACGGCACCTAACAACAACAACATTAATCCTAGTTCATTAACATAACAAAGAACTCATTCCTTTCCCAAGTGGAATTGTGATGACAGGGATGTTGTTGCTTTTGTGTGACAAACAGTTGGTTCCAGCTCATAGGGACCCTGTATAGGGTGTTTGAGGAGTTCTGTAGAATAAATACCTGACCTCAAGTTGGGTTTGAACCAGAAGGTCAGCAGTTAAAACTCACCAGCTGCTCCTCCTCGGAAATCCTATACAGGGTCACTATGGGTTGGAACCAAGTCAGCAACACTTTACAACAACAACAACAACAACAACAACATAGTGTCTTTGAGAATGACTTGTAGGTTTGGACCACAGACCTTGTGGTTACTAGTCCAGTGTTTATCCTACAGGGCTCAATGACAGGTAATCATGCTAGTCTATTAAGTGGAGTCCTGGTGTGGTGCTGTGGGCTAATGCATCAGACTGCAATGTCTTTTGAACAGCAAGGTTGGTGGTTCAAGCTCACCAGCTGCTCCTTGGAAACCGTAGGCAGGGTCTCAGTGGGTCAGCGGCACTTAACAACAACAACAAGTGACAGGACAAAGAACATCCTTCCTTCAACAAAGATTTGGAGATGAAATTTGACCAATTAGCCCAAATAAATTTTCTCCCTAACTCATGGCTATTACATTTGAATCAATTTCAGCTCATAGTGACCCTAGAGGACAGAGCTGAACGGCCTGACAGGGTTTTCCAGGCTCATTCCCTCCCCCACCCCACCCTGGACATTTCGATCAGCAGCTCCTCTTAACCCCTGTACCTCCACAGCTGTTTTTTTTGTTTGTTTGTTTGTTGTTTGTTCTAATTTTTAAAAATTTTTACTGTGAATTGAGTGAAAGTTTTCAGGGCAGATCATCAGTTTTACATTCAACAAATCATACATCTTGCCTCATTACAATAATTATAATCCCCTCCCTGTGCCATCAGATAACAGTATTTCCCTCTATTCACTTTAACTCTTTTTTTTTTTTTTTTTCCCCCTAACACTCAGGCAGCTATAATAATTTGCATCACCAAAGGGCAAAGGGCACATTCTGCAAGCCTGCCTCCTGGCTGCAAGCTCTCAGTCCCTCTCTTCCCATGAATCTAGAGTCCTGAGCTGCTCCCTCTCCATGTCCCCATCTCTGCCTCTAGCTCTCTGGTGTTGCTGCTTCTCTAGATAAGATCTTGTATTCTACTTGCGCTCTTCTCCCTTGATGGTCCTAGGGTTTTCTGTTTCTGGACTAAGATGAACTACTCCCCCGTTTTTGATACAAGACTTCTACCTTTACAATTGTGACAGTTGCAATCAGTCATGATAACTATTACTCACTATTGAATCTTAAGAAATCTTATACCTGTCTCTTTTAACCAGACCCATCTATACATGATGAAAACTGTTTATTTAGTGGGAACTCTTCCCCTACTCTATGGCTGTTTTTATCCTCTGTACCTTACAGCATTAATGGGTGCTCAGGGAAGAGAGGGCCCCTCTGGGTTGATTTACAGTCCAACGTGGAAAACGTGTTCTTAAAACTCTGTTCATGAATGTCAGTTTTTAAAAAGATGCATCATCGCCACTGTATCCCCCAACATCCTAGCAATTGTATGTACTGTTGGTGTGAAAATACTAGGACACACACAAAGAATGTGAGCAATTACTAGGCGTGCCGTACAAAAGCCAGCCATGAATGCCATGAGCAGACTATTGCTTTCCAAAAGACATCAGGGCTGGGCGCTTTGAGTCATTTCGTTTATCTGAACTGTTTTATGAGCTATTCCTTAAAACATCCTTTGAGCCTGCAATTGGAGAGGCAGTCTGCTCATAAATCTAGTTCATCAGCGGCAGGGACTGTAAAAAATGTGGGATTTTGTTTCCTCAGAGCAGCTGAACCAAGACTGAGACACAGACAGAGAGAGCTTGCCTGTGACCAAAACTGCCCGAACAAGATCTGTTGTTGTTGTTAGGTGCCATCGAGTCAGTACCGACTCATAGCAACCTTATGCACAGCAGAACAAAACACTACTCGATCCTGGGCCAACCTCACTACTGTTGCCACACTTGAGTCCATCGATGCTGCCATTTGGCCAATACATCTTGTTGGGTGTCTTCCTCTATTTCTTTGACCCTCCACTTTACCAAAGATGATATCCTTCACCAGCGACTGATCCCTCCTGACAATATGTCCGAAGTATGAGAGACGAAGTTTGGCCATCCTGGCCTCCAAGGATCACTCTGGCTGCACTTCTTCCAAAACAGATCTATGGGTTCTTTTGGCAGCCCATGGCACTTTCAATATACTCCTCCAACACCATAACTCAAATGCATCAATTCTTATATAGTCTTCCTTATTCACTGTCTAGCTTTCACATGCATATGAGGTTGTTGAAAATGCCATGGCTTGGATCAGATGCACCTTAGTCCTCAAGCTGACATCTTTGTTCTTCAACACTTTCAAAAGGTCTTGTGCAACACATTTGCCTAATGCAATATGTCGTTTGATTTCTTGACTACTGCTTCCATGAGTGTTGATAGTTGATCCAAGAAGAGTGAAGTCCTTGACAACTTCAATCTTTTCTTCATTGATAAGAATATGGTTTATTGGTCCAGTGGTGAGGATTTTTGTTTTCTTGACATTGAGATGTAATCCATACTGAAGGCATTGCTCTTTGATCTTCATCAGTAAATTTTAAGAATCTTTCAATAACGATAGTTGAGGCCTGACTTTTTTCTTCAGTTCCCCCAGCTTCAGAAATGCTGACCGTGTTCTTCCTTTTCGGTTTTCTGATTCCAGATCTTTGCACATTTTGTTGTAATATTTGGCTTTATCTTCTTGAGCTGATCTTTGAAATTTTCTGTTCAGCTCTTGTACCTCCTCATTTCTTCCATTTCTTTAGCATCTCTACGCTGGCAAGCAAATTTCAGTGCCTCTTCTGACACCCATTTTGACATTTTCATTCTTTCTTGTCTTCTCAATGCCTTTTTGCTTTCTTCATATATGAGATGTTCTTGATGTCATCCCACAACTCTTCTGGTCTTTGGTCCTTAGTGTTTAATGTATCAAATCTGTCCTTCAGATGATCTCTAAGTCCAGGTGGGATATATTCAAGGTCATATTTTGGCTCTCATGGACTTGTTTTCATTTTCTTCAGCTTCAGTTTGAATTTGAATATACGTAATTGATGGTCTGTTCTACAGTCTGCCCCTGGCCTTGTTTTGACTGATGATATGGAGCTTTTCCATCTTCTCTTTCCGCAGATGTAGTCAATTTGATTTCTATGTGTTCCATCTGGTGAGGTCCATGTGTATAGTCATCTCTTATGCTGTCTAAAGAAGGTATTTAAAATCAACAAATCATTGGTTTTGCAGAATTCTATCATGCATTCTCCAGCATCATTTCTATCACCAAGGCCATATTTTCCAGTACTGATCCTTCCTCTTTGCTCCCAACCTTTGCATTCTAATCATCAGTAATGATCAATATATCTTGATTGCATGTTTGATCGATTTCAGATTGAAGAAATTGGTAGAATTCTTCTATTTCATTCTCACTGGCTTTAGTGGTTGGTGTGTAAATTTGAATAATCGTGGTATTAACTGGGCTTCCCTGTAGATGAATGGATATTATCCTATCACAGACAGCATTGTACCTCATGACTGATCTGGATATGTTCTTTTTGACAATGAATGCACCCCCTTTCTTTTTCATTTTTTCATTCCGGCATAGTAAACCATGTGGTTGTCAGATTTTAAATGGCCAATACAAGTCCATTTCAGCTGAATAATGCCTAAGATATCAATGTTTATGTGTTCCATTTCATTTTTGGCAATTTCCAATTTTCCAAGATTCATACTTCATGCATTCTATGTTCTGCTTTTCAATGGATGTTTACAGCTGTTTCTCTTCATTTTGAGTTGTGCCCCATCAGCAAATGAAGGTCTTATGGGCTTTTCTCCCACAGGCTTTACTCCATTCGCATCATCACGGTCAACTCTACTTTGACGAGGAAGCTCTTCCACATTTTGAGTGCCTTCCAACCTGAGGGGCTCATTTTCCAGCACTATATCTGACAGTGTTTCTCTGCTATTCATAAGGTTTTCAGTGACTAAATATTCAGAAGTAGTTCTTTACTCTTTCTTCCTAGTCTGGAAGCTCATCTGAAACCTGTCCACCATGCGTGACCCTGCTGGTATTTAAAATACCAATGGCATAGCTTTCAGAATCACAGCAATTCACAAACCACCACAGTATGACAAACTGACAGATGAGTGGTGGTAACAAGAGCTAGAAGAACATTAATAGCTCCTTAGGTATTCAGCAATGCTGTAGGACAGAGTATAACTGCCTAGAAGGGCTTCTGAGATATTAAACATTTTTTGAAAGCAACAGTGGGATGGCTGGTGGGTTTGAACCCTAAGCCTTGCAGTTAGCAGTCCTACACTTAGCCCACAGGATCACAAGGCTTTAAATCCCCTACAATTTAATCCAAAGCATCATTAGAAAAGAACAAAGTCAGTCTGCTTAGTTTTTTTATGAATACATGCCATTTCTGGTTGTCACTTGCCTTTTTGTGGAAGTTAAGTGAGTGGTTCCCGGATGCCTCTATGTCATGCTCAGCTCCGATGTGTCACTAATTCCCTTTTGTAGAGAAGCCTTCTAAAACCGAGCCACACTAGGGCATGAACTGAAGGCTGACCGATCACCCTGTTTATCCCTTGGAAGCTGTGTCCGTGGGAACAGCCTGTTCTGGGGAGAGAGGCGTCTCGCTTCTGGGACAGGATTGTCTTTGTCTGGATCATAAAAGGAAGACACCCTCCTCTCCCACCCCCTATCTCTAGAGTGACAAAAAGTCTTCTTGTCACATTTGTTCCTACTGCAGGTTTTGTGGTTTCTCCAAAAGAGGAAACATGTGCAGCCACCCTGAGTTCCCTTTTTTTCTGAAAATCCACCGTCAGTTTCAGAAATCTGCCTTTGACAGTGTTCTGTGTTGTGGACTGCTCACAGAGAAGTCTGGGACGATCTTGCAGAAGCATATGCTGCCAGGCGCATCGGGCCAGCTCATTGTTGGGTGGGCTGGCGTTATCTCTTTGGTGCCTTGATTTTACAGTGGGCGTGTCGTTGGAGTCCCTACTAACTGAGAGGCTGGCAGTACAAATTCATCCAGCGGTGCCTCAGAAGAAAAGCCTGGCTATCGATGTCTGAGAAAGCTGCCAATGGAAGCCCTATGGAGCTCAGTTAGACTCCAAACCACTCAGACCCACTGGATGGCTACTGGGCTGGGCGTGCAGAGAGGGCCTGAGGTTGACAGGAGTATGCTCCACTCGAGGCTCTGGGCTTTGAGTTCTCTGAGAGGACCCGGGTCCTGGACAAACCCTATATGACACCACCTCTGAGTGGCTGATGGGATAAACCATTTACTATTGCAGGACTACCTCCATACCATGAAGGTTGAACTAGTTCATCTCCAAAGCCCCTTTCAGCTCAGTTTTTCATTTCATCACTGCTTTTATTTGTTGGGGAAATGCACAAAAGCCCTGCTGGGGGGCTGTGGTCAAGGTCTAAATGAAAGGCGGGCAGTTCAAACCCACCAGGCACTCTGAGGAAGAAAGATGTAGCACTCTGCTTCCATAAAGAGACCAGTGCCTTCAAGTGGACGCTGACTCCTAGTGACTCCTAGGGTTTCTGAGGAGCAGCTGGTGAGCTTGAACCACCAACATGCTGGCTCAAACTGGCTTTGCAGTCTAGCGCATTAACCCACAGCGCCACACAGAACTCGGATGTTGTTGCTACGTTCTATCAAATTAGTTCTGAATCATAGTGACCCTGTATGGGCTCTCTGAGGTGGTAAATCCTTGCTTTTAGGAGCAGAAAGACTCATCTTTCTCACATGGGGCAGCTGGTGTGCTCAAACCACCGACCTTGTGGGTTGCAATCCTGTGCTTACCTACAGAGGCGTTGCAGTCTCCATCTCAGGTAGGTTGTTGCTATTGTTAAAGTGTAGTCATTATTTTCCTGATTCCTAGCTACCCTGTGTAGGGTTTACAAGGAGCAGCTGGTGGGTTTGAATTGTTGACCTTGTAGTTAGCAGCCCCATGCTGACCTGCATAGGGTTAAAATGGACAGCACTGATTTGGGAAGCCGGCACACAATTAAATGCACAACACCACTGCTTCAGACTGACTGAGACTGTCAGTATTCATGGGAGCACTAAGCCTTATTTTGCTCCTGCACAGCAGTCTGTGCTTTTGAACCGCCAACCTTATGGTTAGCAGTCCAATGCTTACCCAACAGTGTCACGATGTTGTTATTAAGTGCCATCTAGTCGCTTCCAATCAACTATCAACATTCACAGAAGCAGCAGTCAAGAAATCAGACAATGTATTGCATTAGGCAAATCTTCTGCACAAGACCTTTTTAAAGTGTTGAAGAGCAAAGATGTCAGCTTGAGGACTAAGGTGCGCCTGACCCAAGCCATGGTATTTTCAGTAACCTCATATGGATGCGAAAGCTGGACAGTGAATAAGGAAGACCGTGGAAGAATTGGTGCTTTTGAGTTATGGTGTTGGAGGAGAATATTGAAAGTGCCATGGGCTGCCAAAAGAACCAACAGATCTGTGTTGGAAGAAGTGTAGCCAGAGTGCTCCTTGGAGGCCAAGATGGCCAAACTTCGTCTCTCATACTTTGGACGTATTGTCAGGTGGGACCAGTTGCTAGAGAAGGATATCATGTGTGGTAAGGTGGAGGGTCAGAGAAAAAGAGGAAGACCCCCAACGAGATGGATTGCCCAAGTGGCAGCATCGATGGACTCAAGCATGACAACAATAGCGAGGTTGGCCCAGGATTGGGCAGTGTTTCGTTCTGCATAAGGTTGCTATGGGTAAGTACCGACTCGATAGCATCTAACAACAACAACAATGTCACTTCTGAAGGAGCTCTGGTAGCGTAGTGGTTACGAGTTGGTCTGCTAACCTCAAAGTCAGCAGTTCGAAACTACCAACCATCCTGTGGGAGAAAGATGAGGCTTTCTGCTCCCGTAAAGATTTACAGCCTCAGAAACCCTATGGAGAGGTTGCAATGAGTTGGAACTGACTCCACCAGTCAGTTCTGACTCATAGTGACTCTGTCTAGAGTGTCTGAGGATGCAGCTGGTCGTTTGAACTGCCAACATTGTGATTAGCAGTCCAGTGTTTCTCCTACAGGGCCAGACAGTGTACAAGTGCTCCATAGGATTTCCGAGGCTGAAAATCTTTATCTTCTTGCTGTGGTTCAGCCGGTGGGTTCAAACCATGACCTTTTTTTTTTTTTTAATGTTTTATTATTAATTATGTGATAGTTTACATGGGAGAACATTAGTTTTACATTCATCCTATCGTATATTGTTTTATTGCCATGGTTATAATCCCCTCCATGCATCATCAACTAACCAAAGGGTATACCCTGCAAGCCTTCCCACCCCCCACCCTCCCCCAGTCGTCAGCACACAGTCCCTCTCCTTCTCTGGGTCAAAAGTCCCCAGCCTCTCCATCTCTCCACATCATCATCTCTGGTGTCACTGTTTCTCTGGGTAGGGTCCCGCTCTCCACTCTTCTCCCTTGATGGTCCCAGGGATCTCCGCTTCTAGACTGCAAAATTAATTACTCCCCTCCTCTGGTAGCATAGTGGGTATGAGTCAGGCTGCTGACCTCAAGGTCAGCAGTTCGAAACTGAGTCAGCATCGAAAGATGAGTCTTTCTGCTCCTGTAAAGATTTACAGCCTCAGAAACACTGTACAGGGTCGCTACGAGTCGGAACTTACTCTACGGCACATAGCAACAACAGCTCCTTGCTACAAAATGTCTACTTTTACATTTCCAGTCCTCACAATCAGTCCTGACAACAATTTTTCACTATTGTATGACAGAGACCCAAACCATGAACTTTTTGACTGGCAGCTGAGCACTTAAGCACTGTGCTACCAGGGCTCCTTTCCACATAGAGGAGAGCCTCCGAAACCTTGGGGTGGGGCAGGGGCGGGGTGGGGCAATGCAGCTCTGCCCTGTAGGGTTGCTTTGAGTGGCTGTGGGTTGGGTTTAGTTAGAATGTTACCTGGAGAAGTTGTGCTGGCGCAGTGGTTAAAGAGCTCACTTACCAACTCAAAGTTTGGTGGTTCAAACCCACCAGCACTCTGCAGGAGAAAGATGTGGCAGTTAGCTCCTGCAGACAGTACAGGCTTAGAAACCCTCTGAGGCAGCTTACTCTGTCTCACAGGGTTTCTATGAGTCTGAATCCACTCAGTGGTGACCACTTGGGTTGGAGAGAAAATGCATTCTCTCTATAGAGTCCACATGGAAGGAGTCCTCTCCATCTGCTGCCAACCCCTATTCCTTAGAGCCCCTTGTGTGCCTCAGTGGAACTGAGTTCCACAGCATCTTCAATGCTGAGTTTTTAGAAACAGACAACCAGGCCTTTCTTCTGATGCACCTCGGAGAGGACAAGCGTGCACTCACCCAGGGAAAGGTACATTATGTCTCTGAATTGACACAATCAGGCTTTCTGAAACAATATATTATAGTAATGGGCTACATCTAACACCCTCTCTTGGGAGCCTGTTTTTATGAGAACTGGGTACTCATAGGACCCAAGAAAGTTGCATGAGTTCCTTTGTGTTTTTTAAAGTTTCATTCCAACCAAAGGCAGCTAGCTGTGCAGCATCCAGGACTCAGATAAGGTTTGGGATGGTTTCCTGGTACTGTTTCCAAACACCTTGCTGGTTATAAAATGGAAGGTCAGCATTCTGAGGGGCAAGAGGGCCACCAGTGCCTCTGGGGAGAAGCTGAGACGATGCCCTGCCAGAGAGGCTGAGGAGAAGGGGCTGAGGTCTCTGGGTCTGCGGCAGGGAGCCTAGCTCTGTGCCACACAATAATTAAAACAACAACCTAATCAAACACCAAACCACACAGAAGGATTTACGTCAGAAGAAGCCATTTGTATCAGCCTTGGTGGTCTCCACGTGGAGCCTGACCCTCCTGGTGGTCTCCAGGAGAAAGGAGATTTTATGCTGCTCTTAAGTTTGCTCTGGATGCAGAGGGGACCTTCCAGTAGACAGAGAGGGCAAATATTGATGCCTCCCCATTTGGAGCAAAGATGAGCAAAGATGAATGCAAATGGTAAGTCCAATGGGCTAGTGGGCCAGTCTCTACAACCCTGAGAACAGAGGACTAGATGGTGCCCAGTGACCACTACCAACTACTCTGAATAAAATGTACAAAATGTAAAATACAGATTGTTCTTAATTCTATAGTCTGTAGACAAACACCTTGAAAGTATATGGTCTTTGCTGTATGCATATAACTAAGTAAATAAGTATCTAAACTTTGAGAATATCATTAACAATGCTAAAGTAGGGACACTTATTCCTTGTATCCAACACCATGATCATCTTGACATTTATTTATATATACTACTAAATTTACTAGGGAAAATATAATTTTTTTTTTCTGGTAAATTATTTCATTGTGAATTGAGTGAAATGTGTATAGACAAGATCATCAATTTTACATTCAACAAATCATATGCTTTGTTTCATCTCAATGATTGCAGTCCCCTCCATGTAACAAGTTGTCCCACTTCCTCCATGTGGTTCTTATTTCCATCCACCCTCCTTCCCATTGGCCTTAGGGAAAAGTTGCCTTTTTGCTCTTGAATGGTGAGCATGCCTTACTAGTATTGTTGTCGTTGAGTGCCACTGTCTATTCGGTTCCGACCCATAGTGACCCTGTATAGGGTTTCCGAGGAGCAGCTGGTGAGCTTCAACCACTGACATTGCGCTTCAAACCAACTTGGCAATGCATAAAACAGAACTCCTCCATATCTACTGTGTAACTGGAAATTGGGTCACAAGGATGAGTTCCATTCCAGACTTAAAAGGGTGGCTGAGAGCCAAAGTCTCGGGTTTCTCCAGGTTCTTTCCGACCAGTAAGCCCTGTCTTTTTTTTAAAATAATTTTGAGTTTTGTTCCACATTTTCTCCCACTTTATCTGGGACCTTGTAATGTGATCTCTTTCAGAGCAGTTGGTACTGGCAGCTGAGCACCTTCTAGAGTCATGGAGACTCCACTGGATGAGTTGATTTCATACACTTTGAATGACCATCATTCTTCTTTCTTCCAAACACAGAGAGATGAATAGCTGCTCCTTAGACGGCTGCTCATGAGCTTTTACGTTCCCAGTCACTGCTCACTAAAGTAGGATGTGAGACATTGTCTTTGTGGACTAGGTTATGCTAATTGACCACAGTGTCCCCTGAAACTATGATCCTGAGACCCTGGGCCCAGAAACCCTTTGCCTTTGGTGTTGTTGTTAGGTGCCATTGAGTTGGTACTGACTCATAGTGACCTTATGCACAGCAGAACAAACACTGCCCAATCCTGTGCCAACCTCACTACTGTTGGCACGCTTGAGCCCATTAATGCTGCCACTTTGCCAAGCCATCTTACTGGGGGTCTTCTGCTTGCTCTCTGACCCTCCAACTTACCAGACATGATATCCTTCTTCAGTGACTGGTCCCTCCTGACAATATGTCCAAAGTTTGGCCATCTTGGCCTCTAAGGAGCACTCTGGATGCACTGCTTCCAAAATGGATCTATTGGTTCTTTTGGCAACCCATAGCACTTTCAATATTCTCTTCCAACACCATAACTCAAAAGCATCAATTCTTCTACGGTCTTCCTTATTCACTGTCCAGCTTTCACATGCATATGAGGTTATTGAAAATACCATGGCTTGGGTCAGGTGCACCTTAGTCCTCAAGCTGACATCTTTGCTCTTCAACATTTTTAAAAAAAGGTCTTTTGTAGCAGATTTTCCTAATGCAATATGTCGTTTGATTTCTTGACTGCTGCTTCCATGAGAGTTGATTGTTGATTCAATAAGAATGAAGTCCTTGAGAACTTCAATCTTTTCTCCATTGATAAGAATGGTGTTTATTGATTCAGTGGTGAGGATTTTTGTTTTCTTTACACTGAGATGTAATCCATACTGAAGGCTGTGCTTTTTGATCTTCATCAGTAAGTATCTTACGTCCTCTTCACTTTCAGCAAGCAAGGTTGTATCATTTCCATATCACAGGTTGTTAATAAGTCTTCCTCCAATCCTGATGCCATGTTTTTCTTCATATAACCCAGCTTCTCGTATTATTTGCTCAGTATACAGGTTGAATAAGTATGGTGAAAGAATTCAACCTTGTACAACTTTCTTAATTTTAAACCATTCAGTGTTCCCATGTTCTGTTTGAACAACTGCCTCTTGGTCCAGGTACAGATTCCTCATGAGCACAATTAAGTGTTCCGGAATACTCATACTTTGCAATGTTGTCCATAGCTTGTCATGATCCACACAATCAAAAGCTTTTGCATAGTCAATAAAGCACAGGTAAACATCTTTCTGATATTCTCTGCTTTCAGTCAATTACTGAATTAATTATTATAAATATTATTACATAATTAAAATACAGTTCCCATGGAGTCGACTCAGGCTCATGGTGACCCTGTGTGTGTCAGAGTAAAACCATGCCATGTAGGGTTGTCAATAGCTGATTTTGTGGATGTAGCTCACCAGGCTTCTGAACGGGTCACACTGTCAACCTTTCTGGTAACCATTTGCACCACACAGGGATGTCACAGATACATATTCCTTACAGCCAATGATTTTTTTTCTTTTTAATTCCTTAAAGTATTTAAAAAAATTTTTTTAAATGCAAAACATTTCATTGTGAATTGGTCTTAAGACTTACAAACCAAATCAGTTTTCCACTCAGCAATTTATACACATTTTGTTTCATGTTACTGATTGCAGTCCTTTCAATGTAACATCAATTATTTCACTTTCTGCCTGTGTTTCCCATCTCCCCTCTATCTCCTTTCCTAACCCTTCTGAAATTTGTCCTTGGGTAAATGCTGCTCTTTTGATCTCAAAAGTTTGATAATTCTAAGTTTTGCACACCTCCCTAGTGTTATTGGTCTTCTAATGAGTCCCTATGTGGTGCTGTGGGTTAATGTGCCAGACTGCAAAGCCGTTTGAACTGCAAGACCAGCGGTTCAAACTCACCAGATGCTTCTCAGAAACCCTATGCAGGGTCGCTATGGGTCAGAATCGACTTGATGGCACTTAACAACAACAACAAGGAGGCCTTTTGTCAAAGAAAAGTCCATATTCAGAATGCATGTTAGACCCGGTGCTGAGAAAACTGGGTGCTGATGAGCTTCTCTTGGGGTTCCACCTACTTAGTACGTTGTACCAGACTGAGAACCCCTTAGTAGTTTATCTCCAAGAATGGACCATAACTTACAGTCCCATTTCCCAGACAGACACTAGTTTGAGGACTTTCAAGAAGGAGAATGGTACCCAAGCACCTGAAACTCATAGCCACAACTGGCATCACTTCCCTCCCTTGGCAATGTCTGAAGGCTTCTGTTGAGCATTCTGAGAATTGGCCATACAATCAGCTCACCAATATGCCAAAAATCCCCTGGAGGGATATTCCTCCCTGTACTGAGATCCTAATAAACTAGATAGCCAAATGACTGGGGAGAATTAAAAGAAAGTCATAAACAAAGGACCCTAGGACCATCAAGGGAGAAGAGCACAAGCAGAATGCGGACCTTATTCAGAGAAGCAGCGATGCCAGAGATGGAGGCAGAGATGGGGACATGGAGAGAGGGAGCAGCTGAGGACTCTAGATTCAGGGGAAGAGAGGGACTGAGAGATGGCAGCTAGGAGACAGACCTACAGAATGTGCCCTTTGATGGTTTAAATTATTATAGATGCCTCAGTGTTTAAAAACTAAAAAGAACTAAAGTGAATAGAGAGAAATACTGTTATCTGATGATACATGGAGGGGATTATAATCCTCATAATGAAATAAGGTGTATGATTTGTTGAATGTAAAACTGATGATCTGCCCTGTAAACTTTCACTCAATCCACAATAAAAGCATTAAAGAAAAGAAAAGAAAAGAAAAGAATGGACTGAACACAAGCGAGTGAACTTTGCCTTATCTAGACTTGTTGTTGTTGTTGTTGTTAAGTACCGTGGAGTTGGTTCTGACTCATAGTGACCCTGCACAGGGTTTCCGAGGCTGTAAATCTTTATGGGAGCAGAACACCTCATCTTCCTGCTACTAAAATAAAAATGGATTTCTGGTGTGGCGCTGTAGGATCAGCACTGGACTGCTTACCACAAAGTCATGGTTCAAACCCACCAGCTGCTCCTTGGAAACCCTATACAGGTTCACAATGAGTTGGAACTGACTTGACGGCACTTAACAACAACAAAATATAAAAAGCGCAACAAAATGCATTGCTGTTGAATCAATTCCAACACACAGAGACCCTGCAGGTAGAGTAGAACTGCCCCATAGGGTTCCCAAAGCTGTCATCTTTATAGAAGCAGACTGTCCTGTCTTAGTCCCATAGTGGGTTTGAACAGCTGATCTTGCAGTTAGCAGTGGAGTGCTTAATCACTGTGCCACCAGGGTCCTTTTCCAGTATGGATATCAAACCACCAACCTGACTGCTGTCGAGTCAGTTCTGACTCACAACGACCCAGTAGAACTGAGTCAAGCTGCCTCATAGAATTTCCAAGACTGCAGATCTTTCCAGGAGCAGATGGCCACAGCATTTTCCTAAGAAGTGGCTAACCTTTTGGTTCACTGCCAAGCTCTTAATCACTGGCCTCCAAGATTCTTCTCTCCCTGGGTGTCTGTGTGCAGATTTCCCTCTTTGTGCAAGACACCTGTCATTAGGTCAGGTCCTACACTAAGCCAATATGGCCTCATCTTAATTTGATTACATCTGCAATGACCCTATTACCAAATAAGGTCACA
>NW_006408614.1:7142871-7185337 GCF_000296735.1 Chrysochloris asiatica | reverse complement strand
TTCAGTACCTAAAAGGCAGGGTGTCCATTCTGTCTTTTCTTGGAGAGATTAAAAAACAAATCAGCCTGCTTTGATTTACTTTCAGATGTTGACAACAAATCAGAGTTGTTGCCTGAGCAGCAAAGATGTAGTTTGTTGAAAGAGTTATGTAATGAGCCAACTTTGTCAGCCAGTTTCTTCCGCGCTCACATTATTGCCAAGCTTAGGGTGCCTTTAAGCCTGCACCTCCCATTCATTCATTTATTGATTCCAAAAATATCCAGTGACTGCAGAAGATAGCTACAAAGGTGTATAGAGCCAGGAAAGACCTCCTCCGGCCTCAGAAGTGTGCCGTTCAGTTGGGGAGATAGACCTTCATCCCATGATCAAGTCCCATACAACGTGAAGGGATCACAGCACAGGTCCAGCTGTTCTGGGGACATGCCAGCACTGACATCTGGAGGCAGATGGGGAGGGATGAGTGTTCCTGCAGAGAGCAGAACCTGTGCAAAGGCCCTGGGGTAGGAGAGAACAGAACCAGTCTTCAGTATCAATCTTCCACACATATGATGTTAGGAAGGTTTGTGTAGATTTCTGGTTAGAAGTGGCAAGTTTCAGACATGCATTAAGTCACTTACCTTCCTGGAATGATCCCAAGTCAATAGAAAGAGGGGTGGGGTTCCCAGAAATTTCCTTGCTGCTATGGGATTTATCCCCAACCTCGCAGCTGCTGTAAAGCCTAGCAATGTTACAGATTGAATTGTGTCCCCAGAATATGTTATAAATCTAACCTCTCTAACTGTGGATGTAATCCCATTTCGGAGCAGGACCTTCTTTGTGATATTAATGAAACCATATCAGTATATCTTAAGCCAATCAACTTTGAGCTCTAAAAAGAGCTGGTTAGACACAGAGACTCTTAGTGTGGCATGGTAGAATGAGTACTGGCTTGCTAGCTACAAGATCGGCAGTTCAAACCCTGCGGTCACTCCTCAGAAACCCAATACAGGGTTACTGTGAGTCGTCACAACACCAGACACAGGGAAGGAAGCACAAAGCGAGGGCAGATGCATGTCACCGGAAAGTCGCCAAGGGACCAATGATTAGAAGCTGAGCTGAGACAAGGACCTTCCCCAGAACTGACAGAGAGAGACAGCCTTTCCCTAGAACCTAAGCACCCCAAAGTCAGACTCCCTGTGGTGCTATGGGTCAATGAGCTGGACTGCAAGGTCAGTTTGCATTACAAGGTTGGCGGTTCAAACTCACCCTGTACAGTGTTGCTATAAGTCTCAACCCACTAGATGGCACTTAACAACAACACAACAAACAAAAATACATTTTTGCGTGTTGAAGTTACCACGTAAGGATGGTCTGTTATAGCAGAACTAGAGGCTAGAAGAGTTAATGAAACGTAAACAGTCCTGGCACTGAGCTGAGGGTATGAGTGGACTTCAAAAAGTTCATGGAAAAATCCCACTATCTTGTGGTTTCATTTTCCCACGAACCTTTGGAAGTCCCCTTTAGCTGCCTGCCATCCACAGCACCACCACTGGAGACCTGGGGAAATTGCGCAAGTCTATTTTGTTGTAGAAAACTGTAGAAGAATTGATGCTTTTGAGTTATGGTGGTGTAGGAGAATATTGAAAGTGCCATGAGCTGCCAAAAGAACCAACAGATCTGTGTTGGAAGAAGTGAAGCCAGAGTGCTCCTTGGAGGCCAAGATGGCTAAATTTCATTTCTCATACTTTGGATGTAATGTCAGGAGGAACTGGTTGCTGGAGAAGGATATCATGTTTGGTAAGATGGATGGGCAGAGAAAGAGAGGAAGACCTCCAGCGAGATGGATTGGACAAGTGGCAGCATAGATGGACTCAAGTGTTGCAACAATTGTGAGATTGGCCCAGGATTGGGCAGTGTTTTGTTCTGATGTGCACAGGGTCGCTATGAGTCGGTATCAACTTGATGGCACCTAACAACAACAATTTTGTTGTGAAGTGCCATCGAGTCACTCCTGACTCATAGCGATCCTGTATAGGGTTTCTAAGGAGGGACTGGTGGGTTTGAACTGTGCCACCATCCAGTATTTACTAATGAGCTCAGAGCTGGGGATTTGGGCTAAGTGATCTTCAGCAAACTCCACCACCTTCATGGTGCACCTGTGGGTCCATATTGCTATTGCTAGGTGCCTTCGAGTTGGTTCTGACTCATAGACCCTATTGGGTTTCTGAGGCTGCAGAAAGCTTCACATTTCTCCCTTGAAGTGGCTGGTGGACTTGAACTGCTGGCTTTGCAGTTAGCAGCCCAATGCCACCAGGGCTCTTGATAAAGAAGCAAACTTCACAGACCATTGTACAGTTCAGACACATGCTTGCCAAAGTCTTTTATATTAAAATTTGCCACTGAGAAAAACGTGTAAGGTTTAAAAGTGTTTTTATTATAATGGATGCTCTTATAATTGAGAATGAAAAATAATGATTGAATAGATTATAAAGAGCAAGAACACAAATATTATGCTGTCTGTCTTTTCCTTTTGGTAGGAAAAAGCTGCCTTACGGTCTTCCTATTAAAGATGCACCTCCCTGGAGGTGCATGCGTTAAGTGCACAGCTGTTTACCAAGAGGTCAGAAGTTTGAACCCATCAACAACTCCATGGGAGAAAGCTGTGACAGTCTGCTTCTATTAGATTGTTGTTGTTGTTGTTAAGTGCCACCAAGTCGGTTCCGACTCATAACAACCCTGCATAGAGTTTCCTAGGAGGAGATGGTAAGTTTGAACTGCCAACCTTGCAGTTCAAACTGACCTTGTGGGCCAATGCACTATCCCTCAGTGCTCTCTGGGGAAGCGCTACTCTATCATGTAACATCCCCAAGGTTTTGTTCTGGACTCACTAACCTACACTACCAGATCCTAGAGCTGTACGGTATTCCTAGAGAAAAGCTGTGCTTTTTCTGACAAATGCTGTGAAGCAGTGAGGGCTTTATCTTAGACCGAGAATGTTTGCATTCACCACAGATCCATCCTCAGCTCTGCCATGGGACCAGGTTTGGTGGCAGACATGGGATTACAAGGGAAGACACAGCCACAGTCTAGTGAGGGCTGCAGACCAGAATAGGAGTCACCATTGAGAGAGTCCACAGAGGAGGCCCAAGGAGCCAGGCCTGGGCATGAGCTGGAAAGATGAGGGGGCCAGGGGGTTCCTGAACCCAGACAGCAGAAAGTTCTGTTCAACCCCTCCTCCTCAACCACTACCCCACTGGACAACTACATGGGTATGATTCATAGCCACATCGACTATTGTCACTTCCTGGTGTGGCGTTGTAGGATAAGGTGGGGTTGAACTGCAAGATCGATGGTTCAATCTCATCAGCGACGCCTTGGAAACCCCATACAGGGTTGCCATGAGTCGAAACTGACTCGACGGCACTCAACAACAACATGTGACCTTATGGACTCCCGGTGTGGTGTTGCAGGATCAGCACTGGATTGATAACTGCAAGATCAACGGTTCAAATCCACCAGCTGCTCCTTGGAAACCCTATACGGGGTCACTCTGAGTTGGAACAGACTCAACAACAGCAACAATTAAGCCCTTAAAGGGTTCTAATAACACAGCAGCTTATGACTTGGCTGCTAATAAATAGGTCAGCAGTTTGAATCCACCCACTGGCTCCACAGGAGAAAAGCCCAGGAGAGATGCTTCTGTAACCATCACAGCCTAGAACATACGATGAGGCATTTCTCCTCTGTCAGATGGGTTCGCTCTGAGTTGGAACCCGCTCAGCAGTACACAACAACACCTCACATGCCCTTACCAACCTGGTACACATGTGTGCACACCTCACATGAATGCAAATGTAGTGGGCATGGAGTTAATGTTGAGTTTTCTCTCCTAAGTTCACATCACAAATACCTTTCAAGCTGCTCCAAACTTGGCTTAATTATAAACTTAATGATGGCCTAAAACGTCTTTGGAGCTCATGCAAGGTATTTACTGCAGGATATCTGGTTGGTTGTTTCGATTGCTTTACAGTCTAAATACACACTTCAGTGCTCACCTTGTCCTTCCTCAGGCTTGGCTGTGGGGTACAACAACCAGGAGGAGGTACTTGGGCTTGAACCCTGGCTTTGCTACTTACTGGGGTGAGTCACTTCCCCTCCATGGCTTTTGGTCCTCCAGCTGCCGACCTCAGAGGGATGCTAAAAGGATAAAAGTGGTTTAGACACATCACTGCTTAGAACACTGAGCAGCATGCAGACAAAATTCGATGTACCTGCCACCCTTGGTTACCTTTGCATCTTCACGGATTAGAAGTCTTCCCACTTCTCTATTGGGCTTTTCAGTAATATTAACCTAATTCCCATGACCTCTATGAAGTCTGGATATTTGCTGGGAGTACTTTTTTTCAGTCTGTCCTTATTTTTTAGTGTATATTGTTGTTGTTAAGTGCTGTAGAGTTGGTTCCAACTCTTAGTGACCCTGTAGAGGGCTTCTGAGGGGCGGCTGGAGGAACTTGAACTGCTGACCTTGTGTTTCAAACTGACTTTGCAGTCCAGCGCATTAACCCGCCACCCTATATACATATGTGGAGTCCTGGTGTGGTGCTGTGGGTTAATGCGCCAGACTGCAAAGCCATTTGAACTGCAAGGTTGGTGGTTCAAGGTCACCAGCTGCTCCTCGGAAACCCTATACAGGGTCGCTATGGGTCGGAATCCACTCGACAGCACTTAACAACAACAACAATATATATATGTATGTATGTATGTGTATATAAGGAGCTCTGGTAGCGAATCGGGCTGTGAACCACAAGGTCAGCAGTTCGAAACTACCAGATGCTCCGAGGGAGAAAGATGAGGCTTTCTGCTCGCGTAAAGATTTACAGCCTTGGAAACCCTGTACAGGGTCGCTATGGGTTGGAACCGACTCCTCGGCACTTAACAACAACAACAACATGTATGTATATATATTTGAAATGTTTATTATCCAAGCTTTAGAACCTCTCTTTTGTGATTTTTTTATTACACCTTAGCTCATAAACCTATCCTACATCCAAATCTTACTGTTCAATTCCAGTACTTTTTTTTCCTAGCATGATTTGATTTATTATTATAATATTTACTTCAATATGTAGTGTTTTATTTCCTACGTTTTTCAAATCAGTTATTATTAAATTTACTCCACGTGGTGTGTAAGTATTATTTAGGAGTGTGCGTGAATGTTTTTGAGGGGTTGGATCCTTGCTGGTTTCCAATTTAAATGACGGATAGTAGGGTGTATTATCACTCTGGGGTCATTAATATGGATTGCAAGATTTCCACTTCTTTAAAATTTATTGAGAATTTCTTTATGACCTTGGGGAAAATGTAATTATGTCCCATAAATACTATTCTGCCTCTTGAAAATAACTGACACATTTAGACGGTTTTGCACTTTATAAAACTCTTTACAACACACACACGATACCGGACACAGGACAATTGGAGGTGGTGTTTATTGTCTGAAATCTGGACAGCAGTGAGTTACGGTTCATACAACGGCTGTCAATTCTCCTTGGATGTCTAATACAATTTCCTTGACATGTTTTGTGGCCATGCTTTGCAACACATAGCCCATGGAGGCTGACCTAGCCAATGGAGGCTGGGGCTGACAGTGAGGGTACCATCCATCTGGTGTGAGGTGCAGGGAGGTGTACCAACTTGCAGCTGGTACCCATTTCACCTGGTACCCAGGTGATTTGGATGGTTAGCTCTGAGCTGTCCAGAACCTGCCCAGATAAAGATGAAGATGTTTGATACTGTGAGCAAGTGTCAGGTGTTATAATTTGTTGGACCGAACTTTTGCTTCTGGATGCAGTTGCTCTTCATTTCAATCGGAATGGCAGCTTCTTCATATCAAGGAACATACTTGTCTCCTCAGTGTGCTGGGCTGATAGGGATGGGCCGTTTAGACATTGGCATCTGAAAATGGAAGGCTACAAAGTAACGGAATCCTGGTGTGACACTGTGGATTAATGTGCTGGACCACAAGGTGGGTTTGAACTACAAGGTCAGTGTTTCACACCAGCTGCTCCCTAGAAACCCCATACAGGGTCACTGTGAGTTGGAGCCGACTCGAAGGCACTTAACAACAGTGGCCATGGAATCAATTCAGACTCACAGCGCCCCCATGTGTGCCAGAGTAGAACTGTGTTTCACAGGGGTTTCAGCGGCTGATTTTTCAGAAACTGATCACCAGGCCTTTCTTCTGAGGTGCTTCTCCAAAGCTCAAATCTCCAACCCTTTGGTGTGCAGCCAAGGAGTGCCCAGAACCACCTACAAGTAAAACATTGACTTGGCCAAGACCCTGATTGGAACTTGAAGTCTTCAGCACTGTGAGCAAACTTCTGTTCTTTCAAGCCACTCACCTTTGGTATTCTGTTACAAAGAATACAAAGACAAGAGGTTAAAATGATCATGGAGATAAAGTTTTAGGAATGCTAGTATTAAAACCCACAGCCGTGGCGCTGATTCCAACTCATAGTGACCCTCCCTGAGGTTTTTGAGTCTGTCAGTCTTTAAAGGAGCAGACTACCTTGTCTTTCTTCCATAGAGCAGCTGGTGGGGTTGAACAGCCAACCTTGCAGTGTGTAATTCAATGCTTGACCCACTGTGTCAACCAGGGCTCCTTCGGAAAGTGCGTGTTTTGGAAAATAGTTTCCAGTGATAAGAGTCTTTGGCTTTCACAATCAGGCTATAGATCTGTAAGTGAGGGAGCTGGGGAGAAGCAAAACGGAAAAAACCCCAAAAAAACAAGTGTGGGGGCGGGCGATGAAAGATGAACCCAGACCCTTGGGATTCGTGACCACTCTGCATTAGCACCAGCCTGAATAGTCTAACGCTTTGTGCAGAAAGCTTGGAAAGGGATTTCAACGGGCCATCTCAGAAGAATCTGGATGAGTTTCCAGTACTCATCCCAGCCTCATTTCCTGGTTCCCTGAGAAAAGCATCCTTTTTTTCCCCCCTCTCTGTGCCTTGATTGTTTCATGGAGCTGATTACATAACAGTGAACGTTTCACTAACCATGTTTCCAGAACATTTTGCAAAATAGCCTTTAGCAAGTTTTCTGACAGACAGCGGCTGTTTCTTGAGGGTATGTGAGGGCTCAGGCCACTGTGGAGAGGGCCCAGGCATCTTTGTTCAGAATTGCAACCAGAAACAGAGTCTTCCACCATGCAAGCCCTGCGATTCCAGCAACCCCCATCTTCTCGTTCAGTGGTGCTGTGAAATTGGTCCACAAGGTTCCCCCTTAATTATTATTGAACACATAATTACTATACAATTAAAACGTAATTATATTGTCGAAGGATAATTCCACAGTTACTCTAGTATAGTGATTAACAAAACTGAAAACGTCTTTGTAAAAGCATTTCTGTGAGTGCCTTTCCACACAGCATCTCTGAATCCTTTACTCATGGTGCCTTTCTGGGCATCTCTCCAGGAACTTCGTCACTGTCACATTTTTAAGGTCAACTGTACAAATATTAGCTTATCATCGACTTGGAGCTTCTGAAAACATGATATTCGTTATCTGGGGTGATCTAATTATGGCTCTGTTTGGAAAATAGATAATAAATACGTTGTGTTTCTGCAACACTACACATTCCAGAAACTCAAAACCTTGTCATCATTCCTTAAGAATAGAGAACTGCCAACTCTTCCTCAAATCTCTGAAGCAGGGGGTGGAAAAGAAACAACAAAGAAAAGGAAGAAAAAGAGAAAAGCAAAACGCTGTTTACTTCCCTGGGAGAGGAGGGTCCCCAGGGGTCTGGGTGTCCTGAGAGCCTGGGACAGATGCCCAAGAAGTTGCCATCTTGTTGATTCTGAATTTCTGACTCATGGTGCCCCTTTGTGTGTCAGAGTAGAACTGTATTCCAGAGGGTTTTCAATGACTGATTCCCCCCTCCCCAATTCATATATGTATGGATTTATTTCAAACAAAATATGTATAAACATGTCTGTAGGATCAGTAGGTACCTGCAGACAAGTTCTTTCATTGTTACACCTCTAGTCTCATTAGGGGGCCTTCCAAAAAATGGTCCTATCAAAACAGTACCTTCGAAGGGGATCTGTTGGTCCAGTTAAACAGGCAAAAAGGTCAGCTCAGAAGGTTATGGTGACTTACTTTTGACATGCCAAGGGGTAATCTTTTTTAAAAAGTTTTTATTGTGAATTGGGTGATAGTTTCCATGGGAGAACAGAGGTTTTGCACTCATGGTTTCATTGCAATGATTACAATCCCCTCCATGCGTCGTCGTTCAACAGTATTTGCTTCTATTCCCTCTGGGTTTTGGGGTGGTTTTTTTTGGGGGATGTACACAAAAACACTTTGGAATATATAATCATTTGAACAACCACCGGGCACATTCTGCAAGCCTACCTCCTGACCTCCAGCACTCAGTGCTTCTCTTTCCATGAGTCCAGAGTCCTCAGCTACTCCTTCTCTCCATGTCCTCATCTTTGCGTCCATCTCTCGTGTTGCTGCTTCTCTGGATAGGGTCCCACATTCCTCCTGTGTTCTTCTCCCTTGGTGGTCCTAGGATCCTCTACTCCCCTCTTTTTGTTATAAAGTTTCTACCTTCACAGTGTGACAAACACAATTTCAATGACTGATTTTTTAAAAGTAGATTGCCTGAGCTGTCTTGTAATGTGCCTCTGGGTGGTTACATCACCCGGGACCTCCACTGAGCAGACAGTGGTGTGTAACTGACACTTTTCTTCACTCACATGACAAACTGGACCTTGATTGTCCTTTTTCTTTTGCACATGCCAGAGGCAGCACCATCTGAAGGCTCATTTTTCTATTATAATGACTGTTTAGTAAGTTTAGATATTTGTCTTTTTATGCTGTTGGGAAAGGGCCTGGTTTACTGTGACAGAATCGAAGAAACCTGACCCTGTTTGTTGCTACTCAGATATTCATCACCAAAAGGGTGTTAAAAACTTCCTGATGAGTATTTTGAGACTTGAAGATGCAGCTCATGGTGAAGGCATATACACCCGCTCCTCACTTATCGACAGCTTCCAAAGACCAAGTCGTTAAGTGAAAACCAATGTTACACAAAAATGGAGGATGACCACATCAGACCACAAATTGAGGGGTGGCTATGTCTTCACATAACTGCCAAATTTCATCATGAAATAACTGCCACCAAGTTGACCTCACCCATCACAACTAGTACTACTCTTGCCTCGCCACTGGTTACTGGTAGATGTACATGGATAATACACAAAACAGTCTTGAGAGTTGTTATTTTTTAACTAGTGGTGTAAATCCAAAATGTCAGATAACAAGACAGTCGATAAATGAGGAGTAGGCGTGGTGCCTTTGTTATGATTCCTAAATTATAAGCAAAAAAGTAAAATTTAGATGCTGTTAGCTGCCTGCTGCAGGCTGGACTGTAGTATTTTAGTTGGCTGATTGTCGGACAAAGATCTCCAGGCCTTTCTTCCTAGTCTGTCTTGGTATGGAAGCTCCACTGTGTAACACACAAGCCTCCACTGACAGATGAGTGGTGGTTGTGCCTGAGGCACATTGTCTGGAAATTGAACCCGGGTCTCTCACATGCGAGATGAGAATTCTACCACGGAGCCACATAGATTAAGAAAAGAGTGAGGGTGTTCTATATAGATTTTGATGAGTCTCATAGAGCCAAGAGCAGGAATGTGATAGGTGCAGGACCTGGAGGTTAGGAATATGTTTTCTATCTCTCTTCTCTGCTCTCTGGGTTGGACATACTTGCTTTCTCTTTGCTGGTAGGTTCATGATGGACGATCACGTATGTTGGATCTCCTTTCTTTAAAACGGACACAGATATGGATCTCTTCCAGTTGTTTTGCCAACTACATGTTGTTCAAATTTCTTAGCATAGCACTCACTGCATCAGTTTGTTGAAAACATTTCAAGTGGTAGTCTGCAAGTTCCTGGAGCCTTGTTTTTTACCCAATGTCTTCAGTGCAGCTTGGACTTCTTCCTTTAGTCCCACCAGTTCTTGATCATATTCTACCTTTTGAAATGGTTGAACATCAACCAGTTCTTTTTGATACAGTGACCCTGTAAATTCCTTTCATCTCCTTTTGATGTTTCCTGTGTTGTTTAGCATTTTCCCCTTAGAATCCCTCAGTGTTGCTACTGGAGGTTTGAATTGTTTTCTGCAGTTCTTACAGCTTAAGAAATGCTGTAAATGAGCATGATCTTCCCTTTTGGTTTTCTTACTCTAGATTTTTGAAAATTTCATTATAATATTTTACTTTATCTTCTTGAACTGCCCTTTGAAAAGATCTGTTCAGCTCTTTTTTTTTTTTCTCCCCATTTGCTTTAGCTACTCTAGGGTCAAGATCAAGTTTCAGATCTGTATTTTTAATGACTCTTTGCTTTCTTCATGTATGATGTCCTTGATGTCATCCTACAACTCATCTGGTCTTCAGTCATTAGAGTTCAAGGAGTCAAATTTGTTCTCGAGATAGTCTCTAAATTTAGGTGACGTATATTCAAGGTCATTGTCTTAGGCTGAGTTTTCTAGAAAAGCAAAATCAGTGAAGCTTATGTATTTGTTGTTGTTGTGTTAAGTGTCATTGAGTCAGTTTTGACTCATAGCAGTCCTGTATCGGGTTTCCGAGGAGTGGCTGGTGGGTTTGAACTGCTAAACTTGTGGTCCAAACCAATCTTTCAGGCCATTTCTTATCCTACAGCACCACACCAGGACTCTTTTAGGATTCACACCAGGCACTGTGGGATCAGCACTGGACTGAACCACAAGGATAGCAGTTTCAGTGACCCTGAAACTCTATACAGGGTCACTATGAGTTGGAACTGACTCAACAGCAATCACTACCACTATGTATATATATATATAGTCCTGGTGTGGCGCTGTGGGTTAATGCGCCAGACTGCAAAGGCATTTGAACTGCAAGGTTGGTGGTTCAAGCTCACCAGCTGCTCTTTGGAAACCATATATAGGGTCGCTATGGGTTGGAATTGACTTGACAGCACTCAACAACAAATATATATATACAATTAAGAGAGAGAGAGAGAAAGTTTATCTCAAGGAAACAACTCACACAATTGTAGAGACAGGCAAGTTCCAAGTCTGTGGGTGAGATATCAGCTTGTAGACTTCTCCTGACTCACGTAGCTGCAGGAGTTGTGAATCCAAGATCGAAGGTCAGACAGCAGGCTTCTGGCTACAGAGTCAAATGAATCCAAGGCCATCAGATAAGATGACAGGCTGCTGACAATTACCATGATGGGCAGGCAATACAGCAGACCACTGGCTCATGTAGAAAGAACCGGAGGTCAGATGATGAGTCAGATACAGGATCCAGACCTAGCAAAGCACAAGCGAACTTTGCCCAAGTCTATAATATAATAGAAATAGGCCAAACCCTTGAAGAAATTTCCCTTCAATTGACTGGCTACTCATAGCAGATCTCATCATGGAGGATGATGATAGTTTAATTGCCAAACCACCAAGAATCCTGGCCCAGTCAAGTTTATATAAAACCTTAACTATCACACTCATATTTTCATTCTCATGGACTTGGTTTAAATTTCTTCAGCTTCAACTTTAACTTGTTGTTGATTTTAGGTGCCATCGAGTTGGTACCAACTCAAATCAACCCTATGCAGAACAGAATGAAATACTGCCCAGTCCCGGGCCATCCTCACAATCACTGCTATACTTGAGCCCATTGATGCTGTCATTGTGCCAATCCATCTCGTTGGGGGTCTTCCTCTTTTTCTCTGACCGTCCACCTTACCAAACATGATCTCCTTCTCCAGCGACTTGTCCCTCCTGACAATATGTCCGAAGTATGAGAGATGAAGTCTGGCCATCTTGGCCTCCAAGGAGAACTCTGGCTGCACTTCTTCCAACACAGATCTGTTGGTTCTTTTGGCAGTCCATGGAACTTTCAATGTTCTTCTCCAATACCATAACTCAAAAGCATCAATTCTTTTATAGTCTTCCTCATTCACTATCCAACTTTCAAATGCATATGAGGTCATTAAAAATAAGAAGGCTTGGGTCAGGTGTACCTTACTTCT
Organism: Chrysochloris asiatica; assembly: GCF_000296735.1. Lineage (NCBI taxonomy): Eukaryota > Metazoa > Chordata > Mammalia > Afrosoricida > Chrysochloridae > Chrysochloris > Chrysochloris asiatica. Next base: position 7,173,279 of record NW_006408614.1, on the reverse strand, counting down.
CAAGCTGACTTCTTTGCTCTTGGACACTTTAAAGAGGTCTTGTGCAGCAGATTTGCCTAATGTAATAGCTCACTTGGTATTGGCGATGAGTAAGTCATTAATCTTGTAAGATTCTAACATGAGAACTCCATTACTGTTTCAGTCATAAGGCTGCATTTTCCATCGAAGGTCCTTCCTCTCTGTTTCCAACTTTTGTATTCCAATCATTAGTAATTATCATTGCATTTGATTGCATGTGGGGTCAATTTCAGGCTGAAGAAACTGGTAGAATTCTTCAGTTTCTTCACCATTGGCTTTAGTGGTTGGTGAATAAATTTGAACAGTAGTGTTATTAAGTGATCTTCCTTGTAGGTATATGAATATGATCATATCACAGACAGTGCTATACGTCAAGATAGATATTGAAATGCTCTTTTTGATGAAGAATGTGACACCATTCTTCTCAAATTTGTTGTTCCTGGAAAATTGTGGTTGGTGTGTAAATTTAAGTAATAGTTGTGATAACTGGTCTTCCTTGTAGATGTGTGGATATTATGCTGTCACTGACAGAGTTTGTTGTACCTCAGGACAGGTCTTGAAATGTTCGTTCTGTTGATGACCACCATTCCTTTTTCATCATGTGGTTGTTGTTGTGTGCCATTGAGTTGGCCCCGTCTCATAGCAATCCTGCATAGGGTTTCTGAGTGCAGCTTGGTAGATTTGAACTGCCAACCTTTTGGTTAGCTGTCCAGTGTTTATCCAGCATTAACAAAATATTTCTAGATATACTATAACATGTTTACCACAATAATACAATAATAATAACAAAGTTTGGATGAACTTTGCAAAGTAGCGCCTGCTTGTTATTGCAGACTATTGTATGTATGTGGAATGTTTAATGTAATAGGCATTGTAGGTGACTGATTTTAAACTATGGGTTGTATACAGCTGGACGTTTGTAACCCAGGGACTGCCTCTATATTAAGGGTAGTGAAGCCAAGGACAAGGACAATAACTCATGGTTTTGAAACTTTCTCGATAAAAGGCAGGGTTGTCTGAATAACCTATCATTGATGCGGAAACTAAGGCATCTTCCCCAAACTGCTCTGTAACTACAAAGCATCTGGTTCTCTGGTCTGCATGCTTTACTTTTCCATTCCATCCCATCCCAACTCCTCTCTAGACTGTTAGTTTGCATCTTGATAACACTTAGGTAAAGTTGTAGATGGAGTCAACTGAGTCCAACAACCATTTCCCACTATATTTAGGAGCAAGTCCTCCCTGCACACAAGACCCTCTCTGTAGAGAAATGAAAACTGCTCAATGTTAACCTGGCCTTCCTTTGGTCACTTTCTAGAGTTTCCAGAGCCTAGGATAAATCCAACAAATGAAATCTCCTCCTGTAATGGAAGTGAGAACTTTGTGGTCTGGAAATGATTCTAGGGTTATGCAGTCCAAAACCACCTTCAGCTGCAGCCAGGCTGGCATGAGGCAGACACTGAAATCCAACAAAAAACCATCCATGGTCTGGGAACACCATAGGGTTCCACAAGTCCTACCTTCCTGTAATTTTACCAGTTTAAAATTACATTGGTCTTTATAACCAGGCTAGGCAGCTTGTCCCCAGTCCACAAACGCCTATCACCAAGGACAAGTGGTGAATGTAAGTAAGAAATGTTGGCTTTATGCTGCAGCTATGAGACCCGACACCATGAACATCTTAGCATCACAGCAATTTGGTGGGCTGGCATCGACAGCACATTGTTAATAACATGATGTATGTATGCATCTGGCCAACCTCATTCTCCAAGGGAAACTTTCAAATAAGTCTCTGGATAATGATCAGCTTGGAAATCTCAGACTCTTGAGAGTTTGCTGAGTCCATCACCTGGGAGGCAAACTTGCCTCAGGACTGTGTCTCAATCCGCAGAACTGAGCTCTGGATTCTCAATCACAGAATAAAGCAAAACAAAATAATTACTTTTTCCCCCTTGGAATTGAACAAAGCTCTTCTTTTTCTTGAAGTGTGGTGACTCTCTAGGATAAACATTGAACTGTGAACTACAACATCCGCAGTTTGAGTCCACTCTGTCCAAGAAAGATGAGGCTTTCTGCTCCTGCAAAGATTCACAACCTCGGAAACCCTAAGCAGGGTTGCTATGAGTCGGAAAAGACTTGTTGGCACTTAGCAACAATAACAATTATTTTTCTTAGGAAAAAAAAAATATTGAGTTTTAGGTGAAAGCTTATCCCAAAATTAGGTTCCTATCTGATAATTCCCATACCAACTGTTCAGTGACATGATCATATTTTTGTATAACACCTATACGGAAAGAATGTGCTAATAGCACATGCTTTATTTACATTAAAATAGAGTAGCATATTGGTCACAATGTTGTCAACAATCTCTTTGTGTTCCAGTGCTCTTTTTTCCCTGGCCCTTATCTTCCCATCTTCTTTTTTGGGTCATTCATGCTTCTTTTTCGCAGTGAGCATTTATAAGTAGGACACTGGTCTTAATAGTTTTCACTTGTTATATCTATCACTCTGCTATTTCGCTAACAAGTGGTCTCAGGGGACAGGCTCAGGAAGTTCTCTGTTCTCTACTGGTCCAGTTTATCCAATCCTTTTTTTTTTTTTTTTTTTAATAAAAATGTAAATTCTTCTCCATAATTTCCTCCCATTCTCTTTGGGACCAACTATGGTGATGCTCTTCACACAGTCAGTGGTGGTAGCTGGGCACCATCTAGTTCTTCTGGTCTCAGAAGACTTGTTTCTTCTTTGTGCAATGAGTTACCTTCTTACTGTTGTGCTCATGGTGAGGTGAGACCTGTAGTTGTTTGTTAGATGACCACTCAGGAGCTTTTTGGACCCCAGACATTGCTCCTCATTAGGATATAGGCCATGGTTTTTGTGAACTATGTACATCAACAGGGAGCTGCTAGAAATTCAAGCAGGATTCAGAAGAAGACATGGAATGAGGGGTATTATTGCTGATGACAGATGGATGTTGGCTGAAAAGAGAGAATACTAGAAGATGCTGATATACATTTTATTGAGTATGCAAAGGCATTCAACTGTGTGGATCATAACAAATTATAGATAACATTGTGAAGAATGGGTATTCTAGAACACGAGGAACCTGTACATAGACCAAGAGGCCATTCATTGTTCAAACAGAACATGGGGATATTGAATGGTTTAAAATCAGGCATGGTGCATCAGAGTTGTATACTTTCACCACACTTATTTAATCTGTATGCTGAGCAAATAATTCGAGAAACTGGATTATGTAAAGATGAATGTGGCATCAGGACTGGAGGAAGGCTCATTAACAACCTGTGAGACGAAGAAGACACAACTTTGTTTGCCAGAAATCAGGAATACTTGAAGTACTTTTTGATGAAGACCAAAGACTACAGTCTTCAGTATGAATTACACTCAACATAAAGAAACTCCAAATCCTCACAACTGGATTAGTAAGCAATATCATGGTAAATGGGGAAAAAAAACTAAGTTGCCAAGGATTTTATTTTACTTGGATCCACAACCAATATCCATGGAAGCAGCAGTCAGGAAATCAAATGATGTATTATTGCACTGAGAAAATCTGCCACAAAAGACGTATGAGAATAAAACTAGAGCAAAGCACTATATCAGCTCTTCCTTTCCTACCAAGTAGGCTACGCACCAACTTTCCTGCTTCTAGAATAATCTCTTTAACCACCAAATTTGAACACACCACACAGAGCACACAGAAATCCATTTGCTCAGTAATTTCCTTGATGTTCTCAGAAACTCTGCCAGTATCATCCCTTGAAAAGAATCCAGCCACTTTGGAGAACCCATTCACTCTTCCAAGGTATTAGTTTACAATTTTTTTTTTTTAAATGATGGGATCAGCACCACAAATAAGCAGGGTCTAATTTGTACCCAGGCATGAGTTTCTACTCTTGGAAAGACTTGTTCCCTTTCATCCAAATTGTTCACTGAGAAGATTAAAGACTCAATCACAGGTGGTATATGTTCAAGGTGAGGGCAAGTGAAGTTGCGATTCACATTAGGTTTTATTAAATGTGGTTTAACTTATCTCACCAGGGAAGACATTGAAGACAGCTTTCAGTCCTTAGTTCATATTCCCATATACTTTGAATTTGAGTCTTCATGGAGTCTGTGTTGTTGATGCTGAGTGCCATTGACTCATAGTGACCCTGTATATGGTTTCTGAAACTGCAAATCTTTATGGGAGCAGAAAGTCTCATCTTTCTTACTCAGAGAGACAGGTGGGTTTGAACTGCTAACCTTGTGGTTAGCTGTCCAGTGCTTATTTTATAGTGCCTCCAGCATTACCTATAATGGAGTTTGGAGAGCCATAAAAGAGATTTGTTTCCCTAACTGACATCATTTTTTTTTGGTAAAATATTTTTATTATCCTTTTATATACCATTAAAGAACCCTCATGGCACAGTAGGCTGAGCATTGGGCTGTTACCCAAAAGGTCAAAGATTGTTTCAAGCCCACCAGCCACTCTGAGAAAGAATGATGAAGCTATTTGTTCTCATAAAGATTTACAATCTCAGAAACTCTAAGAAGAAGTTCTACTCTCTACCGTAGGATCTCTATAGTCAGGATTGACTCAATGGGTTTTAATTTTGGATTATATATAGCTTCATGTACCTGGGCTATTCCTTAACCATAGCTTCTTAGAAGTTCAATTCCTTTGTCAGTGGATGAGAAACTTACAATGCTTACGTCGTTTGCATCCTGATTCCAATCCACATAATCACAGTGTGTAACAGAATTATCATTTCTTACTTCCTCATTCCCTCATGAACACCAAATATTAGCAATCTTGTATGTTTTCCAAGCTGGCAGAGAATATTTTTCATCACACTACTTTGAATGTTTTCCTTGCTAGTTAAGTTTAAACATATTTTCCTACACTTAGTGAGCATTTATAGTTCTTTTCTGCTGTATTCTTTGCCTGTTTTTCTATTGGGATATCTTAGACTGGGTTCTCTGTTGCTGTTAGGTGTCATCGAGTAGTTACGGACTCATAGCAGCCTTATGAATAACAGAATGAAACACTGCTCATTCCTGAGCAAATCTCACAATCAGTGTTATGCTTGAGCCCACTGCTGCTGCCACTGCCCCAATCCATCTTCTTGAGGATTTTTCTCTTTTTCGCTGACCCTCCACTTTATGAAGAATGATGTTCTTCTCCAGGAACTGGTCCCTCCTGATAATAGTCTGCAGTATGAGAGACTAAGTCTGGCCATCCTGGATTCTAAGGAACATTCTGGCTGTATTTCTTTCAATGTAGATTTGTTGGCTCTTTGGTGGTCCGTTGTACTTTTAATATTCTCCTCCAACTCCATGAGTGAAATATATCAATTCTTCTACAGTTTTTCTGATTTATTGTACAACTTTCATATGCATATGGGGCTATTGAAATTCCCTGTTTGGGGTCAGGTGCACCCCACAACTCTTCTGGTCTTTGGTCTTAGTGTCTAATGCAACAAACCTGTTCTTAATCCACACACTGACATCTTTGTTCTTTAACACTTTAAAGAAGTCTGTTGTAACAGATTTGCCTAATGTAACAAGCTGTTTGATCTCTTGACTGCTGCTTCCATGAGTGTTGATGTGGATCCAAGCAAAATGAAGTTTTTGACAATGTTAATCCTATTTCCATTTATCCTGATGTTATTTATTGGTTCAGTAGTGAAGATTTTTGTTTTCCTTACATTAAGGTATAACCCATACTGAAGGCTGTGGTCTTTGTTCTTCATCAGTAAGTATTCTAAGTCCTTGTCACTTTCAGCAAGCAAGGTTGTGTAATCTGCGTATTGCAGATTGTTAATGTGTCTTCCTCCAATCCTGATGCTGCATTCTCTTCATGCAATCCATTTTCTGGGTTTATTTGCTCAGCATACAGATTGACTAAGTATGGTGAAAGAATGCTATCCTTTGCTCATATTTCCTGACTTTAAGCCATTCAGTGTTCCCTTATTCTGTTCAAATGACTGCCTCTTGGTCTATGTACAGATTCCATATGAGTACAATTAAGTGTTCTGGAATGCACATTCTTTGCAATGTTGTCCATAGCTTGAATTGATTCACACTGCTGAAAGCCTTTTCATACTCAATAAAACCCAGGTAAGCATCTTTCAGAACATGGGAACACTGAATGGTTTAAAATTAAGAAAGGTGTGCGACAAGGTTGTGTTCTTTCACCATACTTATTCAACCTGTATGCTGAGCAAATAATCCGAGAAGCTGGGTTGTGTAAAGAAAAGCATGGCATCAGGATTGGAGGAAGACTCATTAAGAACCTGCAATATGCAGATAATACAACCTTGCTTGCTGAAAGTGAATAGGACTTAAAAAATTTACTGGTGAAGATCAAAGAGCAATGCCTTCAGTATGGATTACATCTCAATGTCAAGAAAACAAAAATCCTCACCACTGGACCAATAAACAACATTCTTATCAGTGGAGAAAAGATTGAAGTTGCCAAGGACTTCATTCTTCTTTGATCAACTACCAACATTCTCAGAAGCAGCAGTCAAGAGATCAAACGACGTATTGCATTAGGCAAATCTGCTGCACAAGACCTTTTTTAAAGTGTTGAAGAGCAAAGATGTCAGCTTGAGAACTAAGGTGTGCCTGACCCAAGCCATAGTATTTTCAATAACCTTATATGCATGTGAAATCTGGACAGTGAATAAGGAAGACCATAGAAGAACTGATGCTTTTGAATTATGATGTTGGAGGAGAACATTGAAAGTACCATGGGCTGCCAAAAGAACCAATAGATCTGTTTTGGAAGAAGTGCAGCCAGAGTGCTCCTTGGTGGCCAAGATGGCCAAACTTCGTCCATCTCTCATACTTTGGACATATTATCAGGAGTGAGCAGTCGCTGGAGAAGGATATCATATTTAGTAAGGTGGAAGGTCAGAGAAAAAGAGGAAAACCCCCCAACGAGATGAACTGGCCAAGTGGCAGCATCGATGGACTCAAGCATGGCAACAGTGGTGAGGTTGGCCCAGGATCAGGCAGTGCATAGGTCACAATGGGTCTCTATCGACTCAGTGGCACCTACCAACAACCACAACACCAACAACCATCTTTTTGATATTCTCTGCTTTCACCTAAGATCCATCTGACACCAGCAATGATATCCCTCAGTATACATCCTCTTCTCAATCTGGCCCGAACCTCTGGTAGCACCCTGTAAAGGTACTGCTGCATCCACTTTTGAAGTATCTTCAGCATAAAATATTAATGATATTGTCAGATGATTTCCACATTCTACTGGGTCACTGCTTTTTGGAATGGGCAACAATATGGTTCCTTTCCAGTCAGCTGGCCAGGTAGCTGTCTTCCAAAGTTCTTGGCATAGACGAGTGCATACCTCCAGTACTGCCTCAGTTTCTTGAAATATTTCAACTTATATTCCATGAATTCCCAGAGTCTTGTTGTTTATCAATGCCTTCAGTGCTCCTTGGACTTCTTCCTTCAGTGTCGTTGGCTCTTGATCACATGCTATCTCTTGAAATGGTTGAACATTGACCACTTATTTTTGATACCGTGACTCTGTGTATTCCTTCCATCTTCTTTTGATGCTTTTTGCATTATTCAATATACCTAGGATATCAGTGTTTATACGTTCCATTTCATTTTTGACTACTTCCAGTTTTCCTAGAATCATGCTTCATGAATCCATGTTCCAATAATTACTGGATGTTTACAGATGTTTCTCCTAATTTTATGTTGTGCCCTGTCAACAAATGAATGTCCAGAAAGCTTTATTTCATTTGTGTCATCATGGTCAACTCAATTTTGAGGGGGCAGTTCTTCCCTCGTCATATTTTGAGTGCTTTTCAATGTAAGGGACTCATCTTTCTGCACTGTATCTGATAATATTTTGGTGCTCTTCATCATGTTTCAATATTCAATATTCTGGTGCTGATAGTGTTCAACTGCTAGTCATACGATTTTCCATAACTAAGTATTCAGAAGTAGTCCATCTCTCCTTCTTCTTAGTCTGGTAGTCTGGAAGATTAGCTGAAACCTGTCCACCAAGGGTGACCCTGCTAATATTTTAAATAGCTTTCAGTATCACAGCAACACATAAGCCACCACAGTATGACAGACTGACAGATGAGTGGTGGCTGGATTCTCTAGAAAAACAAAATCCGTGAAGTTTATATATGCATATGTGAAGAGAAGTTTATTTCAAGTAAGTGACCCACAGCATTTCAGAGATGAGTAATTCCCAAGACTGTGGATCAGATGAACTAAGATCAGCAGGTCAGATGGCAGGCAGGTAGGTCAAGCAGGTAAGATGCAGGTTGCTGGTGACTCCCAGGATCTGTAGGCAGTAGAACAAGAACTGGAGGCCAGATGATGAGCCAGATGCAGGATCCAGACCCATCAGAAAGCAAGCAAGCTTTGCTTGAGTGTCCTATATACCAGAAGCAGGCCACACCCCCAAGGAAACTTCCTTTCAGTTGATTGGCTGCTCCTAGCAAATCTGGTCATAGAAGTGATCACATTATCTTAGGTCTCATCATGAAGGATAACCACATCTCAACTGAAAAATCACTGAGAATCCTGGCCCAGTCAAGTTGACACAAAACCGTAACAACCACAGGTTATTTGTATTTTTCTTGTTTTTCTTTAAGAGACTTGTGTAGGGACATTAATCTTTGTTATATCAATGCCATTTTTAAAGAAGTCTGCATTCCATCTTGTTTGTATAACAGGACTGAGTTTTTTCTTGTCAGTCATTTCTCATATTAGTAGGCATTACCAGGTAGCTTGGTCTTTTATAGTCCCACTTTACAGAGGGTAACAATGGCACCCAAATAAGTTAAGTGGACACCAACCAAAATAAAAAAAAAACCTAAAATGAGGTTCCAAACTTCCGTCCATCTGATGTCCACAATCCCCTGAAGTTTGGATACAAGACTCTCATTCCAGAGCTGCCATCGTAGCTGATTCTAGTACTGTTATGGTGGGTGCTGCTGCTGTTGTTGTTGTTAGATGCTGTCAGAGTCTGCCGTGGACTCTTGGCGACCCCCTACACAATGGATTGAAAAACTGCCTGGTCTTGCACCACCCCAATGATTGGTTCTGGTAATCTCATGGTCATCAGTTCAAAACTACCAGCTGTTCTGCGGGAGAAAGATGAGGCTTTCTGCTCCTGCAAGATTTACAGCCTCAGAAACCCTGTACAGAGTCACTATGAGCTGAAACCGACTCCACGGCACATAACAACAACAACAAAGAGCTCTGGTAACATAGTGGTTATGAATTGGGCTGCGAACTGCAAGGTCAGCAGTTCGAAACTACAAGCTGTTCCGCAGGAAAAAGATGAGGCTTTCTGCTCCTGTAAAGATTTACATTGTCAGAAACCATGTACAGGGTCACTATGAGTCGGAACTGACTCCACGGCACATAACAACAACAACAATGATTGGTTGTGGGCCAGCCCTATATGATCCATAGGGTTTTTATTAGCTGATATTTGCCAAGGCTTTCTTCATAGTCTGTCATAATCTAGCAACTCTGCTGAAACCTATTTAGCATTATAGCACCATACAAGCCTCCACTGACAGGTGAGTGGGAGATAAGCACATGATGTGAACTGGCTGGGGATTATACCCAGACATGGGGCATGAGGATTCTACCCCTGAGCCTCCACTGCCCCTATTCTTAGAATGTTGTTGTTAAACGCATCAAGTCAGTTCTGAATAGTGACCCTGTACAGGGTTTTCGAAGAACAGTTACTGGGGTTTGAACTACCGACCTTGTGGTTCATTGTCCAGTGCTTATCCTACAGCATCACACCACAAATTTTATTTGACCCAAGGATATCTACTGCTTCAAATTGTCTGAACAAAGTATAAAACCTTAACCCACAGCCATGCTTCTTAATTGCCACCCTCCTGATAAGGAGTCCTGGTATGGGTCTGTGGGTTAATGCGCCAGACTGCAAAGTCATTTGAACTACAAGGTCGGTGGTTCAAGCTCACCAGCTGCTCCTTGGAAACCCTATACAGGATCGCTATGGGTCGTAATCAACTGGTCGGCACTTAACAGCAACAACAACAAAGTTGATAAAGTTTCTGTAGTGAAGAATAACTATGTTCTAAGTGAGAACATATAGAAGTGACTATACCAAACCAACCCCACTGTCATGTTGAATATGCATCATAGCAACCCCACTGTTATTTTTGTTAAGTGCCTTACAATTATTTCTACCTCATAGCAATTCTGTATAGAGTTTTCTAAGGAGCAGCTGGTAGGTTTGAACCATCAACTTGGGTGCTTGCAGTCCAGTGCTTATTCTATAGCACTACACCAGAACCCTATACTATGTATAAATACAAACATATGGGTGCAGGTATATATTCTCATTGAAGATTCAAATATGGATACATTGCAGACATAACCAAACAACCTCCAACACTGGTCTTCTGCATTTGAAGGCTTAAGGAGCTATCGTCTCATGGGACAACTCAATGAATTGGAACAACATATTAATGTTATTATTGTTAGGTGTCATCGAGTTGGTTCCGATGTACAATAGAGTTATCCTATGTACAATAGAACAGTCTTACCTAGTTCTGCACCATCTTCACAATTGTGACAGTCACTGTGTCCTTCTGTCTCATTAAGAGCCTTCCTCTTTTCCATTAACCCTCTACTTTAACCAAGCATGATGTCCTAAAGATTTGAGTCCCTACTAGTAACATGTCCAAAGTATGTGAAATGAAGTTTCCTCATCTTCACTTGTAAGGAACCTTCCAAGATAGGTTTCTTCATTCTTTTGGAAACCCATGGTCTATTCAATATCCTTCACCAATACAATAATCCAAATGCAACAATTCTTCTTTGAGCTCCCTTATGCATTGTCCAGCTTTCACATACCTTATGGGGTGATTGAAAACACCATAGTTTGTATCTTACTGTGGCAGACATTCATTGGAGTATGACCACTTCGTTAGAGTTTGCTTTTGGGTGGAGGTCACATTCTTCTTAGAAGCCTCAAACAATGAGTGAGGTCTCAGGGGTGGAAGGACCTTGCATTATGCTTCATGTGTGACTTCTACAGTGGACACTTTCTGCTCTGGGCAACCCCATAGCTAGGCAGTTCTGCATTGCATTATGAGAACTTTTGCTGCCGGAGTCTTCATTCTCTCTTTTCCTTTTATAGTTGTCACTACCTCTTGTACTCCACCTCTGGAAGTCCTGGTATCATGCTCTGGAATAAGCACTGTACTGCTCACCACAAGGTCAGTAGTTCAAGCCCACCAGACACTCCTCAGAAATCCTACACAGGGTCCCTATGAGTCGGAACTGACTTGATGGCACTCAACAACAACAACAGCAACATCTCCATCGACAACTCAGTTTCTGTTTCTGGAAGAACCCAACTGACAGCTGTCATTTCATGTTCTCAGATTGATCAGCCCTAAATTATACAGGTCTGTGTTCCAGCACCTAAGACCATTCCCTCATTTCTATACCCTATAGGTTCTGTGTTCTGAATTATGTTGGAGAAGAATGAACCAATCAACCTTAGAAAAACTACAACCAGAATGTCCCTTAGAAGCAAGGATGGGGGGACTTTGTCTTGCTTACTTAGGACATGGCATGAGGAAAGACCAATCCCTGGAGATGTAGATAATCCTTAGTAAAGTCAGTGAAAATAAGTGAAATCCACCATGGAATAAATTGACAAGTTGGCTACAACAATGGGCTCAAACATACCAGAGATTGGAAGGATGGCTTGGAACCAGAGAATGATTCGCTCTGTGAAACATGAAGTTGTCATGAGTTGGAGCCAAAACATTTCTTGCTTACTGACATTATTCCAGAAGAAATCCTGGTGGTGTAGTGGATTACGAGCTGGGCTTCCAACTGCAAAGTCAGTGATTCTAATCTACCATTCACTCTGTCAGAGAAAGATGAGGCTTTCTGTTCCCATATATATTTACAGCTTCAGAAACCCTATATAGAGGGTTGCTGTGAATCTGATCTGACCCAATCACCCCCACAAACAACAACTTTAAAGGCCTCCCAGCATTAGAGACCCTGACCCAAGCTCTCAGATCACTGCCTCAATCCTAGGGCCCCTGGGGGTGAAGGGCAAAAACTAGGACAGACATGGGCAAAAGAGATATCCAATGCTGTTTAAAGGCTACAATGAAAGAAAAAAGAAAAAAGAAGCCTTAATTTCTGCAGTGCATTCACTATGTTCTCAGTAACATAGTTATGGGATTGTTGAATCTAAATGTAATTTCATGAGATGGGCTTCTTTCCTGCTCTTTTCATAGAATCATTGTCTAATAGAATTATTCACTTAACAGATCCAATCCATTACCCTCAAGTGATTCTAATAAATGGAACTGTAGTGCCCTTAAATGCTCAATTATGTTTCTAGTGTGTTTGTATATTTTTACATAGTACTTTAATAAAAGCAACAACTTTTTATTGTGATTTGGGTGAAACCTTTTAAAGCAATTTGGTTTTCCACTCATGAATTCATGTATATTTTGATTTCTGACATTGATTGCAAATCCCATAATACATCACTGCTCTTCCCACGTCTTCCCTGAGCTTCCCACTTCCATTTGTCCTTCTTTCATGTTCATTCCTGCTTATGAGCTTTGTTATTGTTGCTAAGTGTCATCAAGTCAGTTTTGACTCATAGCGACCCTGAACATTGTGATTAGCAGTCCAATGTTGATCCTACAGTGCCACTGAGCAAATACTGTCCTTTGATTCTGTGTGGTTGATTGTTCCATAGAGTGTGATTTTTCACCTTGTAGACCTATCTATGATTTGGCAGGAGTGCATTTTCATTGTTTTAAAATCTCTGAAACATCAAAATTCCTTCATATCTATTCTGGTTAGTATATTCATGATATCATCACTCACAGCTCAAGGGGGAGTCTGGGAATCATACATCAATGGCCAGGCTGCTATTGCTAGGCTAATGAACCCAGCTGGATGTAGGGAAGGATGCTTGAATGACTAGAGTGTGGATGGATATGGTAGCTGAGGGTAAAGTCCTTGGGGAGACTGGATCAATGAAGAATAAGTGCACAGATCAATGTGAGCCTGGGGCTGAGCCTCAGCTTGTTGACTGATGTGTCTCCTTTGATGGAATCTCCTTGCATTTACCTCTGAACTCAAAGGAGAATCAGAAAGGAATGGGGGGGGGGGGGTCAACATACAACCACACTCCATCCTGGCTCTGAGACACCTCCTGAGTCCCAGTGCCCCTGCAACACTGACTTCATTGGTTTTTTCATAAATGAGACAATGGTATTTGATGGCTGGCTGGATTCAAAACTACGGCACTGGAGATGGCTGAGCTTCCCATGATGTCTACACTGATCTGAGATTGTAGGCAAGGGGACAGAAGCTGAGAGGGAAGACTTAGCTAATCTCATTTCTAGAAGAGTGGGTTCTCTGTCTCCAGACGTCAAATGCTGAACTCTCTATCAACTCTCATGAATGAAACGTCCAGTGATAATTATGAGTCAACTTTTGTCTGAGAGTTGGAAATGCTTAACATGCTCAGCTGCTAACCAAAAGGATGGACGTTGACGTCTACCGAGAGGTGCTTTGGAACAAAGGGCTGATGGTCTACTTCTGGAAGAATCAGGGATTGAAAACTCCATGTACGCAGTTCTACTCAGGTGCACGTGAGAGGGCTAGGAATTAGAATGGCCTCCATTACAAATGGTACATTTCTTGTCTGTGTATTTGGTATAGGCATTTTCATTCTTTATATAATTCCACCAACAACCTCATGAAACTGGAACTATTATTACTCCTTTTCAAATGAGGAAACCAAGTCTAGACAGTTGGGTTATTTGTCGAAGCATATGCTGTTAGGTGATGTTGAGTTGGTTCCCACTCATAGCGACCCTATGCACAACAGAAGGAAACATAGCTCAGTCTTGTGTCGTCAACCTGACAGTCATTATCATGCTTGAGTCCATCGCTGCTGCCACTGTGCCAGGCCATTTTGTTGGGGTCTTCCTTTTTTTCATTGACCCTCTTCTTTACCAAGTATGATGCCCTTCTCCAGGGACTGGTCCCTCATGATAACCTGTCTGAAGTATGAGAGACAAAATCTGGCCATCCTGGCTTATAAGAAGCATTCTGGCTGCACTTCTTCCAACACAGATTTGTTTATTCTTTTAGTAGTTCATGGTATTTTTAATATTCTCCTCTAACACCATAACAAAAATGTATCATTTCTTCTGTGATCTTCCTTATTCATTGTCCAACTTTCACATGTATATGAGGCTATTGAAAATACCATGGCTTGGGGGCAGGTGCACCTTAGTCCTCAAGCTGACATCTTTGCTCTTGAGCACTTTATAGAGGTCTTGTACAGCAGATTTGCCTAATGCAATATATTGTTTGATGACCTGACTGCTGCTTCATGAGTGGTGATTGTGGAGCCAAGCAAAATGAAATCTTTGACAACTTCAGTCTTTTCTCCATTTATCATGATGTTATTTATTGGTCCAGTTGTGAGGATTTTTGTTTTCTTTACATTGAGTTGCAACCCATACTGAAGGCTGTGGTCTTTGATCTGCATCAGTAAGTATCTTATGTCCTCTTTGCTTTCAGCAAGCAAGGTTATATCATCTGCATATGCAAGAATGGCTCAACATTAGAAAAATGATCAACATAATCCACCATATAAATAAGAAAAAAGAAAAGAGCCATATGATCATATAGATTGATGCAGAAAAGACATTTGACAAAATCCAACATCCATTCCTGATAAAAACACTCAACAAAATAGGAATTGAAGGGAAATTCCTCAACATAATTAAGAGCATATATACAAAACCAACCACCTATATTACTCTCAATGGAGAGAAACTGAAAGCCTTCCTTCCCTCTGTGAACAGATCCCAGACAAGGGTACCCTTTTTCATTATTCCTCTTCCATATTGTGCTGGTTTTTGCCTTAAAGTTTATTTTATCAGATATTAGTACTGCCACTCGTGTTTGGTTTTTCTTGCAATTAGCTTGGTATGTTTTTTTCCCATCCTTTGACTTTTAATCTGTTTTGTCTCTGTATGTAAGATGTGTCTCTTGCAGACAGCATATTGAAGGATCTTGTTTTCTTATCCATTCCACCACTCTCCATCTCTTTTGGTCCACTTACATTCAGTGTAATTATCAATAGGTATGAATTAATGGCTTCCATTATGTTTTTGTTTTTTGTGGTGTTGCTACTTTCTTTGTTCTGCATATCTTCCTGTGCTGAGTTAATGGTTTTTGTGTTCTTTCTGGTGAGTTTCCTCATAATTTTAATGTTTCCATGTTCTTGGATTTTCATTTTCTTGGTAAGTTGTGAAGTGTTAATTTTCTTTGAGGTTACCTTATATTCCATTAACTCTTCCCTCCATTTAAGACAGTCTATTTTATCCTGTAATCTCCCTGACCCTCTTTACCATCAGGATCTGTGTTCCTATGTGTTTACCTTCTTTTACACTGTAATTGTTTTGATCATAGACTGACCTCCCAGATCCTCTGAGTTTGTTTTTATAGTTTCATTCTGTTCTTGACTCTTCCATCTGTCAATTCAGTTCTTGGGAGGTGCTGCCTCGTATGTCAATCTTTGGTTTTTGTCTGTTCTTGTTGGTTCTCAGTCCACAGAACTTCCTTTAGGGTTTTTTTCATAGAAGGGATGTCTTTGGCAAAATCCCTTAGGTTCTGTTTATCCTGGAATGTTTTGGACAAATGTGAAGGCTCTAATTTAGGGAATACACAGACTACCAAACATTTTGAAACCTATAAAAACAAAAATAGACAAAATAGATGAGTGGGACATACTAAAAATTAAAAACTTATGTGCATCAAAACTTCACCAGAAGAGCAGAAAGGGAACCCACAGAATGGGAAAAAAATCTTTTGCAATGACACATCAGACAAGAGACTCATTTCTAAAATATATAGTAAACTACAACATCTCTACAAGAAAAACACAAATAACCCAATTAAAAAATGGGCACAGGACATGAACAGACACTTCACCAAGGAGGAGATCTGGGCAACCAACAAACATATGAAGAAATCTTCATGATCACTAGCCATTAGAGAGATGCAAATCAAAACAACAATGAGATATCATCTCACACTAGCAATAACAGCAAAGATCAAAACAGTAGAGGACAATAAATGCTGGTGGGGATGCGGATAGACTGGGACACTCCTGCATTGCTGGTGGGATTGCAAAATGGTCTAACTTTTCCTCAGAAGGTTGGAAATAGAAATACCTTATTTATGATCCAACAATCCCTCTACTTGATATTTACCCACTAGAAATATGAGCCATAACACAAGTAGATGTATGCACACCAATGTTCATACCAGCACTATTTACAATAGCAAAAAGATGGATACAGCCTAAGTGCCCATCAATTGAAGAATAGATAAACAAACTGTGGTACATACACACAATGGAATATTATGCTACCTTAAAGAACAAAAAGGAAGCTGCAAGCCACCGCATAACATGGATGAACCTTGAGGACATTATGCTGAGTGAAATCAGCCAGTCACAAAAGGAGGACTATTATTGTAAAAGGCTAAGAGAAAGAACCCACCCTAAAAGGGGGGGGGGGGAAGAAATTATATATATATTTGCTGATCACCAGGATGTATGGGATGAGAGAAGGGGACAGAGAGAGGGGAAGATAGCGCACAGGGTAGAGAATAGACACAGAAAAGCTTGGGTGCTGGGAAGGGGATGGGAGTGGGGGACAATACACAAGAAGAGGGAGGGGAATGGAAGAACAAGGCTGATGGGAAAACAGTTAGGCAGGTTCACATGGGCTAAGTGGGACAGAGGTAAATGATGATGTATGCACAATCTTGGAACAACAGGGCTCCTGGATATAGGAATTGAGGCATGGTTTGAAGGGGTAAAAAGAGGGGAATAATGTTAAGATACTTGTCTAAAATAGACACTAGAGGAGGGGAGAAAGGAATGTCCAGAAACATCAGTACAGAAAGCTTGTAAGTCTGTCTTCAGATTATAACTGATTGGAATACTTTAAAAGGGGCTAGATAGAAGTTGCCCAGTGAAAGAGGCTTTTTGTGGAGCCTTTGCATTGCATAAGACCGTAGGTGGAATCCAGAACCCCATCCAGAATCATCTGAGGCAGGAAATTTCCACAGGAAAGGACAAGTAGACCACCTGGAGTGGCAAGAAGAACAGATGATAGTTCATGAAAAAAAGACCAGCAGGAAAAGTCTGAAACAATAATGGCAGTTTGATTGATTACTACACAAACAAGTAAGCTTTTCACCTGGGAACCATCAAGGCAAGTGGTTCGGACCCTCAGAGCAAATGCCCTTCCAAGACTGAGACTCAAGAGCAAGCAGGTGGTCTGACTGGTGACCACGTTGGTCATCGATAAGGGGAAGGGGGGGGGGAAACAGCAATGTAGTTGCGAGCTAAGCCTGACCACATTCAATAGATCCCTGTGAACCCGGGTGGAGACATGGATGGCACAGTGTGGTAAGACCCAGGGACTCCTGGGCCCAGAGGCAGTGACATGGCCACAGAGGACTAGAGCAGAGAGTGAAGTGTCCAGATGATATTAAGTGAGGGGAGATGCACAAGAACACCCATACTTGCAGATAGTACCCACTTGACCTGGCATCAATGGCTGGATGTTCAGAACTTGACTAGAAGAAGAAATAAGAGGGAAACAAACAAACAAACAAACAAACAAAAAGAGTAACCTTCTAAAATTTGATGAACCTTACTTATACTTATGGCTGTAATAGCTCAAAAAAGGGAACAAATCTTTACAACGAGGATCACTCCCATCTCCTCAGTACACAGGGTTGACAGGAATAGATAGGCAACTTAGACATTGGCTATTCAAAATGGGGGGAGGGGGAGGGCTATAAAGGCAAGAAGTGACTGGCTTACAAGCTTTCAAGAGGGAGCCTAGTTCCAGACAGGGCGGGGGAAGGTAGAATCACCACTGAGTGATTTTTAATCCGCTGGGACCGGGCTGGCGAAAGGAAATGGGAATAAGACTCTTGTGGTACAATAGTGAATAACTGCCATCAGGACTGACTGTGAGGGTAGGAAATATAGAGGTAGATGTTTTTTGACGAAAGTGGGGGAAGTGGTTGATTTTTCAGACCAGGAGTGGAAATCCCTGGGACCATCAAGTGAGAAGAGCGTAGAGCGGGACACTACCCAGAGAGTTAGTGATTTCAGAGATGGAGACAGAGATGATGAAGTGGACAGATGGAGCAGCTAGAGACACTGGACTTGGGGAGGGAGAAGGGATGTGTGCTGACAGCTGGGGGGCGGGCCTGTGGGGTGTACCCTTTGGTTATTTGATGATGCATGGAGGGGATTGTAATCTTTGCAATGAAACAAAATATGATAGGATGAACGTAAAGTGATATTCTTCCATGTAAATCTCACAATAAAAACATTTAAAAAAAAAGAGCCCAGAGAAAGATCAAGGGGAGATTCAACATATTGAGTGCTCTGAGTTGTCTGACTTCATCTCCACCAGAGTTGGCAAGGTTTCTATGGTAATTCCCAATATTCACAAAAGAGAGCTAGGGTTTAGAGAAATTCTACGATTCGCCCAAGAAAAATGTATTCTTTCTCTTTCCATGAGTCGTGCTCAAATTCAGCAGCAATGGAGGAAAAGAAAGCGTGAAGTGCTAGGAACAGTAGTGTTCCTGTCCCATTTCAGGGGGAATAATTAAAATCAAGATCAGCACAACATCAGATATACCTCCACTTTTCATCTTTTTACCAATTCTGATACCAGCAGTCCCTCCCAGAAAATGAATTCTCTTCAGGGCTTGATACTCGACTACAATGGCCACACAGAATTCACCAGCCACACTTACAGCTAAGTGGATTATTAAGAAAACAACAGCCTGCGATCAGGATCAGATTCAACAGCCACACCTCAGAATCAGGATCATGAAGCATGTAAACAAAGTCTGGAAGGTTCCCCTGACATGGTGAGCACATCCCTCCCTTCTTCGGGGCAGGATGGCTCTCTCAGATCCTTGTGGCCCTGCAAGTAATCAGGAGCTTCTCTCTGCCATGTATACTCCCTCTAAGCCTCCTGTATGTGCACTCAGCCTCCTCAGGACAGACCCATCTCCATCTCCTCAGGACAGACTCTTTTCAGTCCACTAAGGACAGACTTCTCTCTGTTCCCTCAGGACAGAGTGTTCTCAGGATAAACTCTTCTCAGTCCACTCAGGACAGACTCCTCTTGGTTCCCTCAGGACAGACTCTTCTCAGTCCCCTTAGAACAAGCTCTTTTTGGCTGTGCATACCCCAACTCAGCCGTGTAGGCCTCGCTGCCTTCAGCCCCTCTGCCACAGTCCTCTCCGCTGCTAACTGGCTCAGCTCATAAGGCAGGGGAGCAGCCAGTGTTCAGCTCCCTTAGCTGCACTGCCAACAGCAGGCTCATGCCCTCACCACGGGCTCTGCTGTGACCCCTCCACGCCTCTCACAGTCTCCAGCGCTACAGCCTTTAGTCTGTGTTGCAGATCTTTCAGGAAGTTCCTCACCTCTTCTCCCTCTCTGCTGCTTCTTGCCTTTCATGCCTTTCCTGATGGTTTTGTATTTTTTCTACCTGCTATCAGGTTGGCTGCTATATGGTCGAAATCCTGGTCAATTTCAAGATCCGGCCTTCCCACCAGGACCATTAACTGACCAATCCCTTCTTGGTCCGATACAGATGCTTTATTTGCATGGTATATTAACCAATTCCCGCAAGGTGCATACCAGTCACAGGGCAGGCTGCAGCCCAGGGCCAGAGAAACAAGTTTTAAATTGTTAATAGCTTGCCAGAAAATGTTAGTGAACCTGGATGTGGTCATTAAGGTTTTGTGTCAATTAGTCTGGGCCTGATTCTCAGTGGTTCCACAGTTAAGATGGAGTAAACCCCATGAGGCGATGTAATATAATGTAATCATCCGCATGGTGTGTGTGACCTGGTGTAATTACCTTGTGTTGTAAATCATCACTTCTATGGTAATAAAAGAGGCTGGATGCAATTTGTAGGATTAGATTGTATCATGAATCAGTCTTTTTTGAGATATAAAATGAGAGAGAAGTGAATAGAGGAAGAAGGACCTACCACCACCAAGCAAGAAGAATCAGGAATAGAGTGTGTCCTCTGGACTTGGGGTCCCCCTAGATCTCGGGAAAGATTGATGCCAAGACACACAGAGATCGCTAAGAAATTCTGAAAGGAGACAAAGACCTTTCTCCAGAGTTGGTGCTCAGCATTAGGACTTTAAGCTTCCCAAACTGTGAGAGAATGAATTTCTGTGTACTAAAGCCACCCTATTTACTAAAGGAGCTCTGGTAGCGTAGTGGTTATGAATCGGGCTGTGGACCGTAAGGTCAGCAGTTCAAAACTACCAGCTGTTTCTGGGGAGAAAGCTGAGGCTTTCTGCTCCCATAAAGATTTACAGCCTCGGAAATCCTGTACAGGGTCACTATGAGTCAGAACCGACTCCACGGCACATAACAACAACAACAACAAAGCCACCCTGTGGTATTTCTGCTATTGCAGTACCAGAGAACTAAGATGTTGGACAAACGTAACAAACTCTCTTGGGTAGAAAACTCGGGCAAAGATAATTCCTCAGGGTGTATGGAGAACATCTCTTAAGCTAATCTTTCCAAAGATCCGAGGCAAAAGTTGACATAAAGGAACTCATTTCACCACAGACAGGGAAGTATGAAGAAAAGTAAGGATGACAAAACTCATCTTGTTTTCCTGCGGAAAATACGGCTTGCTATGGTACAGCTCTGATAGCGTAGTGGTTATGAATTGGGCTGCGAACCTTAAGGTCAGTGGTTCGAAACTACCAGCCGCTCCGCGGGAGAAAGATGAGGCTTTCTACTCCTGTAAAGATTTACACTCTCGGAAACCCTGTACAGGGTCGCTATGGGTCGGAACCGACTCGATGGCACTTAACAACAACAACAACAATGGTACAGATATGCTTGTTTTCGACAGATCTGACAACATCATACCTTCTAGATGGCAAATGGAAGGATACAAGAGAAACAGAGTCTCAGAGAGTGCTCTCCAGAGAGAAGGAAAGTGACATATTCTAGACTGAAAGATGAGTTTGGACAGCCTCTAGGATAGAAAGTTGAACTCTCAAGTCCTAGTTGAAGTAGTTTCTTCCACAATGGTGGTTTCAGCGATCAGTTCTTAACTGGAGTTATGCCCAATACTTCTGAAAACCCACAGTCTGCCTAGCTTTCCAGTCAGCCATGACCTTCCCCACAGCAGGATTCATTTGATAGCAGGGACATCTTCAAAGGACCATGAGGGAAAGACATAGCCAGTCCTTGGTCTGGGTCTTTCCAGACATAGATTCATCTTGCAGGTATAAAGCTTCTGTGGCTGTCCTGGCTGTGATTTGTATAGTAAGTACCCTCTTTCATCTTCTGAATGGCTTTCTTCTTAAAAATATGCAGCAATGCCTAAGTTCTATAGTCTTAACCGTTTGTAAAATGGAAGTGTTTTCTGAGCCTCAGAAATGTAATTGTTTACTTGTTGTTGCTGTTGTTAAGTGTCACTGAGTTGTTTCTGGCTCATTGCAACTCTGCATAGGGTTTCTGAGGAGCAGCTGGTGGGTCTGAACTGCTGACCTTGTGGTTCACAGTCCAGTGCTGTTATCGTCTCTGATCTAAGAACCTGGACTGGCCACTTGATGGGGCTTTTCCCTGCTGATTGACAGTTTTGGAGGACAGCCCTTCATGGGAGCACTATCAGTGAATCTGGTAAATAAAAGATTTATCCTAAGATACATATGGACTTATGATGATTCTTCCACTGTCTGCAATTTACTTACCATGAAGACGGATAGGGCAGCTGAATTAGCTGGATATGTGTGTGTGTGTGTGAGAGAGAGAGGGAGGGGGAGGATTCCCTACATTTATAGTTTGTGTTCTGGTCCTGGAGCAGCACAACTTAGTATTTCCAGAAAGTCCACTGAAAATAGATTTTAAGAGCAGACACTTTCAAACCAACTGTATAAAAGTCATTTTTGAGGCAATTAGGGGTAATTATTTGAATATGAAGTGAGTATTGGATGATGTCAAGAAATTATTGTTAATTATCATAAATGCTTAATAGTATTGTGATTTTATGCAAGATGTTCATATTTTTAAAGAAATGCTCACTGGATTTGCTTCAGAATATTTCAGGAATAAAGGGAAAGATGGAGGGAGGGGAGAAAAGGAGAGAGGTAACAGAAAGAATAGAATTTGTTTCCCATAATAGAGAAAGTTTTAAAAAGTGAGAAATCAGTCAACAAAAGGTAGATAACACAATAGAAAACCAGTCAAAGGGCATGAAGAGACACTTTACAAAAAAAGGAAATTCAAATATAAACATTTAAATATGTACTCAATTGTGCTTGTCACTGTTCTCTACTGTCCAGTCAGTTCCGACTCATAGAAACCCTTTAAAAAGTTTCCAAGGAGTGGCTGGTGGGATTGAACCACCGACCTTTGGTTCAAAACAACTTGCGGTCCTGCACTTATTCTACAGCAGCACACCAGGACTCCTTGCTAGTCATTGATCATACTCTTCTCCCATCTTCCTCCCGATTTTCTGTTCTCCCAGTGTCATGGGTATAACAGGGTTTCTTTTCTTTTTTCTTCTCTGTTGCCATTGGGTTGGCTTTCCCTCATGGTGACCCCATGTTCTCCATAAGGGATTTTAATGTCTGTAGTTTCCCCAAAGTAGGTCACCAGGTCCTCCTTCTGGGTGCACTCCAACAGCAGCAGAATATATTAACCATTTGTGCCACCCAGAACTCTGAGGTGTCATTATGTTCCTCTTATATACACCTCACTTACCAAACTTTTTGTTATCGGACATTTCACACTGGGAAAGAACACTGAATGGAGGCATGTGGCATGACTAAGTGACAGGTACAGGTTTCAGTTCACGCTTCCTTTATCCTATCTCCCTTTTCTTCATTTGCTTTCAGAATTCGTGTATCCCACACCCTTTGATTGAATCATGCTAACTGAAAGCGATGAGAAAAATATTTTGTTCTCAGAAAGAAAACTTTTAACTGATTTGTGACTAAGTTGTAGTTTATGGTTAAACAAATGACAAGGCTGTTCCAAGAAGGGAATGACAAGATGTTTGTGTATGCAGTTCCTTGTGCAGAAATCTGTGATTGAAATAGCTTAACTAACACTGTGAAAGATTTACTGGTGACTCATAAGTAACTCATGTGTAACTCCCAGCCCTCCTGTATAAAAGACCCTCTTTCCTTTCTGATTTTGGAGTACCTGGTATTTTACCTAATGTGACCCTAGCTTCAGCTGTTACAAACCCAACAATGAAACTTGTTCACTTCTCTCCCACAGAAATTCTAGTGATTTTTAACACTTTGACAACACTTATGACAATTGTAAAAATTCTACTACCAGATTATTTTGTGCATGAATGACATACATCTGACAGTAATGAATGGTGAGGTGTGAGGTGAGAGTAATGTTGGCTGTGATGGTTACAATTATATGTCACATTCGCTGGGTCATGAGTCGCAATGGTTTGGTAGCTATGTAATGATGTTTTTGTTGTTAAGTGCTGTCGAGTTGGTTCCGACTCATATAGCAACCCATAGCAATCCTTATAGGGTTTCCAAGGAACAGCTGGTGAGCTTGAACCACAGACCTTTGGTTCAAAGTGACTTTGCCGTATCATCCTCTATTTTGTGATCTGATACGGTCATCCTCCATTTTTGTATCACACTGATTTTCGTATAACGACCTGGTCTTTGGAACCTAACCATGTTGATACATAAAGAGTAGATGTATTCAGAATCCATCTTGAAAAGAAGCAGGGAGAGAGAGTGAAATCTGAAGACTAAGTGGATGGAAAAGACAAGCTAATCTGAATGATTGTACCCCTTATTGATTGGATCAAAATAAGTTTACAAGACTAGACAAAAACTTGATTTTTACCCCAACTCTGCTTGAATGATAAATCAAATGAAGTTGGAGTACTCCTAATTTCCTTACTACATTAAATGCAAATGAGAAAACCCACAATTGGCTCTTTTTTTTTTTTTTTTTTTTCTTCAAGTTTTTATTGTGAATTGAGTGGTAGTTTACATGGGAATCCATTGATTGTACACTCATCATTTCATTGCCGTGATTACAATCCCCTCCATGCATCATCATTCAACAATATTTGCTTCTATTCCCTCTGGTTTTTGGGTGTTTTTTGTTTGTTTGTTTGTTTTTTTGATGTATACAAAAAAACTTTGGAATATATAATCATTTAAACCAAAGGGCACATTCTGCAACCTAGCCTCCTAGCTACCAGCACACAGTCTTTCTCTCTCTTTCCATGAGTCTAGAGTCCTCAGCCTCTCTCTCCCTCCATGTCCTCATCTCTGCCTCCATCTCTGGTGTCGCTGCTTCTCTGAATAGGGTCCCACATTCCACTTGTGCTCTTCTCCCTTGTTGGTCCTAAGGTCCTGTGTTTCTGGACTGTAAGGTTAACTACTCCCCCCTTTATATTACAAAACGTCTACCTCTATAGTTGTGACAATCACAATTAGTCATTACAACAATTACTCAGTATTGAATCATAAGAATCTTATCTGCATCTCCTTTCATCAGCCCCATCTAGACAGGATGAAAACTATTCAGTGGGGAGTTCACCTTCCCCTGCACACTCTGAAACTAAACTCCCCCTTGAAAACTTGTAAGCCAGTCACTTCATGCCTTTATCACCCCCTCATTTTAGGTAGATAATGTCTAAGTTGCCCATACCTATCTGCCCTGTGTATAGAGGGGATAGGACCACAATTGACTCTTAATTTTAGTTTGGAAATTTGCTGCTTTCTGGAGGCATTGATACTGGATGAAATTTTTACCCTGGGATCATCTCAATGTGTTAAATCTTAAACCAAACTGACTGCCACATATTTCTCCCATGGATCAGCTTATGGGTTCAAACCACTGACCTTTTGGCTAGCAGCTGAGTGCTTTTACCACTGTGCTACCAGGGATAAAAACAGCAACAACAAAAATAGCTTATCCTAATTAGTTAAGTGCCTCTGCTTTGAGCTTTGTGCTCTTTTAAAGAATTATTTATGAGAGATCAAATTGACTATGATGACTCAAAAAAGGTTGGTCGGGAAGCTTTAGGGGCCGTGAGGTTAAGATAATGGTGGTGGAATAATTGGGAAAAGGATTGAAAAATTGGTAACACAACTTGAAGAATGTAATCAAGGCCAATGAATTGTACATGGAGAAACTGTTGAAATGGTGTATGTTTGTTGTGTATTTGTTGTTATTGTTGTTAAGTGCTGTCAAGTTGGTTCCAACTCAGAGAGACCTTTCAACTCTGAGGAGCAGCTGGTAGGTTTGAATCATTGATTTTGTGGTTAGCATTCCAGTGCTTATCATACCGTTTCACACCAGGACTCCTTGGTTGTGTATACTTTTACCAAAATTAAAAAGTAGAAAAGAAAAATCAAAACCAATCTCGTAATCGTTTACAGTCATACCTGGGTTAAAAGTCTCATTGTCCTGGGAGGATTGGAGTAAGGCTGTGCAAGGGGCCAACACTGAGGGTGACCATGACTGCTGAGAGTGTGAACAGGACAGGGCATTGAGAGGGTGAGTGTCTCTTAGCCTCAGGGAGCTCCTAGCTTAGAGAGGGAGACAGATCCACACAACTACAGGGCAGTGCAAAGGAGGGATGGGCATGACTGTGGGGAAATCAGGAGCCTCCAGCCAGGTTTTATTGGACAAAACCCAAACAAGCATCTCTGGGATCGTGATGGTGCGCTGACAAGGGAATGGCTGCAAACACCCACTGATGACTGTCCAGCTCCTCTCCATGCCTTGCTGAGTGGTGTCCTCAAGGAACCTGTTCAGTATCTTCCAGTCAATTTCCTTTCACTTCTGTAACAGCTTCAGGCCCAGAAACGCAGTGCAGAGAGTTTTCATTTTTCATTATCTTAAATGTCACATGAGTCAGACTCAATTTAGCAGCACCTAACAAAAACAAAACCAGCGGTATGCAGGGACCTCTCCATCACCATCTATTAGTTGTTGCACAGCCGTGTCTGGCAGGCTGCTGGGATGCTGAAAGCTAGGTTAGCAGTGTTTCAAGTACCACTATGGACAGGTTTCAGCAGAGCTTCCAGACTAAGACAGACTAGGAAGAAAATTAGCCAATGAAAACCTTATGCATGACAACAGAATGCTGTCTGACACAGAGCTGGGTTGGAAGCATTCCAAGTACACAGTGGCTACCACACCCATGACTGTGAGGATGGTGTCGGGCCAGGCAATATCTTCTACTGTCCAGGGACTTGCCATGAGCTTGAGCTAACTAGATGGCAGCTGACAACAACACCACGTGGAGGTCTCAGGGATCCCCAGACCCAACCTCAAATCAGCAGCCTCCATCCTGGGGAAAGACTAATTAACTCTGAGTCACATGTGGTTAAGTTGTTGTTGTTGTTAAGTGCCATCGAGTTGGTTCCGACCCATAGCGACCCTGTACAGGGTTTCCGAGGGTGTAAATCTTTACGGGAGTAGAAAGCCTCATCTTTCTCCCGCGGAGCAGCTGGTAGTTTCGAACCGCTGACCTTAAGGTTCGCAGCCTGATTCGTAACCACTACGCTACCAGAGCTCCTTCACATGTGGAGGGGCAGGGAAATGCCTTCAGCTTCGTGGAGTGAGTTTCCCACTTGGACGTCAAGCCATTGCTTTGAGAATTCTTTAAGGAAACGTCTCTGCATTTTGGCAGTTTAGTGAGTGTATCTGTTTACTCTGGAGTTGAGCTGATTCTGACTTAAAGAAGCCCTATGGAGCTCTGCTAGCGTAGTGGTTACAAGTCGGGCTGCTAACCTTAAGGTCAACAGTTCGAAACTACCAGCTGTTCTGTGGGAGAAAGATGAGGCTTTCTGCTCCCGTAAAGATTTACAGCCTCAGAAACTCTATATACAGGGTCACTGTGAGTTGGAACTGACTCCATAGTACATAACCACCACCACCACCACCATGGGGCAGGGTAGAACTGCACCATATGGTTTCCAAAGCTGTCCATTTTCATGGAAACAGATTGCATCTTCTTTCTCCTGCAGATAGCTGGCGGGTTCAAACCACCAACTCTGTGTGTGTGTGTGTGTGTAGTTAGCAGCCCAACACTTAACCCACTGTATCATCAGGGCTCCACAAGTCATTATGTTGTTGTTGTTGTTGTGTGTCGTGACTAATAGTAACTTGTAGAGGGTTTCTGAGAGTGGTTGATGGGTTTTTAACTGCTGGCCTTGCAGTTAGAAGGTCCAGTGGAATCTTTATAGGAGTCCTGATGTGGCACTGTAGGATAAGCACTGTACTCTAAGGTCAGTTTGAACTGCTAAGTTGGTGGTTCAAATTCACCAGCCACTCCTCAGAAACCTTATGCAAGGTCACTATGAGTTGGAACTAACTCGACAACACTTAACAACACAAACCCTCAGTAAACATACGTGGACGTAAAGGCTTACTATATTAGAGTTTTTTGTAGTATACTGAGCATCACAATATCCACACCATCGGATAGATATCCAAGACCAGGATTTGGCAAGAGATGACAGTGATTACATTTGCATTAAGATGTTTTCAATCCACAACATCCTAAGAGCCTGGGGGCTGGAAGAGAGCTGATAGGAATCTATGAATTTACTGATAGTATGTACTTGGATGAAGTAAATCAAATGTACTAGGATGTGAACAAGAAGCCCTGGTGGCTCAACAGTTAAGCACTTGATTGCTAACTAAATGAGCATCAGTGGTTCAAATCCACCCAGTAGCTCTTCTGGAGAAAGAACGGGCTGTCTGTTTCCGTAACAATGATAGCTTAGGAAGCGCTATGGTGAGCAGTTCTACTCTGTCACACAGAGTCACCTTGAGTGGGAATGGCTTTGTTCACCCCCAGAAACAACAACAGCAACAGAATGTAAGCAGAGCTTTGTGGAAAACTGCAAAAGAAATAAAAGAAATTGGCCAGAATCTTGGGACCTATCTCTCAGGGAAAATACCAGGGTTTCCTGACAGTGAAGGTGTAGGGTCAGTGGTGAGAATTAGGCACAAACGTCCTTCTAAGGTAAGATCATGTGTTCCATGTCAGCACCATGTTGCTCCATGTGATTGGTCTGTTTTGTTCTTCCTAACTGTTCTGTTGTTGTGTAATGCTGTCAAGTTGGTTCTGACTCATAGAGACACTGTTTAGGGTTTTCAAAGACACCTGGTGGATTTAAACCGTGAATCTTGAGGTGAGCAGTCCAGTGTTTTTCCTACAGTGCCAGGACACCCAAATTGTATTAATGAGTGTATTATGGCCTTTGTTTCCAAGCGTGATATTGGGGAACAGGCATATGGTCCACTGAAGAGACCTATACCCACCCAGTCTGCCAGAGACACGGCTAAGTCGTTCTACAAACGTCCGTTCTCTGCCACATGCAGGAGCCAGCTCTATTCAATTAATTGATTAATAAGTCAATTCAATAATTCAGAAAACAGCCCATTAAGGTTCGCTAAGTGGTTGTCCTTGTACAAATGTACAGGAAATGAACTCATTAAGTTTATTTTCGATCAGCAACATTCAATCAGTTCTCTGTGGAGGGGCCATTTTGTTGACATATAGGGCCATCCCTTGACCATAGAGAACACAGTGCTGATGAGTCAGTTCCAATGATAGTCACCCAGAGGACAGAGCATAACTGCTCCGGAGGGTTTCTGAGACTGTCAGGCTTTACAGACACAGACTGCATCATCTTTCTTCTGCAGAGTCGGTTAGCACCCCAAAGCTCAACAACCGTAGAGACAGCAGTTTTGTTGTTGTTGTTGTTAAGTGTTAGAGAGATCTCTGCTCTGGTCCTTCTTGTCCAATAAGCAAATGAGCAGGATTCATAACTCTTTTTCCAAAGACCAATGCCAGAACCCCAGCAATGTCGAGAAAGGAGACCTGTTCTTGACATGCAGACAGAAGACTCAGCCCCAGGAAGTCACCCTTCAGTCCCACCACTGTTTGTGAGATTTAACATCTACACTTGAATTTTGGTAAAGCTTTAAAAAACTGAAACAAGGGAGAAAACAAGGGCAAAGGACCCATTTTATGGGAGTGGAAACTGAATGGGAAAACTCTCCACAAAGAGCATGCTTAGGGTAGGAGAGAATCTGCATGTTCCCAGATGCCCTCAGAAGAGGAGGCAAGGTTGGAGAAGATGTTTGCAGGTGGTCCCTTTGGTACCTTTGATGTCTCTCTTCCCATCCTTATGCCGAACCCACCTATTTTCAATGTGTCCTTGATCTGGTCAGCAATTTGTTGTTGTTGTTAGGTGCCATCAAGTCAGTACTGACTCATAGTGATCCT
This sequence comes from Chrysochloris asiatica, assembly GCF_000296735.1. Classification (NCBI taxonomy): domain Eukaryota; kingdom Metazoa; phylum Chordata; class Mammalia; order Afrosoricida; family Chrysochloridae; genus Chrysochloris; species Chrysochloris asiatica. The sequence continues at coordinate 7,143,814 of NW_006408614.1, read as the reverse complement.
ATGCACAATAGAATGAAACATTGTCTGATCCCTAGCCAGCCTCACAATTGTTGTCACGCTTGAGCCCGTTGATGCTTCCACTTGGCCAATCCATCTTGCTGGGGGTCTTCCTCTTTCTCTTTGACCCTCCACCGTACCAAACATGATACCCTTCTCCAGTGACTGGTCCCTTTTGACAAGGTTTTTCTATATGAAGGTTTTCTACTGGTCAGCTTGTCCTTCAATTCCACAGGTGGGTATCATTGATTTCTGGAGAGAAATAAAGGCCTTGGAAATTCCCATGCCCAAGAGAGAACATCTGGTTGGCATTCCCTTTAAAGTCCAGAGTTCCCAAGAACAGGTGTGGGCTTCGTTAGAACAAAAATTAGGAAGAGTGCTTTGGGGTCTTCATCCAGCCTCTTCATCCAGCGATGGCCACAGGGGGCAGTGTGTTCAGTTCCTGTTTCTTCACTGATGCATTAAGTGCAGATGCTGTTTTTCACTGTCCAGTTGGCATCATTCCCATCCACTGCCCACTTGGGAAAAACCTCACTTAAAAGGCTGCTCAGAGTCCAAGGTACCAGAGAACTCTTGCCAGAACAGCTTCCTGTCTCACTCTCAATTTGAAAAATTGTCTTAGTCTGGAAGCTCTGTTGAAACCTGTCCACCAGGGTCACCCTGCTGGTATGTAAACTACCAGTGACATAGCTTCCAGCATCATGGCAACATGCAAGCCACCCATACAACAAACTGACAGATGAGTGGCGGTTGAAGGAATTAGAAATTCAATATGGCAGGTGGTAGTCTTCCATTTCTAGTGGTGTGTTTCATGATTGGTTGATTAGGGGTTCATAAGCATGGATCTTCATGAGGAATCTGTACCTGGACCAAGAGGCAGTTGTTTGAACAGAACATGGGAACACTGAATGTTTTAAAATTAAGAAAGGTGTGCGACAGGGTTGTA
>NW_006408614.1:7138203-7142511 GCF_000296735.1 Chrysochloris asiatica | reverse complement strand
TCTGCTGCACAGGAACTTTTTAAAGTGTTGAAGAGAAAAGATGTCAGCTTGAGGACTAAGGTGTGCCTGACCCAAGCCATGGTATTTTCAATAACCTCATATGCATGCGAAATCTGGGCAGTGAATAAGGAAGACCGTAGAAGAATTGATGCCTTTGAATTATGGTGTCGGAGGAGGAGAATACTAAAAGTGCCATGGACTGCCAAAAGAACCAATAGATCCATTTTGGAAGAAGTGCAGCCAGAGTGATCCTTAGAGGCCAAGATAGCTAAACTTTGTCTGTCATAATGTGGACAGATTGTGAGGAGGGAACAGTCACTGGAGAAGGATATCATGTTTGGTAAGGTGGAGGGTCAGAGAAAAAGAGGAAGACCCTCAACGAGATGGATTGACCAGGTGGCAGCATTGATGGACTTAAATGTGGCAACAGTAGTGAAGTTGGCCCAGGATCGGACAATGTTTCGTTCTGCTGTGCATAAGGTCGCTATGAGTCGGTACCGACTCAATGGCACCTAACAACAACAACACCAAGTATGGATCTGGATCTACCCTGGATGAACTGAAGAAGTAATTGGAAGGTAATTACCGTGTGTGTTTGTGTGTATGTAGTGTGATTGTGCTTGTGTGTGTGAGTATGTGCGTCTTCGTGAGTAGTTGTTGTTGTTGTTGTCAGGTGCCATCGAGTCGGAACCGACTCATAGCGACCCCATGCACAGCAGAATGAAACAATGTTCGATCCTGGGCCAACCTCACTACCGCTGCCACCCTTGAGTCCATCAATGATGCCACCTGGCTGATTGTGAGTAGTGGTTGGAGACATATTAAGGTTCCAGGAATTGGAAATTTTCTAGAAATGCTTGCTTGCTCTTGGAATAAGCACACTGGAGTAAGTATAAATATCCAAGTAAAGCCTGACTCCTCTTGTTTTAGTAACTTTGCAGGGGAGTAGAGTTGTGGAAGGTCATTTCTGCTCTTTACCTGATCTTTGCAAGGGGGTTTCCCTCAGGAGACCACCCTAGTTTCAGAAGGGCATGGGGCTGGTGCTCTGAGCACACTCCTTCCCCTCACTCCATTGCACATACGTTTCCACTAACTCTAAGCGCAGCTTTGGAAAGAGACAAACAGTGAACTTGGGAGATGTCGTGGGCCAACGGCCTAGAAGGAACGTTATATAACACACTATGCTTTCATCTTGGCTGCAAATAGAGAAGATGCACAATTGGCTGGGGAACTGAGCGAACCTAGAACAAATTGAAATGCTGCCGCAGCTCACTAATTAAAATGAGTGGCTTCCACATTAGCAGATTGGACATTTATAGATCAAAGCACATGGAAGGACTTTGAAATGAAAGAACCAGAAAGTATGAACACACCTGGGTCCAATTCATTGCATTAAAGCTGGGGGACAGCTGTGTTCCTAAAATTCCCTTACCCCCCTGGGACTGCTTTGGTCTTGCACGCTGGGTAGTGCTGAATCTGGGTATCTCCCACAACTCGGTTCCTAGAGAAGTAGGGTGGGATGACCAGTGCCTCCAGGTGGGGAAAGTAAGTGCATGATATAGGAGAGGAGAACCCAGTAGGGTGCTAAAGGCTGGCAGAGATGTCTTGGAATCTCCCCACAAGCTGATCAGCTTACAAGGAACCCTTGTTCCAACTTCATTTCCCCTGAGTGCTCAGTTGGCTGTTAGCCTAAAGGTTGGAGCTTCTAGTCTACCTGCAGATGCCTTGGAATGAGGGACTGGGGATCCACTTTTGAAAAGTCAGCCATCGAAAGCCCTTTGGAGTACAGTTCTGCTCTGACACACACGGGTTCGCCATGAGTGGGAGCTGAGTTTACAGCAGCTGATTTCTGGTTATTTATATTTCTTAAACAAATGTGCTTAGGTTAGACCAAACTAACCTCTCTACTATAGAAAAGTAAACCCAGAAGCTCAATCTTCTATTTGTTTAATCCCGCGATTGCATTCAGGAGCTCTTTCCAGCTTAACTTTCTCTCTCTCTTCTGTCTTGTTTTTGGTCCCGGGTACTCTGGACACATGATGTTAGAAAGGACACTTCTGAGACACCTCTGAAACAGCCTGGGGTCACCTAGAACCTTCCTCCACACAGCATCATCACTCAAAGACTTCTACCCACCCATCTCTTCCTCCACCCTGAGCTTGTCTCCCATGTCTGCTAGACCAGGGCTTTGAGAAAAACCACATGATGACTAACTTATTTCCTCTCATTAATTCCAGTTAAGGTGGTGTCTAGTAGTTTTGATGATCTAAGAAATGCATCCCAGTGCCTGTTTTCCAAGATGCACTTTTGATTCTCTGTATGTACGTCTGTCTGTCTGTCTGTCTGTCTGTCTGTATTTATTTATTTATTTATTTATTTATTTATTTATTTATTTATTTCCTTTGAGCTAGAACATCTGCTAACTGACCAGCCTCCCACTGTGTGGTTGACCATGAGTTGGACTGTCCATGAGCTTCCTGGTAGGTGAAGGGCACTGATGCGTGTGGGAGGTTAGTCAATCCTTTTACGATAACGTGGGATTTTCTCTTTGGGAACCCTCCAGACCTTGTCCTACCTATCTCTTCATTCGATTCTGGGTTGTTGTTTTTTAATAATAAATCATTATTATAATAAGCAGAACCGTTTTTGTGAACTCTGAATTATCACACCCCAGGAATTAGTGGGAACCAGCAGGTCAGAAGTGGGGGAGAGGAGGTGGTCATTAAACTTGTGGCTGGTATCCTGAGCGATTAGTGGTAAAACTCCAAATCAGCAATGAGCAGATCAGAAATGAGGGTGTCCTGGACATTCCCAAGCTTGCAGCTGGCACCTAAAATCATGTGGAAGACGTGGTGGCCTGGGGTACTAAACCCTTTCTTTACTTGATACATTCTGACCTCACTCTGGGTGATTAAAGTCGGAGGAGGGGGTGTTGCAGATGCAGCTGGGGTTGGAAAAGGCAGATAAGTGACAAGTGGGCATTGGGTCATTTTCCCATTGAATGCTGTAACATTAAATGCTATAACAGACATTCATGTGCACCCTTGTTTGATACTCAGGACCAGGCTTCATGATGCATTCCAGCTAAATCCAAACTCATACATTCTTATTATTCTTGTGGTACTTTGTATGCATGAGAAACTTCTCCCAAACTTTTAATATCTTTTACAGACAACCTGTAAGTTATCTTCACTTAAGAAAACTGATGGGACCAACACCTGCCCTGCAGGGTCAATGTAAGTATTAAATTAAATCCCAAATGTAAAGTACCTGGCACATTAGTAAAAACCTCAATAATTAGTAAAAAACCTCAATAATTAGTAAAAAAAAAAAACAACACCTTGGTTCACAGCTCAATTCATAACCACTACGCTATCACACAACCACATTTCAACGCGAAGGGCATCTGAGGCAAGAGATTGTCAAGAGAGTTCTACAGGGTTTCAGGTGCCTGTAGATTTCTTCCTAGAAATAGTCAAGGTTTCTTCACCCTCAAATCCAGCTCACAGCATGCTATCTCCAACTTTGACATCTTTCAACTTCTTCCAGTGTAGCAACTTGACCACAACACCTTGGAATTTCCCACTAGCATCTCTCTGGTATGTTCAAAAGAAAACCCCAGGGATTCAGGCTGTGGATAGATGTGGTAGAGTCAAATAGATGCTCCGTCCTCTCTCTTTTTAAATGTGTATCATAGACTGGTTCATACATAAGCGCTCTTATGTATATAAGAGATAAGAGATATAAGTAGGAAGAGACGTTAAGTCAAGAAGAGAATCCGGTAGAAACTGCTGCTGAAGTAGATTGAGGAAGAAGAGAATAGAAGTGGGGGAAGGGTAAAAACAGCATATCTGCTTTGTCAGGGTGTGACTAAATTATTGTTGTTATTGTTAACTGCCATCGTGTCAGTTCTGACTCATAATGACCCTGTATTGGGTTTCTAAGGAGCAGCTTGTGAGTTTGAACCACCGATCTTGTTGTTCAAACCGACTTTGTGGTCCGGTGCATTACCCTGCAGTGCCACACCAGGACTCCAATATGGAGAGCTGGGCACCTTTGGCCGTCAATAAATTGGAAAGTCTCACTGGGCTCCATCGCTCAAGATTTCTGCTGTGAGGAAACAAAGAACAGCAGCTTCAGAAGCCTTTAACAGTGCAGACAGACACTGCCTAGCATGGAAATCTTTCTAACACAAGATGATTTGCGATTAGCATTCTTCCTTGTGGCAGAGTAACTGCCTCACATGGTTGCTACAAAGACACAGTAAAGCTTGAGAAAGCTCCCATCAAACTGTGGTGTGCTCTTCAC
>NW_006408614.1:7135621-7137895 GCF_000296735.1 Chrysochloris asiatica | reverse complement strand
GCTCCCGTAAAGATTTACAGCCTCGGAAACCCTGTACAGGGTCGCTATGAGTTGGAACCGACTCCACAGCACATAACAACAACAACAATCCTTTCTTTGACAGACAAGGAAACGAAGCAGATGACCCACCATTTTTTGGACAAAGGAAATGCTTGACAAAGATTCAACACAAATAGTTGTGGGACATTGTGGACATCTTTGACAGAACGGAGACTTCAATTCGTGAAGGGAACCGTGGAAGTTCTGAGCCCCTTGCGAACAAACCCTTCTTTAAGGAGCAGCAACCTGGAACATTGAAATGAGTTGAAATGTCAAAGACCATGTCACAGTTTCAATTTCTTACTCACAACAAGCTGCCTTCTCCCTGGTCAGTTCTGAGCAGGACCAGCGCCCCCTGCTGGCTCTTTGCAAGACTGGCATAGGACATGGTAGAGGATTCTGCGTGGCTTTGTGGTTTTGTAAACAGAGCCTTCCCTTCTACCGCCAAGGATTTGATTCTGACTCAAAACAACCCTTTAGGACAGAGTAGAACGGCTTCCTGGGGTTTCCGAAGCTGTAAATCTTTTACAGAAGCAGACTGTCTCATCTTTCTCCCACAGTAGTGGGTTCGAACCACGACTTGATTAGCAGTTCAATATTTCATTAATCATGAACCTGGGACCCAAAGAGCTTACACCAGAGTTTCAGTTGATGCGTGAGCAGTTTTTTCCCTGATTCTTACTTATTCCACAGCTGGGTGGGGGTTAGAATGGGCTCTCTTCCCCTGCCCCCACCCCCAGTGGGTTCCAATCCTTCGATTTTGGCTCTTTGGAGATTCTGCATGATCATCCATCACAGGTTCTTGGAGGAGTAATTCAACAAATTACATTCCCTTAGACTTCCACCTAGAGCCCTTAAGTTCTCATCTTAGCAACCCTCTTGTTAAAAGATTTTCTGTCTTTCTTTTTCCTAGGGGTGACAACAAGTTACAACTCATTAAATTTGTTAAAACTGGCAGTTGATGACAGTTACTCTCCAAACATCAGCTACGTTTTTCATTCACACTTGACAAAGTAGCTTGTAGCTGTCTTTTGGGGACAGTTTGGATCCAGAAAGTGTGGACAATGTAGTCCTTATATTTTGGGAAGATGGACAGCTTGCAAGACAAGGTCCCTGAAATTGGAACTGGATTATTTCCCATTTACATCCATCCATATGCATGCCATGGTGCTATGGGTTGATGCTCTGGACCACAAGGTTGGTTTGAAGCACAAGGTCAGTGGTTCAAGCTCACCAGTTGCTCCTTGGAAACACCAAATAGGGTCCCTATGAGTTCGAACTGAGTCAATGGCATATAACAACAACATATGCATGACACTGTAAGATAAGCACTGGACAGCTAACCACAAGGTTGCTAGTTCAAAACAACCACCTGCTCCTTGAAAATCCTATACAGGGTCTCTATGAGTCACAGCTGACTCAATGTAACTTAACAATAACAATATGCATATCTACTAGGACCCGGAACAACAGCAGGACTGGAGAGTGGTTCATTACTCTAATTACCATGTGACTCCCAAAGAATTCTAAACAAGGAATCTAAATCCAGGGTCCTGGTGGCACAATGGATAAGTGCTCAACAACTAACGGAAAGGTCAGTGATTCACATCCATCCTGCACAGGGTTTCTGAGCAGTGGCTCCTGGGTTTGAATTTCTGATCTTGTGTTCAGCAGCCAGTGCTTATCCTACAGCACCACGTCTATGTAGTTGTCTGCTTTTACTTTGTAATCTGCAGTCCTCAAAAGACATTTTAAAAAAATAAAGACCATTACGTTTTATAGGTTAGTCTTCACATTTTTTGGGGGGGCGGGGATTCCATGTTAATACTAAATGGTACTGTATGTCATGCATTCAAATGTCTTTCCAGTGTATTAGGTCATTTCTGCTTTCATCATTGACTCCCAGACATGAAACACCGATATGGAATTCTGACGTAGCTGAAATTCCACTGCATGTTACTGCTGAACAAAGTCTACCCTGTGGTTGTTGTTGTCAGGTGCCATCGAGTTGGAACCGACTCATAGCAACCCCATGCACAGCAGAACGAAACAATTTCAATCCTGGGCCAACTTCACTACCGCTGCCACACTTGAGTCCAATCCATCTCGTTGAGGGTCTTCCTCTTTTTCTCTGACCCTCCATCTTACCCAGCATGACATCCTTCTCCAGCGACTGTTCCCTCCCGACAATATGTCCAAAGTATGAGAGACGAAGCTTAGCCATCTTGGCCTCCA
>NW_006408614.1:7102555-7116016 GCF_000296735.1 Chrysochloris asiatica | reverse complement strand
CCTTGCTGTAAAGATTTGTTCCCTCTTTTGAGCTACTGCATCCATAGGTGTAGGTCAAGTTCATCAAATTGTATCAGATTACTCTTTTTTTCCCCTTCTTTCTTCTTCTAGTTGAGCTCTGATCATCCAGTCACTGAAACCAGGTCAAGTGGTATTATCAGCAAGTGTGGGTGTTCTTGTGCATATGCCCTCTCTTCTTATGGGCTGGACGCTTCATTCTCCACTCTAGTTCTCTCTGGCTATGTCACTGACTCTGGGCCCAAGAGTCCCCAGGTCTTGCCACACTGATGGCCAACCAGGTCTCCACCTGGGTTCACAGGAGTCTATTGAATGTTGTAGGGCTTAGCTCATAACTTTGTGGCTGCTTTTCCCTCTCTTCCCTTTATCAGTTACAAACGTGGTCATTAATCAGAGCTTGTATTCCCATTGAGTCTTAGTCTTGAAAGGGGGTTTGCACTTGCTTTGATGTCTCCTGGGTGAGAAACTTGCTTGTTCTTGTAGTAATCATTCAGTCTGCCTACATTGTTTTGTATTATTCCTGACTGTCTTACTTTCAAGAAGTATCTTCTGTACTTCTAGCCACTCCAGGCTGGTCTGCTTGTCATTTCAAGTGGAAATTTCCCACCTTTGAAGATTCTGGATGCTGTTCAGGATTCCACCTATGGTCTTATGTAATGCAGAGGCTCCACAGGAAGCCTCCTTCACTGGGCACGTTATAGCCCCATTTTAGGTATTCCAATCAGTTATAGGCAGAATACAGACTTACAAGCTTTCTATGATGATATTTCTAACTATTCCTTTCTCTCCCCCTCAAGTGTCTATTTTATAATGGTATACAAGGGAAACCAAGATTCAAATGACAGCCAAGCATCTTAACATTATTTCCTCCCTTTCCCCCATTCCAACCATGTCTCAATCCCTGTATCCCAGAACCCTGTTGTTTCAAGGTTGTGCATACATTATTATTTGCCTCTGTCCCATTTAGCCCATGCAAACCTGCCTAATTGTTTTCCCGTCCATTTTGTTCTTCCATTCCCCTCCCCCTTCTTGTCTGTTGCCCCCCTCCTTAGCACCCAAACTATCCTGGGTCTATTCCCTACCCTATGCTCCACCTTCCCCTCCCTCACCTCACCCCACCCCCCACATCCCAGTAACCAGCAAATAATCCCCCCTCCCTTTAGTATATGTTCTTTTTCTTCATCTTTTTCAGTAGTGGTCCTATGCAATATTTCTCATTTTGTGACTGACTTATTTCACTCAACATTATGTTCTCAATGTTCATCCATGTTAGGTGGTGGCTTGAAGTTTCCTTGTTATTCTTCAAGGTAGCATAATATTGCATTGTGTGTATGTACCACAGTTTTTCCATTCTTCAGCTGATGGGCACTTAGGCTGTATCCATCTTTTTGCTATTGTAAATAGTACTGCTATGAACATTGGTGTGCATATATCTTTTGTTTGTCATTTTTGGTAGTGATTATTATTTTTTAATGCTTAAATGGATGTTTGTTGTTGTGTTATTAAGCTTACTGGGCATCTCCTGGTGAATATGATCAGGAGACAGGCTTCCCTTTTTGTATGTAATGCTTAGCAGGTGTTGTTGGCTCTTGTGTCAATGGTGAAATATTATGGAATATGCTTGTAGCTTGGCTATATGGCCACGATTGCTGTCTCTTCTTTGGTAACATAGGGAGAAAAAGCTCCCAGCTCCAGGACAGATGTGTGATCAAAAGGACCAAAAGCAGAAGTAATATAAATGTAGAGACAAAACCCACCACTTTGGAACAAAAATAAAGCTGTGGTCAACTGTCCCATGCTACACAGTCAGTGTGTGTGTACTGTAGAAGCCTCCAGCAGTGGTGAGAGTGTCTGCTCACTCAGGCCCCTCCTCTAGTCACTATAGTAGAGGTGCGCAGATAGATATTGAGAAGGTAATGGGAGAAAGATTGTTCACTATTTTTGTCTCTGAAGGTCAGTTAGGTATCTGCGTGTGCACAGAGCAATTCTTGAGATGGTTGAGTCCTTTCATGTTGGGGTTTTACAGATTGTTCTATGGTTCATCTGTCAGGCCTGAAGTGCCTGGTTTTTTTTTTTTTTCTTGCTAGACAGGCCTGCGTAAGGGTCCTGCACAAATAGCTCAGGTACCGCAGCAGCCACAAATGGGGCCGCAAACCGCAAGGTCAGCAGCTTGAAATCACCAGCCACACCACAGGAGAAAGACAGACTCACTCAGCTCCAGCAAAGACCAATAGCCTCGGAAACCCACACAGGGTTACCAAGAGTTGGAACCGACTCCACAGCGCACAGCCACCAAGAGTCCCGCACAAGTCAATTTTAGGTCTGTGTCCCCACGGCTGACCTCATAAGTAGCTGCCAAGCTACTTCTCTATGTACTGTTGGAAAACTGTGGGGTCAGCACTGGACCTTTTTTTTGGGGGGGTGGGGGGGCGTGAGCACCCACCCACCTGAAGGCGTTTGGGCTGGGCAAAGAAGGCATGACAGGGAAGAGGAGGGAAAAATGTGTAGAGTCTTCTGCGCCTCTTTTTGCAAATGTCCCTGCACTGCTTTTAGCTTTTAGCTCTGGTTCCCTGTGCCAGTCTGGCTGTAGCTCCACCCTCTAAACTCTGGCTGGGCGGGCAGGCCACAGAGGGAGTCCTGTCTCCAGATTCTTAATTTTCTTTTATATTGTGATTTTTTTTTCACTTGCGAGTGCGGGACCTTATAGTAGATCTGGAGCTCTGGTGTTGTTCTGTGAATGCTTCCTCCATGAGTTTCCAGTCCCTCCACCGCGGAGCCTTCCCAGCCTGGCTTTCTCTACTGTGCCCACCTGCACCATGGAGCCTTCCCTACCTGGCTTTTTCTACTGCCACCCAAACCAGAAGTAGCCTCCTTGCAATCTTTTTTAATGTAGGCATTCATTACTATAGATTTCCTTCAGAATATTGTCTTCAATGAATCATCTCATATGTTTTGGTATGTTGTGCTTTCATTTTTTTGTTCAATTTTAAACACTGTTTTATTTGTTTCTATATAGGTTTCTTGCCATCTTTATTTGCAAGCATCTTGTTATTTCTTTGATATAAATTGATATAGTTTTGGTTCTTGTAACAAAAATTATTTCAGCATGATAGATGAGAAAGCTGAGGTTCAGGGAGGTTGAGGGATGAGCCCAATGTCCTACAGACCTTCGGATGCCAAAACTCAGAGTGGGTAACCTCCCAAGAGACAGTACGGTGAACATGCAGAATTAGAGACGGGGTAGGGAAGTAGCTACTGAACTTTTATGATAAATTGTGTTCCTGACCTAGGGTCAGGGTGTGGATCAGTACCTTATACCCCACCACCGTCCTGGCTGGATTCAAGCATGCTTCTCTGGTGTTTACTTGTTTCAATCCCCGACTCAGCCTTTTTGGGTCTTTCTTACAAAGGCCTGAGAGAAGCCGGAGGCAATGACAGCTGTATCTTCATGGTGAAATTGCTGAAAAGGAAATTGCTTGTATCTTTCTCCAGACCAAGAGGGAGAAGAGAGCCCCCTTGGCTGGAACTGTGGGCGGGGACCTTGGCACCTTCCAAAGGTCTGAGCAGGGAGAGCACATTACTTGTGGGCTGGCGTTTGGATTCCTCTTCCCCCACTGCTGTGCCTTTAATGGCCATTTGTGGTTAATGCACACAGATGCCCGGGATCTCTTCAGAAATATTCATTCCCAGAAACTCTTCCCCCTGGGCTTTGGCAAGAATTGCTTGGTTTGACTTCCAATAACGTTCTTAGCTGTACATGCTGTTGACCAGTCTTCATCTATGGGGGTGGGAAGCTTGGGGAATGATTAGTGGGAATCCTGACATGTAGCCCTAAGGGCTTGTCTTAGAAGAGGATTTATGTCAATTGCTTTGAATATCCTGCCATAGTTTGGAGGGAAGAGAGACACCTCTTCTACTTTCAGCTGCCATTTTTGAAAGATTCTGTTTGCCCTGTTTGATGGCTCACCTCAGGCCATCGGGCACTTATTTTTAATTCTTCTCCCTGGAATTAATCCTGTCTTAAAAAACAGACTATGTGGAATATTCTAGAAACTGACTTTTATTCCAATAAGCAAAAAAAAAAAAAAAAAAAACAACCCTCACACCCATGAGACGTTAGTGGGAAAATGGAATGAATGGAAAGATAAGGATTTTTTTCCACTAACTTTTTGAAACCCCTCATATTCAGTTCACAAATAACTGATAACCTTTAAAAAACCCATGTTCTTGGGGAATAAACAGCTGAATGGGGCCCAGAGGCATCATTTGTCTTAAGAGGCCTTCGTAGGCTGAGTGGCAGTTTTTTCTGAGTTGCAGATTTCTAGGACACTGGTGAAAAGATATGGCGAAGGCAGCAGTCTGCTCATCACTTTGTTTATTTTATTTTATTTTTTTGAAGTTGTAAAATACTTCATTTTATTTGGAGTTACCATCCACTCTGCAGCAGTACATTGACAGGAAACTGCCAGAGGTTCAAACCAGATTCAGACAAAGATGTGGAACAAGAAATATTATCCCGGGTGTCAGATGGATTTTGGTCGAAAGCAGAGAATGAAAACTGAGCAGTGTTTCGTTCGTTCTGTTGTGCATAGGATTGCTATGAGTTGGAACCAAACCAATGGCAACTAATAACAACAACTTATCTTTGTTATAGAGGGTCTGTGTAGTGCATCTGTCTAGTCCACCATCTTACTGGAAGTCCAGAAAATTTAATTCTCTTCTACATTTATCATGATGCTATTTATTAAACCCATTGTGAGGATTTTTGTTTTCTTTACATGGAGGTGCAATCCATACCAAAGGTCTTTGATCTTCATCAGTATTAAAAGTCCTCTTCACTTTTTGCAAACAATGCTGTGTCATCTACATATTGCACGTTGTAATGAGTCTTCCTCCAATCCTGATGTCATATTCTTCTTAGTATAATCTAGCCTCTCAGATTACTTTCTCAGGATACAGATTGAGTAAGTATGGTGAAAGGATACAACCCTGATATACACATTTTGTAACTCTAGACTGTTCAGTATCCTCTTGTTCTAACAACAGCTTCTTGACTCTCTAGTTCTGGCTTCTATCTCTTCAGTTCTACTCTTTTGCCCTTTCAGTGTATTGTCCATTTCTGATATTCTATTATTAATCATTTGTACCTCTTTCTGTAGGTTTTGAATTATTTCTAGTGCTGTATCTGTCTTATTTGATTGTTTCTGTAGCGCTTTCCTGACTTCTTCCTTATTTTTCTCAACTCCATTGTTTTGATACATTTTATAGTTATTATTCTGAATTCCTTTTCAGGCATTTCCAAAGCCTGCCCATCTTCCAATATGGAGTGTAGCTCTACTTCCAGCTCATTTGCCTCAGTTACTTTATCTCGTTTCTGGACATGTGGTGGTATGGCCATCTGCTTCTGGGTTTTTTTTGTTGTTTTGAGAATATTCAGGAGTTATCTGTGGCCTTAATAGTTAGATGGGTGTGTATTTTGGTATTTTTCATGCTTTCTGATTTACCTCCAGGTAGATGTGATCAGGAGATGGGCTTCCCTCTTCCCTCTTCTTCCTGAGAAATTTCAAGATGCCACTGTTGGTTGTTGTGATGTAACTCAGGATTTAATTTTTGGCCTATCTCCTTTTCAGTCTTCCTGTCCCACTCCACAATCCCCATTCAGTCCTTTTTTCTAGTGATAAACAGTTGAGGGCCGGCTGTGGCCCTTTTGCACTGCCGTTTGGTTTTAAGTGGACACTGTCACTTTAAATTTCAAGGAGATCTGTGTGCATGTATAGTAGAACCCTCCAGGGGTGGGAGTTGAGTGTTCCCTTGCTCAGGCACCACCTCTAGTCACCAGAATGGAGGTGCGCAGACAGTGAGAGACCAATGAATAGATACAAAAAAAAAGAATGTCCACACCTTTATCTCTGTGGTTCTGTCAGGCGTCCGTGGCTGCTCTGATCCTTCCCCCGCTTGATCTCACCCAAGATGGTGGCTCCAGGAGCAGCTGAGCATCTTGAATTAGAATGCAATGGTATTCTTGCTTCTGCTACAAATTCCCCTAGCTGTAAGCCTTCCAATCTCTAAATATTCCTTTATATGTGGTTCAGGGTTCTGGGACCATCCCTTGAGCCTGCTTGGTATGGTATTCTGTGTTGTTGCTGATGGAGCTCCTCACTGCACTTCCACCCTCTCCACCATCTTGTTTGTTCTCCCCTATCTTAATTCATCTTGGTAACATAAGAAACTAGTATGCATCAATGTTCAATGTACTTTTGTGGATGGAACAGGTGAACCAAAGAGACAGGCACTTTACACCTACTGGAGGAAAACCAATCCAGCCCTTGTATGGAGGACTGGGGAGTCCTCACTGGGCAGGGCTGGGAAGGGCACCCAGACATATATAGGCATTGCACTTTTCACAAACTGAAGGCTTATGACAACCTTGTGTGGAGCAAATTTATCAGTGACGTTTTTCCTACAGTGTGTGCTCACTTGGTATCTCTGGGTCATATTTTGGTCATTCTATGGGCTGCCAAAACAACCAATAGATCCGTTTTGAAAGAAGTGCAGCCAGAGTGCTCCTTAGAGGCCAAGATGGCCAAACTTTGTCTCTCATAATTTGGACATATTGTCAGGAGGGAGCAGTCATGGAGAAGGATATCATGGTTGGTAAGGTGGAGGGTCAGAGAAAAAGGGAAAGACCCCTAACGAGATGGATTGGCCAGGTGGCAGCATCGATGGACTCAAGTGTGGCAACAGTAGTGAGGTTGGCCCGGGATCAGGCAGTGTTTCGTTCTGCTGTGAATAAGGTTGCTATGGGTTGGTACTGACTTGATGGCACCTAACAACAACAACAACAGCAATTAAAATGTTTCATGAATGCTATTGCACACTTCATAAATAACAGTATAATGTTGTTGTTAACTGTCATGGAGTCAGTCCTGGCTGAGGAGCGACTGGTGGGTTTGAACTGCCAACCTTGCAGTTAGCTTTGCTGATCCTATAGAATGCATTGAGGACCCTACAGAACTCCAGACTACAGTATAGTGTCAACATAACTCTTAAATGCACTGGGAAACCAAAATATTTGTGTGACTTGCTTTATTGCAGTATTATATCTAGAACAAAACCTGCAATATCGCCGAGGTTTGTCTGTTTGATACGACTCATTCATCCAGTTATTTATTCAATAATCAATGTACTGGCTCCCTTTCTGTGCTGAGGACACTGTTAAGTGCCAGTTTATACACTCAGATCAGCAATCCCAAAGACCACATAAAGCTAGGACAAGAAGCACAGTCATTGTGAAACTGCTTGGTCAGACCACCAGGATGCAAGCAGGACTTAGAAAGGTGAGATCCAGAATGTGAGAAAGAGACTAGCCAAAGCTTAGTAGAAAGAAGGCTCTGCATCTGTCCTGCCCAAGGAGAGGAGTTAGAGGAGCATGGGAACCATCTGAGTTCTGGGATGTGGGGTGGAGGTCAAGGAGTGAGAGGCAGGAATTTACCAAGAAAATGTGGCCCCTGGGTGGCACAAGTTGCCTGAATACTAACCGAAAAGCTGGCGATTTGAATCCACCGAGAGGTTCCTTGGAAGAAAGGCCTGGTGATCTGATTTTGAAAGGTCACGACCTTGAAAACCATATGGAGTGGTTCTACTAAGACCACAGGAGGTGACCATGAGCCAGACTTAGCACCACGGAAACTAACAGTCCCAGTAAAGTAAGGAGAATATAGGGGTTCTGACTGGATCGAAATGGTGGTTGAATAGTGTGATCCCAAACTCTGCTAGAATTCTAAACCAGTTGGGGATCAGGTCTTCTTTGTCACACTGATGTGGTTGCCCTGCATAGGGTAGATTCTCAACCTAATCATTAGTGAGCTATGAAAAGAACATAAGAGACACAGAATGGAGCACAAACCAGGCAGACAGATGCCACGTGAAGATGGAAGGAATCGAAACATCCCAGACTCTGATTTGGTCTCCAGAACTGTGAGGAAATCTATGTCTATTCCCTAAATCCACCCCCTTGTGGTATTTCTGTATCAGCAGCCCTGGGAAGCTAAGACAGCAGGGAATGTTTCTTATAAAGGCTTTGTCAAGACATACTATCTTTGTTAAAAAAAAAAAGTTGGTGCTTCCCAACTTATGATGGGGTTCCATTCCATCAACTCTGTTGTAAGTTCTGATGTAAATTGAATGTTGTTGTTAAGTTCTGTTGAGTCGATTCTGACCCATAGTGATTTTGTCAGGGTTTCCGAGGGTGTACATCTTATGGGAGCAGAAAACCTCATCTTTCTCCCATGGAACCGCTGGTAGTTTCGAACTGCCAACCTTGAGGTTCGGAGCCCGATTCGTAGCCACTACACTACCAGAGCTCCTTACCTCCTTTCAAATTAACAAGTAATGCTGCTTATGCTACAAAATACTGAATAAAATCAACTGTGTTGTTGTTGTTATTAAGTGCCGTTGAGTTGGTCTGCCTCATAATGATGTTGTGAAGCCTTTCTGAAAAGCAGCTGGTGGATTTGAACCACCAACCTTGAGGTTATTAGTCCAATATACCCTGTAGTTTCACACCAGGACACACAAACCAGCTATAGGCCAAGTCTACAATGAAGTTGGCGTCAATGTTGGAACAATGAAGTTGGGAGTTGGAATAGTCGGGCACGTATACATTTCAATGGTTGTATTTTGTAAACATTGAACATTGTCCAACTTTCTGTTTTTGTGTGATTCAAACCCTGATCTTGGCCACAAACAAACATACCAATGGTGGTGGAGATGGCACTAGACTAGACGACACTTCATTATGGTGTACGTGGGATCTGCTGTTGCTAACTTGACGGCAACCAACAACAACAGCGGTGGCAGTGGTACCACCTGTGATTGGCTAGCTGGTCAATGTTTAGATGAGAATCCCAAGGCTAGTATGGAAGATGGAAACTCTCAGCCTCCCCTCTTCCTATTTTCTCATTGTCTCCCATTTCCACATCTTCCCTCAGAGGTGTGTGTGGAGTTGTAGGGAGATCAGACAGAAGAGAGAAACATCTAGAGGGGGACAGTGTGGTCTGGGCTCTTCCGTCCTCCTTCTCCCCGTGGTGGTTCATGTCTCAATACCTGAGGGTTCTCCTGCCCATGGGATTCACCAGAACCCAACTGTGGGCAAATGCTGGGCCTCCTGGCTCTTCACTTTCTTGGTGTGTCTGTACTTGTGGTTGGATTTTCCAATGAGGATGTGTACTCCCATTGTGCTGGTGATGTGCGGAGTCCCTCTCTCCTGTCTTCCCCTCTCTTTGTGGGTTGCCTCTCATGTCTCTCTCTTCCTTTCTCTCTCTCTCTGCCTATCTTTTTTTTCCCTCTGTATTAGTCTCCTCTCTTTCTTGCATATTCATTTTGTTCTTTCACATAGTCTTAGTTCTGGAAGCATCTTATAGAGCATCTAAAACATCTCTCAGAAGCCATACATGCTGTCTGTTCTCCCTCTTTCTCTCCCCCTCTGTCTCTCTCCCTCTGTTTCTCTCCCTCCCTCTCTCTCCTCCTCTGTCTCTCTCCCTCTCTCCCCCTCCTTCTTCTTCTGTTTCTCTCCCTCCCTCTCCCTCTCTCCCCCTGTTTCTCTCCATCTCTCTCTCATCTCTCCCTTTGTCTCTTTCCTTCTCTCCCCCTCCCTCCCTCTGTCTCTCTCCCTCTCTTTCCCTCTCCCTCTGTCTGTCTCCCTCTTTTTCCCCCTCTGTCTCTCTCCCTCTCTCCCCCTCCTTCTTCTTCTGTTTCTCTCCCTCCCTCTCCCTCTCTCCCCCTGTGTCTCTCCATCTCTCTCTCATCTCTCCCTTGGTCTCTTTCCTTCTCTCCCCCTCCCTCCCTCTGTCTTTCTCCGTCTGTCTCTTTCCCCCCTCTCTGTCTCTCTCCCTCTCTCCCCCTCCTTCTTCTTCTGTTTCTCTCCCTCTCTCTCCCTCTCTCCCCCTGTCTCTCTCCATCTCTCTCATCTCTCCCTCTGTCTCTCTCCCTATGTCTCTTTCCCTCTCCCTCTGTCTGTCTCCCTCTTTTTCCCCCTCTGTCTCTCTCCCTCTGTCTCTTTCCCCGTCTCTCTGTCTCTCTCCCTCTCTCCCCCTCCTTCTTCTTCTGTTTCTCTCCCTCCCTCTCCCTCTCTCCCCCTGTCTCTCTCCATCTCTCTCTCATCTCTCCCTCTGTCTCTCTCCCTATGTCTCTTTCCCTCTCCCTCTGTCTGTCTCCCTCTTTTCCCCCCTCTGTCTCTCTCCCTCTGTCTCTTTCCCTCTCCCTCTGTCTGTCTCCCTCTTTTTCCCCCTCTGTCTCTTTCCCCCCTCTCTGTCTCTCTCCCTCTCTCTCTCTCCCCCTGTGTCTCTCCATCTCTCTCTCATCTCTCCCTTGGTCTCTCTCCCCTCCCTTTCCCTGCTTCATTTACACACATTCTTAGCTCTGTTCTGTTCAGACTGGAACATTTCTCAGAAGCAGCTGCATGCTGTCCTTGCACGTGCTCCCCATTGCCAAGGCAACCACTTCCTCAGGATCCAAAACATTAATACCTCCTTCTCTTCCGCTTGTTTTTTGGTCAGATTTTTTCCTGCAGTGACATCTAGTGATTGCAGGGAGAAAGAACAATGATTTGTGTCTTTTAGGACTCGTTAGATGATTGGACTCTGGGCAAGCTGGCCTTCGGTGTCCCCTCCAGCCTAGGGTCTGCCAGGGAAATTACAGGTCTCAGAGCCTCAGCTTAAATTCAGTGAGTGATTCAGACCTCTTCCTATGAGACAAACACGTCTCTCTCTTCTTAGATACTCCAGAGATTTGGAAACAGAGACCTTAACGTGAAAATTAGGACTCAACATCAACTCTTGGGAAGAGAACTCAGAACGAGTATTTCCCTCAGAAGACTCCAGAATGCTCCAGAGGGCTCCAGGACTGAAAACAAAAAGAAAGCAACCCCAGGGCCCACTGGGAGCCTGTCAGAGTTGAGATGTGGGTGTTGGAGCCCTGGCTGAGGATCTGCCCCCAGACCCTGAAGGACTGAGCAAGAAGACAAGGGACTGTTCATCCGGATGCTTGAGAAAAGGCCTGAGTCTCAGGCTCCTGCTTCCCACATCTGTGTGTGTCACTTGGCTGCCTTGGCCACTGGTTATCTCTTCCCCTCACTAGTTAGTGTCTCACACTGGTAGCCTGAGACTGGTCATCGCAGGAGTATGTACACTATAGAATAGCCAAAGCTGTGGGGTAATATGCTGGGCTGCAAGGTCAGGTTGAACTGCAAGGTTGGCTCAAGCTCACTAGCCGCTACTTGGAAATTCTATGCAGGATCGCTACAAGTCGGAAACAACTCGACGGCACTTGACAACAACAGAAACACATCAGGGAGCCGCTCATGCGCCACATCACACACAGGGATGAGAAAATGGCAGGATGATGTGGTCCCTGTGGGGCTGGTGGGAGACACATGCAGAAGACAGAAGCAGGCAGGTCATGCCCAAAAGAAGACACACATTCACACACATATCACGCATATGCACTCTCAGACTCAAACATGCCTTGGCTTTACTTCCAGGTAAAGGTGACAGTTGAAACAAACACATGTACTGTATTTTCACATATAAGAAGCCCACATAAATCACATGTGAACACATATAACATGCGTGGTTCACACAGGAAAGAAACATGACGGAGTTGCATGCCTGACTTGCAAAACTCATCTGACGTGTGTGAGATGAGCTTTAAGGAGCGTTCAGCTACTTTGTTCTGTGTCCTATGTGGACAGGGCATCAGGACCCCCCAGTTAGGGCTTTGAGGACAGGAAGAGAGAGGTTGGGTGCACTGCCAGGGACCCTGGAGCAAGCTTCGAGGTGCTAGACTATCTCCTCTGGATTTCCTAAAACACAGTGCATCGGTGGTCCATTATTCCATAACGAATGATCACACACTTCCTGTTGGTTGTTAGTTGCTGGTTAGCTGGTTCTGACTTACAGCAGAACAACATGTGACCCATCTCGTGCTATCTTCATGCTTTTCGTTCTGTCTGATGTCACTGCCTTAGCTGTTATGCCAGTCCACCTCACTGAGGGTCTCCTTCTTTTCACTGACCCTCTACTTTACCAAGCATGCTGTTCTTTTCTAACAACAGATCATTCTGGTGATGTGTTCAATGCCAGCAAACCAAAGTCTTGCCATTCTAGCTGCCAACAAGCATTCGCAGCTTCATACACGTTCAATATCTCACAGTTCTATAGGTGAGGTGTCCAGTTGGCTGGACTCATGGTTCTTTGGGTTCATGCTTCACAAAGCTGAGATTAAAACACCGACATGGTTGTGTTTCCTTTGGGAGGCTGTGGAAGACCACTTCCAAATTCTTTCTGGTTGTTGGCAGAATCCAATGCTTTACAATCATAGGAATGATGTTCCATTTTCTTTGCTGGCTGTCATCATGTGTGCCCAGATCCTCTCTCTGGTCTTTGCATGTGGCACCCTGCCTCTCAGAACCAACAAGCGAACATTCA
This sequence comes from Chrysochloris asiatica, assembly GCF_000296735.1. Taxonomy (NCBI): domain Eukaryota; kingdom Metazoa; phylum Chordata; class Mammalia; order Afrosoricida; family Chrysochloridae; genus Chrysochloris; species Chrysochloris asiatica. The sequence goes on along the minus strand of NW_006408614.1, from coordinate 7,103,513 downwards.
ACCCTCCTCATGACTGTGATCTTTCAGAGTTCCTCTTCTGCTGCATCTCTTTAACTCCAGCTGGGAAAAGATCTCTAATTTTAAGGTCTCTAATTTGATTAGATCCAGGACAGTCTCCTACAAGCCAGCATCATCTCCCCATCCCAAGGTCCAGGACAATCTCCTAGAATGTAGGTTCATCTTCTCCATCCTAAGATCCCCACCCTCAGTCACATCTGTGAAGTCATTTTCATGATGTTAGGTTCAGAGATAGTTGTGTGGGCATCATTGGGGGATCATTCCTCTGTAGACCACACATTTCACTCTTCTCTTTTACCTGGGTGGCTGATACAAAGAATAAACTCATAAAGACAAGAGAGTAGAAGAGGAGACAACAGACTATGTATGGGAACGTGGAGACTGAACACCAGTGAACTAAATCTCCTGGTCTCATTGGCCAACTTTAGAGAAGAGAAATTCATGAACCAGCCAGATGTGCACAGCAGAGTCCTCAGGTGTCTCTGGAGGGGGAGGTGAGAGACACTGACATCGGAGGAGCAATGAGCCACAGAACACACCCCTCCTCCTGATCCTGCCACATCCTTCATTGCTACCATTCATTGAAATTCAGCCCCTCCCCAACTCTACTCGGTAGGCATCCCAGACTCTGACAAGCTTCTCCTACCAATTCCCCCGATGTGAGACAGCATTGCTGTTGTCGTCATGTGCTGTCGAGTCCATTCCTAAGATGCTGTAAGACAGACTAGAACTGCTCCCCAGGGTTTCCAAGCCTGAAATCTTTATGGAAGCAGATCAGCAGTTCTAATCTCCTGCAACAAGCCAAATGGGCTCAAATTTCCAACAGCAGCTGAGCTCTTAACCATTGCATTCTATCCAAGCCAGCTGCTGTTAAGTCCTGAGGTCCTGACTTATGGCAACCACATGTTTGCAGAGCAGGGTTTACAAGGCTGTAACCTTT
>NW_006408614.1:7088782-7092495 GCF_000296735.1 Chrysochloris asiatica | reverse complement strand
CATTTTGAGTGCCTTCCAACCTGAGGGGCTCATTTTCTGGCACAATATATGTCATTGTTTCTCTGCTATTCATAAGGTTTTCAGTGACTAACTATTCGGAAGTAGTTTGTCACTCCTTGTTAGTCTGTCTTCATCTGGAAGCTCATCTGAAACCTGTCCACCATCGGTGACCCTGCTGGTATTTAACATACCGGTGGTATAGCTTCCAGAATCACAGCAACTCACAAGCCACCACAGTATGACAAACTGACAGATGACAAACTATAGAGATCCCATATAGGGTTTCTAAGGAGCTGCTGGTTAGCTTGAGCCACCTATCTTACAGTTCAGACTGACCTTGTGGTCCAGCACATTAACCAGCATGCCACACCAAGACTCCCCCAACAGAATTGTTGTTGTTGTTGTTAAGTGCTATCGAGTTGATTATGACCCATAGTGACCCTATATAGGGTTTCCAAGGAGCAGCTGGTAAACCTGAACCATCGACCTTGCAGCGCAAACGACTTTGCAGTCTTACACAGCGCCACACCAGGACCCTCCCATCAGAATGGAAAAGTAAAAATTAAGGAATCTTCAGTCCTAAAGGGAGATTGCCTATTCATTGATTCTGTAGGTGTGATTCTGGAACAATAACCGTGGCAGCATCAACTGGGAACATGTTACAAACACAGAATCTCAGGTCCAGTCCAAACCTACTGCATCAGTAACTCAAGGGCCAGCATACAGCTACCCTTGTTTTTTGTTATCTTTTTATTGTAAATTGTATGAAGCTTCGCGAAGCAAATCAGTTTTCCATTCAACAATTCATGTATGTTTGGTTTCATGTCATTGATTGCAATTCCCTTAGGGTAACATTGCACATACTACTTCTTCCCCATGTTTCGGGTTTCCATTGCTCCTCCTTTCCCCACCCTTCTGAACTTTGTCTTCGGGAAAATGCTGCCCCTTGGATTTTGAATAGTTGACCATTCTATGGTGTGTGTGCCTCCCTGGTGTTCTTGTTCCCCTTATAGACCTGTCTGTTTTGGGGTTGGAAATTGAACCATGGGGGTGAGTTCATTTCCAGACCTGAAGGTCCACAGTCTTGGAGGTTCTACCATCTCTATGCCTGACCAGTAAGTCTGTTTTGTTATTTATTTATTTTTTAGGATCTTGAGTTTCATCCCATGTTTAACACACCCTCCAAATGATTCCGACACATGCTAGCCTGTTTTGTTCCTAAGGAATGTTTATAATCTGCCCTCCACTAAAAAAGACTCTCAATTCTACTAGCCACCTTCCAATTCTCACACCCTAGAGAGAAGATCCCCTAGTAACAAATAGAGCCCTTCTCCCTGCTGCCCTGAACAAGCCCCCCAAAGCCCACTGCACCCCCAGGGATGTATCTGACTACAGAAACAATCATGAGCTTCAGAGTCAGTAAGGAGGTTCACCAAAGCATCACTACTGATAAATCTAGGTCTTCATCTATAAACTAGGATCCTAAGACCATTGAGGAAAACTCACCACATGAAAACAGCAAATATAGAAACCAACAGACAAGAAAACAAGGCAAATATAAAGGAAGGGTAGTTTTTTAAAAGCCGAATCAATATCTCTATAGAATTTTGAGAAGCAAGATCACATTCATTAAACAGAAACAGGCTATCCTGAATATGATCAGTAAGAGGGTAATGAAGAGTTCTTGGAAATTGAAAACTATAATCAAAGTAAAAGATAATGGAGTAGTGAAATGGCTGTAACACAGAAACAAATCTGTGTTTGAGACAAAACACAAACTGAAACCACATAGAACAAGGAGAGTGAAGAAATTCACCAAGCTGTTCCCTGCTGTTAGAAGCCAGGGGAGGACTTTGGTATTTGACTTCGGACACTCCCTGTTGTTAAGGTTGCATGAAATGAGCAAGTGACATTTTGTAATTTTAGAAAAGTCATCAGGATGACTTTGGATCATGGGATCTCATGTAGGAAAGTCATGTGGGTGCCTGTATGTGTTTGTGTATGTGTTGGAATAAAGAAACATTTCAAGGCCATTCATGGAAATGCTAACGGTTTTTAGCTCTAAGTGGTGGGAGTTTGTAGCCTTCAATGTTGTTGTTGTGATGTGCCACCGAGTCGGTTTCGACTTATGGAGATCCTGTATAGGGTTTCCAAGAAGCAGCTGGTAGGTTTGAACCAACAACTTTGTGGTTAGTAGCCCAATGCCTAGTCCTGCTTCAATACATATGCATTACTCTTAGAGTAAACTCTAAATTGTCCAGTGAAGTTCATCAGTTTGCAGACTCACTGGCTGCACAATATCAAGATGTTGGTAGTAAATGTTGAGACAGGAGTTGATTGTCTAGAGAAGGTGTTCTGGTCCAAGCTTGATGGGGAGACCTCAAATCCGTTACCAGCTTGATCATCCTAGTCCCTGTGAGAGCCGAGACCCAAAAATCTTCTTCTTTCAATCCTGGGGCTGTAGGTGGGGCTATATTCAGCCTAATTATTCACTGCTTAATTATCAAGCCCAACAAGGAAGACCCCCCAATGAGACAGGTTGGCACAGTGGTTGCAGCCATGGGCTGAAACGTGGCAACGATTGTGAGGAAGGTGTAGGACTGGGCAGTGTTTCCTTCTGTTGTAGATGGGATTGCTACACATCAGCACCTACCTGATGGTACCTAACAACAACAATCGCCAAGCCTGGGGAAATGTTCTGCCTCACCCTAACCACAGCTCCTATACAAGTCAGCGTTGTTATGACTTGGGTTTTGTTATAATTTTCAGTCCCCAGTGACTTTCAGTTTATAAATAATTGTTCATCAGTTGGTTACTGTTGGGCAATAAACCACCCCCAAACCCGCTGCTGTTGGAGTGTGTCATTGAGTTGATTCTGACTCATCGTCCTGGTACGGAGCTGTAGGATATGAGCATTGGACCGCTAACCACAAAGTCAGGGATTGCTGTGATTCGGATTCCACTCCACGGCACCTCACAACAATGACAGCATAGCAACCCTAAATGACAGCGTGGAACTGACCCACGTGTGGGGTTTCCTAGGGTGTCATCTTCCTGGGAGCAGACTGCCAGTTCTTTTCTCCTGAAGAATCATCGATGGGTCCCAACTGCTGATCAACTGAGTGCTTAACTACTGCACCACTAGCTCTCCGTCCCCAAACTTAGTGACTTAATGGGTAGTCATTGATCACTCCTTACATATCTTAGTTTGGCTGGATGAGTAGGTGCATCTACAAGTTGGGTGGGGCTACCTGGTGTAGGATAAACTCAATGAAAAAGACTCAGCTCGGTTCCCCAGGGTCTCTCATCCTCCAATTAGCTAGCTAGGCTTCTAGGGAACCCCTGGAAACGTAGGCCCAACACCAGCTTGTCACTTCTACCACACTCTGTTGCCTAAAGTTATTCCAAAACCAGTCCATATTTAAGGAATGTTAAAACAGACTCCAATTCTTGATCTCAAGGGTTCAAAGTGTTGTCTGGGAGACAAGAGACCCCATGTTCACATATACTAGTATTATGGTCTTGCAAAGTGCTGTCCAGTTGGTCCTGACTCACCAATTCATAGTGTCCCTGTATAGCGTTTCCACAGAGAAGCTGGTGGTTTTGCAATTACTGGTCTTGTGCTTACCTACAGCACCACACCAGGACTCCATAAATACTATGTTGTTGTTGTTAGTGGTTTTGTGCTTACCTACAGCACCACACCAGGACTC
>NW_006408614.1:7087037-7088172 GCF_000296735.1 Chrysochloris asiatica | reverse complement strand
CGGGAGAAAGATGAGGCTTTCTACTCCCGTAAAGATTTACACCCTCGGAAACCCTGTACAGGGTCGCTATGGGTCGACAGCACATAACAACAACAACAAATTTTTGTTGGACTAGAGATGTCCTCCACTGTTTCTTGAACCCTGCCTAGTAGGAAATGACTCAAGGCAAAAAGGCAGATATGAAGCCAGGATAAAAGAGACCTAGGGCCCAGAGGTCCTAACCTGCCCCTGATAGGATTTCTGAGGCGTAACCGGTGGGTTTGAACCACTGACCTTGTGGTTTGCAGTCCAATGCGGAACATACAATGCCACACCAGGAGCCCATAAATAATAAGTTGTTGTTGTTGTTGTTAGGTGCCATTGAGTTGGTACCGACTCATACAGACCCTATGCACAGCAAAATGAAATACTGCCTGATCCTTGGTCAACCTCACTATTGTTGCCACGCTTGAGCCCATTGATGCTGCCACTTTGCCAATCCACCTCGCTGGGGGTCTTCCTCTTTTTCTCTGACCCTCCACCCTAACAAACATGATATCCTTCTCTAGTGACTGGTCCCTCATGACAATATGTCCAAAGTATGAAAGACGAAGTTTGGCCATCCTGGAAGAAGCTGCACTTCTTCCAAAATGTATCTGTTGGTTCTTCTGGCAGTCCATGGCACTTTCAATATTCTCCTCAAATACCATAACTCAAAAGCATCCATTCTTCTATGGTCTTCCTTATTCATTCTCCAGCTTTTGCATGCATATGAGGTTATTGAAAATAACATGGCTTGGGTCAGTTGCACCTTAGTCTTCAAGCTGACATTTTTGCTATTCAACACTTTGAAAGGTCTTGTGTGGCTGATTTGCCTAATGCAATACGTCGTTTAATCTCTTGACTGCTGCTTCCGTGAGTGTTGATAGTTGATCCAAGAAAAATGAAGTCCTTGACAACTTCAATCTTTTCTTCGTTGCTAAGAATGTTGCTTATTGGTCCAGTGGTGAGGATTTTTGTTTTATTTACATTGAGAGGCAATCCACACCAAAGACTGTCATCTTTTATCTTCATCAGTAAATATTTTAAGTCTTCTTCACTTTCAGTAAGCAAGGTTGTATCATCTGCATATCGCAGGTTGTTAATGAGTCTTCCT
>NW_006408614.1:7068829-7077584 GCF_000296735.1 Chrysochloris asiatica | reverse complement strand
CACTTAACAACAACAACATGCCCACTCCACAGAGTCCTAATGTGGTGCTGTGGGTTAATGCCCTGCACTGCAAGGTTGGTTGCAACCACGAGGTCAGCAGTTCAGATTCACCAGCTGTTCCTTGGAAACGCTATTTCAGGGTCACTATGCGTTGGAACTGATTCAACGACACTAGACAACAGCAGCATACTCACTCCACTGCCATCGAGTAGATTCTGTCCTGTGGGATCCTGTCTTAAAGGACCGAGTAGAACTGCTCCCTGGCCTTTTGGAGACTAAATCTTGATGGAAGCTCACTGGCTCATCTTCGTACCTTGGGTTTGAACCACTGACCTTGTAGTCAGCAGCCTAGTGCTTAATGTACTGTGCCACCAGGGCTCCGTTTTGAAGACCCAAGTCCTGTTGTAAGATAAGCAGTGGGCCATTACCCGCAAGGTTGGTGGTTCAAACCCACTAGTCTCTCCTCAGACATCCTATACAAGGTCACTATGAGTCGGAACCAACTCGACGGCACTTAACAACAACAAAAGGATTCCTGGTGTGGCACTGTAGGATAAGCATTGGACTGCTAACCTCCAGGTTGGAAGTTCAAACCCACTAGCCACTCCTCAGAAATCCTCTATGAGTTGGAATTAACACCACAGCACTTAACAACACCAACAGTCAGCTAGATAAAAATCACAGGCTGATTCACCAAGACCGATATTTGTTAATATGGTTGAATCCCAAACGATAAATTAGTCTAATTACTAGTAATTATTAGTTGCAGCTTGAATTTCTTTGGGGTTGAAGCTAAACATACATTGGAAGTTGTTCTAATTTGAGAGACGCAGAGATAAACAGACCAGATCCAATATTTTTTTAGTGAATCAAAGCTATGATTCCTCAAAAATGGCCCTGGGGCTAGCAGAATCATGCCCCTTCCAAAGATACTCACTGGCTAGTCTTTAGAGTCTGTGTCTCTGTGACCTTGTACCAAAAAGGGGCCTTGCAGATGTGATTAGGTGAAGGATCTTGAGATGGGAGATTATTCTGGGTTATCTAAATGACCTCTGGTCAGAGTCAGAGACAGATGTGGGGATGAAAGAGCTTTGAAAATGGACGAAACCACAAGCCGAGCAATGCCGGCAGCCTCCAGAAGCTGGAGGAAGTCAGGAAACGGATTCTTCTCTGGAAACTCCAGAAATCACCTGGATTTTAGCCTGTAAACCATTTCAGATTCCTGTCCTCCCGGAAACTGTGAGAGAAGAACTGTGCTGTTTCAAACCACTACCTTGTGCTGGCTTGTTACAGTCGCCTGTGGAAATGGATACAAGGCCAGGAGCTACAGACTTGCCTGGTTTTACTGAGCTTCACTTTATTGCTCTCTCCAGTTATTGCCAGCTATACTAATCAAAAGTTTGTGACCACCCTGCATCCAGCGAGGCATTTTCCCAGCAGGGTATGTGAACTCATTTCCTGTTTCTGTGTCCAGCTGTGACCCGTCTCACACTATTTCAGACTTCATCACTCGCCTGCACACTTCAGAGGCGACACTCTGCGGTCACCATCTCTCATGTATTGCACTGGGAAATGAAAACATTCTTGTGACTCGCTTGGTTGCAATAGAAGATGCAGGCTGTGGTCTGGAGCCGAACCCGTAGCATCTCCAAGGTCCAGCTGTATGACAAAATATTAAACCTGAAAACTTAGGTCACTCTCTGGACTGATGCGAAAACAAAGAAGAAAACCCAATCCACTGCTGTCAAGTCGATTCCAACTCATGGTGACTGCACGTGTGAGAGTAGAACTGGGCTCTATACGATTTTCTTGGCTGCAATCTTTGAAGAAACGGATTGCCAGGACTTTCTTCTGCAGTGCCACCCCATCGGTTTGAACTACCAACCTTTAGGTTGGTAGCTGAGAGCAAACCATTTGCACCACCCAGGGACCTGAATAATTTAAATAAACTCATTTTTAACTGAGATGGAGCTTCTTCCCTGTCCAGGTGACTGGGCAGCATTCAGACTTCAACCTAATTAGAATATCCTGGCGCTGTGGGTTAATGCACTGCACTGCAAAATTGGTTTGAACTACAAGATTTGAGGTTCAAGCTCACTAGCTGCTCTTCGGAAATCCTACACAAGGTCGCTATGGGTTGGAACCGACTGGATGATACTTAGCAACAACATCAACAATTTCCTGTTCATGACTTTGTAGGAGATGGTGGCTGAGTGGTGGCCTCTTTATCATGCTTACTCACTGGAGAAACTCAGGACCCTGAGAACAGCCTGAGGAAGTGGTCTGGCTTACTGCCCCTGGGCCCTTTATCTTCATCCTAACTTGTTTGGTGTTGAGCTACAGACACTGAACTCTGCCCTCCTGAGCCCAGGCCAGCTTGTTCCCATGTGAGGTGACATACTCCCTGGGCCTGGGGACTGCACCCTGGACACTTCTGGAAACCATGCCTCTGCCTACCACATAGCTCTAATGACAGTTTAGAAAAATAAAAACCTTGATCCACTAAAAAATATATTGGATCAGTTCAATTTCTTTATTTGTCTCCTAAATTAAAACAATTTGTTCCAGCTTATGTTTAGCTTAAACATCAAAGAAATTCAAGATGCAGCTAATAATCACTCACTTATTAGGTTAATTTTTCTATGGGGCTTTGGGGAGGGGTTGGGAAAGGGCAGGTTTTCAGGAATTGAGGACAGTGGCCTGGGGAGTCCGGGAACAGGGAGGTGGGGGTTCTACATGGTTGGCTTTGTACAGAAAGCTCATGGCCTGAAATATCCAGAAGTCCTCAAGTTTCAACTCAAAACCTGCTCTCGAGGACCCCTGACCCCCACATGCCTGAGATGATTTCAAGCCGACAGGGCACCCTAGCAGCCATTGTAGGAGTGGTAGGGGGTGGGGGTGGGGAGGTGGCACATCCTCTCTGGAAGGTTCAGGAAAATATTTTCCAGGCCTTGGAATGCAGGAGTCCCTGGAAGGAGCACATGGTCGGTGTTTACTGAAAGGCTGGACAGTGGAGTCCACCCAGACGTACCTTGAGAGAAAGGTCTTGTGCCTACTTCCTAACAAATCAGCCATTTGAAAACCTTATGGAGCACAGGTCTCGTGTGGACTTTGGGGATTCAGGAAAACCAGGCTTCTTACAGGCAGGTGCTTCCACGTGTGCAGAGAACTGCTACAGACGGGTTTCATGGTTGTGAGTTTTCAAAAGCAGATAGCCAGACCTTTCTTCTAAGGTATCTATGGGTAGATTTGAATCTCCAATCTTTCAGTTAGCAGTTTACTACTTAAGCGTTGGCACCACCCAGGGACTCCTGTGTGTTGGAGTTGACTTGATGGTACTGTGATGATTTTTTTTGCAGAGTATGGAGAAACCCTCTTCTCAGCTACCAGATCCTGCAGAGCCAGGTGTGTAGTGGCTGATGTCTTTGTTTCTCTGAAGCAGGAAGCTACATTCCCAGGAACCAGGAGTGTTCCCAAAGGCAGTGGGGACCAGGATGGGCAGTGGGAATGTCCACCAGAGAGGCAAAATGAGAGGGGGCATTGTCTGGATAAAATTTGGAAGAGAATATTAAAACCATGTAAAAGCGTATCTGCTTTTTATTACCACATGTGCCAGCAATTCTGATCAATGCCAGCGATAAACCGAGTACTCCTCTATAAAGGAATCTTTTATGCAAGCTCTGTAAGGAGCTCTGGTAGCATAGTGGGTTATAAGTTGGGCTGCTAATCTCAAGGTCTAGCAGTTCGAATCTACCAACTGCTCCTAGGAAGGAAGATGAGGCTTTCTGCTCCCATAAAGATATACAGCTTTGGAAACCCTATACAGGGTTGCTATAAGTTGGAACCGACTCCACAGCACACAACCACCACCACACTAACAGGCACTGTGGCTATTGTTAAGAGAATAAGTATGTAAGCTTCAACTGAGTACTTTTTAAATGACTCCTATTTTAATAAACACTGGGTTCTACGTGGAAATTAATTCGAATAGCTCACACTTAGGCAAATAGAATCCTGCAAGTTCATTGTGGATGCAGTGATCCTTAGTGATGGTGTTGTCGAGGGACCATCGAGTCGTCTTTGACTCATAGTGACCCAGTGGGGGGCTCTAATTTTGTTTAAATGCTTGTGAGTTGTCCACTACTTGTCTGTTTGTTGTACTGTGGTGGGTTGTGTTTTGCTGTGATGCAGAAGTGATTCATATACCAACAGGGTCACTCATAGCTTCCTGACTAAGTGTTGATTCGACAGCACCACACCAGGACTCCCAATCTGACCCCTAAACCTGGCCTCTTATTGGTGTTGGGTTTTGTTCCACATGTGTTCCCCTCTTTATCAGGAACCCTTTCAGAGTCCTCAGCGCTGCCAGTGGGGCACCGTCTGCCTCTTCTGGTCTCAGGGTCAAGGAGGCTGAGGCTCATGTGGTCCTTTTTAGCCCTTTGGACCAATTGCTTCCATGTGTCACCACTCTTCTTTGCTCTAAATGAGGAGACTCCTGTGGTTACTCCTTAGATGTTGTTGTTGTTAAGTACCGTGGAATCAGTTTTGACTCATAGTGACCTTGCACAGGGTTTCTGAGGCTGTAAATCTTTACAGGAGCAGAAAGCCTCATCTTTCTCCCATGAAACGGCTCGTAGTTTCGAACTGACAACTTTGAAGTTAGCAGCCCAATTTGTAACCACTACGCTACTAGAGCTCCTTGCTCTTTAGATGTTGTTGTTGTATACCGTGGGTCAGTTCCTACTTATAGCGACCCTGTCCAGGGTTTCTGAGGCTGTAAGTCTCTATGGGAACAGAAAGCCTCAGCTTTCTCTCTCAGAACTGCTGGTAGTTTCAAAATGCTGACCTTGAGGTTAGCAGCCCTATTCGTAACCACTACGGAAGCTTAAGACCCAGGTTGCTACTCTCTGGTGGCATTTTTTGGAAGATTCAGAAATGGGGATGATGCCAAAGGAATGAGAAGAAGAAAGAAAGATGTAAAAGCAGAGGAAAGAGCCATCAAAGGGACAGAGGTTTCAGGGTTCGGAGACAATAGCAAGAAGGTACAGCTACTGAAAGGACGCTGGGGCCTGCTTAGACTTGACCCTCAGATCTGCTGCCATCGTACCATCAGTCCCCAACATCAGTCCCTGACCTCCCTCTAGGACCCTTCTGGCTCCCCATGACTCCTGATATAATTCAGTCTCTTGTACTCCCCACTTTACAATCAACACCACCGGGAAGGAATCTTACTCAACCCCAGAAACCCCATCTTCAGACATTCAGGGCCACTCTGCTCCCTGACCCTTCCCACTCCTTGATGGCATCTCTGACTTCTCCAAGGATCCCTGAGGGCCAGGGAACAGAACAGGCACTGAGAGGACACACACTGCCCATGGTCAGTGGGTTGAGGGTTGGGAGTAAGGAAGTGTCTTCATTATTTCACTTTCAGCCACAGCATAAATAACAATTGATGAAGTTACTAAAACACATGTCCCTTAACCACCATGAGGTTAATGACTGAACCAGATCCTAAGCATAAATAGGTTCTAATGAATATGACAAGTAACTCGAGACGTTTATAGCTGGCTTTGTGGTTTTGAAGTTAGGTGCTGTTTAGTCAGTTCTGACTCATAGCCGTGTACAACAGACCACCGTCTGGCCCTGCACCATCCTCACACTTGCTAGGTTTGAGCTCATTGATGCACCACTGGGTCAGTCTGTCTCATTGAGGGTCTTCTTCAGTTTCTCTGACCCTTTATTTGCCAAGCATGATGTCCTTCTTGAGGGACTAAGTCCCTCCTGATAATATGACCAAAGTTCTTGAGAGAAAGTCTCACCATCCTTGCATATAAGGAGCATTCGGGTTGTATTTCCTCCAAGACAGACCTGTTTATTCTTCTTGCGGTCCAGTGGTGTAGTTAAGAGTTATTGAGTAGGTTCTGACTCATAGCAACCCTATATAGGGTCTCCGAAGAGCAACTGGTGGGCTTGAACCACCAGCCTTTTGGTTAGCAGGCCAGCGCTTGTCTTACAGTGGCACATCAGGCAGTCCATGGTACTTTGAATATTTTTCCCTAACAGCATGCTTCAAATACCCCAATTCTTCTTCACTCTTTCTCATGGTTCCCAGAGTTAATTATGTCAAAATTCAAAAGGGGTGGGGAGAAGAACCCACATGGATTATGTCTCTTTAAAAAGTAAAAAATATGTATCCAGCCATTCAAGCTGTTTGACTTCCTGAGTCGCCGTGAAAGAAGCCCCACACTCAGTCACCCCTGAGTCACCCTGCGGCAGAATCTCCCAGGCTCTCCCTATGAAGGAGACCACAGGAAAGAACTGGCAGAAGGGGGGCAAATAAGTCACATGGGCCCTGGGGGAACCAACACCCTCACTGTAACCCACAGTGGCCCTGTAGCACAGAGTAGAACAGTCCTAGCTGGGCCCAGTCCCAACCACCATCAACTACTAGCCATGTGGGTGCGCCATCTTGACAAGAACAGCCCTAGCTGAGCCGTGTCCCAACCACTATCAACTACTAGCCATGTGGGTGCACCATCTTGACAAGAGCAGTCCTAGCTGAGCCGTGTCCCAACCACCATCAACTACTAGCCATGTGGGTGCGCCATCTTGACAGCTGGTCCAGTGGAAGCTGCAGGTTACCCTATCCCCACCGACAGGAGACCGCAAGTGAAAAGCATCCAGCAGAGCCCAGTCAGCCCACAGAACCGTGAGAAAGAATAGAAATTATTGTTTTAAGTCACTGAGTTTGGGGGTGACTTATTAAGGAGCAATTGTTGTTGATGTTAAATGCTGTTGAGTTGGTTCCCATGCATATCAATCCTGTATAGAGTTTCCAAGGAGAAACTTATAGGTCTGAACCTCTGATCTTGTGGTTAGTAATCCAGTGCTTATCCTACAGTGCCATCCCAGGGCCCTCACATTTACAGCAGACACCCTCTTATTTAATACAATTAACACTATTAATTGGTTAGTTAATTTTAAAATAGTAGCAGCAAATCATAAAAATATGGAAATACATACATGCTTTAAACATTTTCTTTTAATTTAAAACATAAAATCTTTTAACGTCATGCCTATCTCTAGGAACATTGTGGCATCATGGTTGAGTGTTCAGCTGCTAACCAAAGGGTCAGTATTTTGAGGTCATCACTTCAGCTCACTTCAGGAGAAAGACAACAGTCTGTGTCCATAAAGATCCACAGCCTGGGACTCCTGATGTGGTGGTAACAACTACGTTACAGGGTTATTTTCCAGCTACTCCTTGGAAACCCTGTATGGGGTCGCTATGAGTTGGAACTGACTTGACAACACTTAACAACAACAACCACATGGAGTTACTATGAGTTGGGACCCACTCAATGGTAAGCAGCTTGATTTGGTTTGGCCTTCTCTCTGTCTGGAATTCTGAATCATTCCTTCTTTTTATTTCTTATCTAAACCACATCAAACCCACTGCATTGAGTCACTTTCTTCTCATTTTTGTTATTGTTGTTAAGTGCTGTCGAGTTGATTCAGGCCCTTTATAGGGTTTCTGCAGCTAGTGGGTTTGAACTGCCAACCTTGTGGTTAGCAGTCCAGTGCTTACAGGGCCACCAGGGTTCCTTAAACCACATTCATGGTGCATTTTTATGATGTATTATTGTACTTTCTTTAATGCCAAGCAAATCCTTGAGGATATACATTAAAAATCTAAATGCAGGATCCTTTTAGATTGTCTACTTCCCTCCCCCACCCCATTTTTACAATTGTCTTGTCAACACTTCATCACAGAATTCTATAAACATTGCTAAGGAAACCACTTTCTTTTGTCTTTCTAAAGGATTCAACTTAGATTTCATAAAAAACAAAAAATGAAAAAAACCCCACTACTTCAGTATTGATATGCCATTTGTTTTACTTTACATATTAATTGTTTTACTTTACATATTAATTGTTTAATGGTCATAACAAATACAATTGTTTTTGTTAAGTGCCATCCAGTTGATTCCAACCCATAGCGACCCTGTATAGGGTTTCCAAGGAGCAGCTGGAGAGCTTGAACCACTGACCTTGCAGTTCAAACGACTCTGCAGTCTGATGTATTCGCTCACAGTGCCAATATGGGAACAAACCAACTCACTAGTCAAATGTAATTAGAAGAACTGAATACAATTCTTAAACTTGGAATCTGCCCCAACACTAACAAAAACATTATTTTCAAGAACTGATATAAAATCCAGACAAACATGGTCTATATTTTAGCCAAAAATAAGTCATAATAAATTCCATAATGGAATAAAATTGGAGATAAAAAGCAAAGCCTAGAAAATCCCACATGACTGGAAATGAAACACCATATTTCTAAGTAAATACTGGACATTTTAATCAGATGTCAAGTTTGATTGTTTTGAGGATTTTATTACTTCCATCATGAATGGAAATCTAAATTAGAATAGATATAAAGTCAAGGTTGATTATTCCATGAACACTGCCTTATATATTCAAAGAGAAGCTCTCTATGAACGCTCCTTTCTCCCAAGCGATAATGCTATTGGATGTTAGATTGAGTTGAGTCAGTTCAGAGTCATAACGATCCAATCAACAACAGAGCAAAACAATGCCTGGTCCTGCATCATCCTCAATATTCTTGTTTGAGCTCTTGTTGCAGCCACGGTGTCAACCCATGTCATTGTGGGTCTTTCTCTTTTTCACTGACCCTCTTTACCGAGCATGATGTTCTTCTCCAGGGACTGGGCAGTGTTTCGTTCTGTTA
>NW_006408614.1:7062753-7068015 GCF_000296735.1 Chrysochloris asiatica | reverse complement strand
CTGGTTTGAACCACAAGGTTGGTGGTTCAAACTCACCAGCCTCTCCTCGGAAACCCTATACAGAGTCACTATGAGTGAGAACCGACTTAGTGGCACTTAACAACCACAATTATATACTGCAATTGGTTTATCCATTTATATGCTGGACATTTGGGTTGTTCCAAGTTTTGGATTATTATAAATATTTGTATTTAATGTTAATAAACTATTTTAAAACTAACATCTACTATTTTTTATAATTTTATGTGTGTAATATTATTATAGATAATGTTTGTACTTTGTGCATGAGTCTCTGTTCATGGACACAGGTTTCTATTCGTCTTGGAATAACTCAGACTTTCATATGCTACTGCTGTTGTTGTTACAACTCATGGTGACCCTCTATAAGGTGTCCAAGGAACGGCTGAAGAGCTTGAACTGCTGACTCTGAGGCTCAAACCAACCTTGTGGTCCAGTGCATTAACCCACAGCGCCGCCCCAGGACTCCACATGAGTGAGCCAAAATATCACTGTCCTGGCTTCTGAGGAGTGTCCTGATGCTATTCCACCCAAGACAGATTCCTTCATCCTCCCAGCAGTCCATGAAATGTCTAGCATTCTTCTGCAACACCACAATACCAAAGCATCAATTTTTCGTTAGTGTTTGCAGAATGGCTTTCCTCCTCTTGTTACTGTCTTTAAAAAGCCTTCTAAATTTATCTGTTTCATTCATCTTTGCCTGTCGGATTTTCCTCACTTAATAACTATGGGTCTGAACTGATTCGGCGGCACGTAATCACCACCACCAGAAATAAATTACAAATGCAAATGATAAGATTTTTTATTAAAAGGCTAAGCACACCATGGTGACTATGTGCTGTGAAGTCGGTTCTGACTCATAGTGACCCTCTATAAGGTTTCCAAGGCTGTAGATCTCTATGGAGCAGAAACCTCATCTTATTCCTGAGAAGCAACCAGTAGATTCAAACTGCTGAACTTGAAGTTAATCTGTTTGTAGAGATATTTATTTTTTGTCAAATTTTGCCCGTTGTTTTTCAATATCTCTTTAATATCCCCATCTGCTCTAAGGACGTACAATTTATTTGCACATCTAATGTAAGGCTATTTGCAAGACACATAATCCATTTTTAAGTCTGTTACATTGACACAATGCAATTTAATTGATGCTGATCTGCTTGTTTAATTGATTCGTTATATAGCTAAAATTACTTTCTAAAGTTTTGTTGTTGTTGTTAGGTGTCATTGAGTCAGTTCTGACTCATAGAGACACTATGCACAACAGAAGAAAACACTGCCCAGTCTTGTAGCAGCCTCACAATTGTTATTATTCCTGAGCCCTTTGTCGCTGCCACTGTGCCCGTCCATCTTGTTGGAGGTCTTCCTCTTTTTCACTGCATAGTGTCCTTCTCCAGGAACTGGTCCCTCCTGATAACATGTCTGAAGTATGAGAGACAAAGTCTGACTTCTAGGGAGCATTCTGGCTGTACTTCGTTTAACACAGATTTGTTTGTTCTTCTGGCGGACCCTGAGTACTTTTAATGTTTTTCTCCAACACTGTAACTCAAACGCATCAAAAGATACTATTTAATTGATGCCAATTTGTTCAAATTGATTCGTTATCTGTCTAAATTTACTTTGTAAATCTAGAGTGATATTAATTTATATATGACATTTTGGTAGCTATAGTGCCTTTCAAAAGAGAGGTTTTTGTTTTTTTGTTTTTCATTTGTATAACATCACAAAAGAATTAAAGTTGCAAGACCAGATGCACCATCATAAGGTCAAGCGAACAGCAAGAGAGCGAAAGCTGGCTTCAAGCAGGACCAGTGGAGAGCAACAGAACAGTTTTCTAGTCCTTTCAGTAATGTCTGCAATGTTGTTGTTGTGAAGTGTTGCCAAGTTGGTTCTGACGCACAGCGACTCTATATGGTTTCCGAGGAGTGGCTGGTGGATTTGAACCACAAACTTGTGGCTCAAACCGACATTGCAGTCAAGTGTTTATCCTACAGCGCCACATGATGACTCTAAGATCTGCAATGGATACTGGAAAAAAAGACTCCAATTATTACAGTCTGTTTATTTCCACCAGGGGGAAGTATAGTATTTCATAGAAAATAAAAGAATTTCACAACTACGGTAACAAGATAGCTATGAATCAAAATATAGCATTTGCTGATTTTGCTAAAGGAATGTGTTGCTCTTGTGAAGTTCTGTTGAATCAGTCTGACCAATAGCGACCCTGTTTAGGGTTTCCAAGGAGCAGCTGGTGGGTTTGACCTACAGACCTTGCAGTTAGCAATCTGGTACTTACCCTAGAGTGCTGTGGAAACATTTCGGAATCCGTTCCATTTGCCAGCTTTGAAAATGCACAAAATAATTCCTAACAATCGCATGTTTTTTAATTTGGAGGAGATCCATGTTAGTGAGAGGGGTATTTCATGAATATTTTCTGTTTGACATAATTTTTTAGTCACTAGTTAGGACACTATGTAGGATGCTTTTTGTCTGCTGGTTAAAGGGTGTGGGGAACACATGCAGTGAGTGTGTGATAAATGAGACCCAATGAAGCTTGGACTCGCACCCAAAACAGGAGGGCTTGGAGGGGGTGGGAGGACGCATCCAGAGAATTAAAGGGCATTCTTGGCTTTATAAAGATCACATATCTGTCCTGTCAGGTTAGGCAGCAATGCTGAGTTCCTCCCGAGATTCCATTCTGTGAAGATGCTGGGACATGGCTTCTGGGGATAAGGCTGCACCTAATTACCTCCATGAGGTTTCAGTATGACAGTGTATACTCACTCGGGCACTTTCTTTCCCAGAAGCTCATGGTCTGCAAGGGTTAGGTGACCTTCTCACTTTGTCTCATTCCTCACGGTCTAAGTTTTCTCCTTGACAACAGAGGACCTCCCTTACTGGGCATCCCACTGCTGATGCTGACTCTGGACCAACCAATAGGTTGACCCCCATGTAGGAAGAAGAACAGAACTTTATTGAGAACTGCAGAACCCTACAGCCACAGGGCGTTCTGAGGTGAGAGTCCATCATGGCAGCTCAGTGGTAGCATTCTCTCCTTCCACACAGGTGACCTGGCTTTGTTTCCCAGCCAGTGTTCCTCATGCCCAACCACTGCCCATCTGTTAGTAGAGACAGCTAGGATGCTGAACAGGTTTCAGCAGAGTGTTCAGATCAAGATGAAGTTGGAGGACAGGTCCACTTCAGATCTACTTCTAGAAACCAGCCAATGAAAACTCCATGGGTTACAATGATCGGATCCACCACCAGTCATGGAGATGGGCAGCCTTTCGTTCTTTTGTGTATGGGATGGTCATGAGTCTGGAACTGACTTGACTAGCTATGTGACCCTGAAGGGGTCAGGACCCACTCTGTAACACCTAGAGGAGCCTGGGGCTGTGGTAATATCTAAAGGCCTGTTTAGGTTTCAGATTCCATAGTTTAGTGATTTAAACCTCAAAATCCGTTCGAAACCTCAAAATGAGTTTTCTTTAAGACTACTTTTGGACTCTGGGCAAAACACATTCCATCCTAAACCTTCAGATGTCTCATCCAATGCTGTGTTCCTCACAAGGGTAGTGTATTGATGGGCAGGGACTGAGGTTCTCCTCCAGCGCTTCATATCAGCACCACCGTGGACTCTCATAAAAAGTAAAAAAGTATAGTTTGAAGATCAGTCTTACTGGTCAGATACTGGTGGAACCCTGAGACTATGGTCTTCGTTCACCCTTCAGTTCTGGAAATGAACTCACCCAGTGGCCTCATTTTCAGTCGAGCTACTGATAGGCATGCAGGGAGGAGAAGAGCAACAATGAGACGCATAGCACAGAACAGTTAGCCACTTGGGATCAGAAGGGTAGCATTTACCTAAGGACAAGATTCAGAAGGGTTGGGAGAGGAGGAGGAACAGAAACAAAAAAGCCAGGAAGAAGGTAGGATAATTGATGCTACCTTAAGGGGATTGCAATCATTGAGGTGAAACAAAGTATACGACTTGTTGAATATGAAACTGACAATCTGTTTTGCAAACCTTCACTCAGCATGGCTGTTTCATGCTCTTGTGTCAATTCCAACTCATAGTGACCCTGTAGGGTGTTTCCAAGGAGGGACTGGTGAGTTTGAATTACCAATCTTGTGGTTCGAATTGACCTTGCAGCCCAGTGCCTTATTCCACCGTGCTACACCAGGGCTCCAAATTCACAATAAAGTGTTTTGTGTTTTTTAAAAATCTTTTGATGACTAAACGAGTGAATTTGTAGCAGGTAATTTTGAATGAAAATTATTTCTTGAGGGATTGCTTTTCTTCAAATCCTGAGACCATCATCTCCCACTTTTGGATACCTGTGGGATGAAGATCAAGGATGGGGTGTATATGTCCCTCAGAAAAGAGGAAGATGCTTCCCAGAAGGTGATGTGAGGAGGGACCTGCTCTTCAGGGGTGCTAGCACACACACACCTCTGTTATCTTCAAATTGTTAGTCAGGTCAGAAATGCTTTATTAACCTCCTATCTTTGTTTCCTAGGGCTGATGCCAGAAAGTCACCAGGTGGGTGGTTTTTAAGGAAAGAAATTTATTTTCAAGGCTATTGTGGTTGTTAGCAGCTCATAAAGACCTTACATACAACAGAACAAAACACTGCCCGGTCCTGCACCAACCTTACAATTGTTGTCATGTCTGAGCCCACTGCTGCTGCCGCTGTGTCAATCTGTCTCATTGGGGGTCTTCCTCCTTTTTGCTGACCCTCTACTTTACCAAGCATAATGTCCTTCCTCAGGGACAGGTGCCTTCTAATAACATTTCCAAAGTACCAGAGATGAATTTTCACCACCCTGGCTTCCAAGGAACGTCCAGGCTGCACTTCTTCCAAGACAAGATTGTTTGTTCTTCTGACAGTCCACAGTACTTTTAATATTCTGGACACTGGAAGTTTGAATTTAGGACAGAGGTAGGGCTCTATCTGCTCTAAGGGAAGGTCCTTCCTTTCTCTTTCAGTGTTTCTTGACATTTCTTGCCTTATAGACAATTCTTTCTCTGCTGTTCATAAGGTTTTCAGTGACTAAATATTCAGAAGTAGTTCGTTACTCCTTCGTCCTAGCCTGTCTTCATCTGGAAGTTCATCTGAAACCTGTCCACTGTGGGTGACCCTGCTGGTATTTAAAATTACCAGGTCATAGCTCCCAGAATCATAGAAACTCACAAGCCACCACAGTATGACAGACTGACAGACGAGTGGTGGACAGTGAATAAGG
>NW_006408614.1:7059308-7062090 GCF_000296735.1 Chrysochloris asiatica | reverse complement strand
CTTAACCAATAACATCTAGAAACAAAAAACAAAAATATAACGATTTCCCAAACAAGATCACATTCCCATTGCAGGGTAGTTATTAGGACCATCGTGGGGTTTCACTGTTTTTTGCTGACCCCCCACCTCCCAAGCATATGCTGTCCTCCTCCTGGGACTGGTCCCTCCTGATCACATGTGGAAAGTATGAGAGACGGTGTCTCACCATCCTGGCTTCTACAGAGAATTCAGGCTGCACTTCTTCCAATACAGATTTGCTTGTTCTTCTGGAAATCCACGGTACTGCAGGGCTTAGGATTTCTACAGATCTTTTGGGGAACTTAATTTAACCCACAACATCTTCTGTAATGTTCCAGCTCTCAATTCTGACAGTCACTCTTAGAGACAACATCCCTAATCTAACATTTTTTATAAGTCTGAATGGCATGTAATAAAGCCAGTTTAGGGACGTTTTACCATAAGGAAGAACCCGTAACCACATGACCACTTAACATTCGTGGAGCCTGGGACAAGACTCTAATGTGAGATTCACATAGAATAAACATTTAAAAGATGTCAATCAAATAAATGAACTAATAACTATGTTCTTTCTTCCTTGAGAAATATACCTTTTTTACAACAAAAGTTAAACTATATAGTTAAAGCTGTGGTTTAAAATGACGCTGCAATTTGACTATTGTTGAATATGTCTGATGTTCTGTGGATGGGCTGTGGTGTGTGAATAAATAATCAGAGACATACATAATTCATAAGTTAAGCGTTGTCCATGTATCTTGGCCTTTCTTTCATTTCAGCAAAACCCCCACTAATTATGCTGTTACAATCAATACTTTATATAATTTGCATCCCATTGATGACAATGATGAAGAAGACAAGCTTTCTTGAATCATTAAGGCTCTTAGATCATTTTTTATTAGTTTAATTTTAAAGAATCTTCAGTTTGCTAAAGCTTTAGTGACTGAAATTGTCAATAAAAGTCTTAGAGCAATATTTAGATTCAGATATGAACCAAGAATTTGCATATCTTATTAAACATTCTAGAAGAGTTAGATATAATGGACTATCGTTATAGCAAAAATTAATAGAAAACATTTTAATTTTGACATTTGACTAAATTATTACCATCACATGGTTTCCTCCAACTGTTATTGCACGATCGAGTATCCACGAAGAAATATAAAGAATGGGCTTTTTAGCTTCACGTATGTAACATCTACCAAAAATAAACCAAACTGATTGCCACTGAGTTGGTTCTGACTCCTGGTGACCCCATGTGTTGGAAAGTAGACCTGGGCTCCACAGGGTCTTCAGGCTGTGACCTTTAGGGAACAGGTTGACAAGCTGTTCTTCTCAGGTGCCTCTGGGTAGGTTTGAACTACCAACTTTTTGGTTTGCTGTCAAGGGCTTAACCATGTGTGTCACCAGGGACACAATGTTGTATCTGAATCTACAGG
Organism: Chrysochloris asiatica; assembly: GCF_000296735.1. Classification (NCBI taxonomy): domain Eukaryota; kingdom Metazoa; phylum Chordata; class Mammalia; order Afrosoricida; family Chrysochloridae; genus Chrysochloris; species Chrysochloris asiatica. Next base: position 7,060,636 of record NW_006408614.1, on the reverse strand, counting down.
GACAAGTCTACACATTTAAAAGCAATATATACATGACTTCCTATTGAAGACCGTTCCTTAGCTACCGTGTGTAAGTGTAGGAGTCCTCTGTTTATCGGGGCTATTTCTCAAGTCCCGGAGTCCTGGTGTGGCGCTGTAGAAGAACTGGACCAAAAGGTTGGTTTGAATTGCAGTGTTGGTGATTCAGACCTACCAGCCACTCCGCAAGATCCTTCTACCGGGTCACTATGAATCGGAACTGACTCAAAGGCACTTAACAACAAGTCTCTAGTCATTAATATGAACATAAAGAGAAACCAGAAGATGGACATTTCCACTGCAGGGAAATAATGCTTCTCTACTAAACAGTCAGCAGTAACCAGGTTACCTGCAAGAAAGAGTGTAGCAAGGACATTCTTTTCTCTTTTCTCTTTTAAAAGCCGTGACAACGCCTGGTGCAGGGACCATGTCTGAGTGCAGTCAGCACACAACTCACAAAACCCTCACCGCTTTGGTCTCCAGGCCTTTGGTGAAGCACTTCCCTGGGTCCTGCTGTTGTTAAGGAGCCGTGTTAAAGCCCTCGGCGACTACCCTAAAGGCCAGCGGTTCAAACCCACCAGCGACTCAGCAGGTAGATGAGGCAGCTGGCTTCTGGAAGAATCACAGCCATAGGGAAGAATCTTCCCTATGGGAAGAATTCTCCTCTGTCCTGTAAGGTGTCTGGGCTGGAGTCCACTCCACAACACTGGATCTGGGTTTATTGTTGTTAGCTTGTTAAGGTTTCCATGGAGCCAGTTCCGACTCAAAGTGACAGAACAGAACTGCCCCGATAGGGTTTTGTAGGCTTCAGTCTGGTGTGGGATAAGCACTGAACTGCTGACCAGAAGGTTGGTGGTTCAAACTCACCACCGCTCTGATCACTATGAGGCAGAACTGATTCCTCCACAGATTTTTTTCTTTACTGAGTGATCAGTGGTTATACAGTAGGCTAAGCAGAGGACTGCTAACCAAGAGATCAGTAGTACAAACCCTTCAGCCACTCCATGGCAGAAAGGTGATGCTGGCTTCTCCTGGGAACTTAGTGAGGCAGTCAGTCCTGCTCTGTCCATAGGGTCAATATGAGTCAGAGTCCACTCAATGGCACACAACAACAATTGTGAATTTTACAAATTAATTTAAGCAATTCAGGATTTATCAAGCACTGGTTCATAAAAGGATGACGTAAATAGCACATAAATAAGGTTACTGCATTAGGGGGACCAAGAACTGAGGCAGTTAGGCCCACTGGATGAATGCAGTTAGACCCACTGGATGAATGCAGTTAGAACCACTGGATGAATACAGTTAGA
>NW_006408614.1:7032562-7058791 GCF_000296735.1 Chrysochloris asiatica | reverse complement strand
CCACTGGATGAATGCAGTTAGAACCACTGGATGAATGCAGTGGGTTTGGTTTGGGGTGATCTTTAGGGAAGCAGATCACCAGGTCTTTCTCCTGAAGATCTGCTGGGTTGGTTCGAACCACCGGTGTTCTGGTTAGCAGCTGCGTGCTTAACTATTGCACCACTGGGACTCTCCCCTGGGGCCTGGAAGGTATGTCTCACTAAAGTGGACACTTAAGGGTTAGGATGGTCCATGCCCCGAGGGCTAGCCCCAAGCAAACAAAAGTGGAGCAAGCCTGTGTGTTGTTTAAAACAGCTATTGCGGGATATGATTAATGTGGTCCTTCAAAGCTTGGGGCCAAGGGACGAGTTTTCTCTTGCCCAGATCCTGCTGTGGAAACCATGAGTTTCCATGACCAGTAGGTGGCGCTGCCTCTCCAATCAAAGTCACGTTCTTGTTGAGAAACGCGGAAGGCGGGAGCACTGTTGTTATTGGAGACAGTGAATGAGGAGGTCACTTTCCAAAAGTGCTGTTGCTATTGGTGTTATTCTGACTCATAGTGACCCTGCGCGTAACAGAAGGAAACCCTACCCAGCCCCGCGCTAGTCTCACAATCATTGTTACCGCCCATTGCTGCCGCCACTGCGCCAATTCATCTCCTTGGGGCGTTCCTCTTTTGCACTGAGCCTCCACTTTACCAGCCTGATGGTACTGGCCCCTTCTAGTAATAGGTCCCAGGTATTACAGACGTGTCTAAGTCCACTGCCACCGAGTCAATTCTGGGTCCTAGCCACGCTCTAGAACAGAACAGAAAGGCCTTACAGGGGTGCAAGACTGGGATCTTAACAGAAACAGACTGCATCATCTTTCTCCCAAGGAGTGGCTGCTGGTTTGAACCTCTGACCTTCTGGTTCAGTCAAGTACTTAACCCCTGTACCATCAAGACTCTTTGAGGCTACCCCAACATCCCCAAAATCAAACTCTTAGAGGCAGATTCTAATAGCTGATACACCACACTTGTCTGGCTTCTGTGGGAGCTTGTCTGTCTGTCTGTCTGCTCCGGAGGTGGTGAGTAAAGCAGAGGTTAACAGCATGGTTTCACTTCCAGGTCGGGTCCCCTCCTTAACCCTTGAAAGGGTTTCAGAAGGGAGGACTTTCAAATCCCTCCATTTGGAGGGACAGACAAGGATTGCCTACTGAACTAGTGCCTAGATTTGAGGTTCCAAGATCAAGCTCAAAGGGTGTCCATTTCTAGACAGACCATCCAGGAAGCTCTGGAGCAGAGATGGCCCTCAGGTTATGTGAAAAGATCAGCAGGTTACCTGTAGGCAGAGAGACAGGTGGGGAGGAGCCACAGTCCCCACTGAGTGGGCAGGTCACTGCTATTGTCCTCACACAGTGCTAGAAATGCATCTTATTATTGTCACCCCTTCACACGAGGTCCCTGAGACTGAGAAATGGCCCAAGTGGCCCAGAGTCAAGTCTGAATGTTTCTCCTGGCTCCCCTTGCCTCGGGCTCTCATCACAAATCCCATAAAACTGTTGTCCTTGTTTGTTTCCACTCATAGTGACCTTACTTAACAGCTGAGAACAATCACTGGGTCACCAGAACTCCTTACCTCACAACAACAACAACAACAAGGAAACCAGTTATTAAAAGAAAGAAAGAGAAGTAGAGTGGGCCAAAGAAAAGCAGCAACGGGTGATTCCAATCATGTGGATAACAGAGAAAGGGCTCTCAGAAGCCGTGGTTCTGCCCCTGTGAATGGGCACAGTGAGACGAATCAGTCTCAGAAGCCATGATTCTGCCCCTGTGAACCGGCACAGTGTGAGCGATCAGTCCAAGGGCAGAGATGCGGGTGACAGCAATTCTCTGAGCAGATTACCAGAAGCTGCTGTGTAGAAAACACTCACCCAGTTTTGGAAGTGGATCTTGCTGGTGGGCAACCTTCCCTTTACAGGGAGAAATCAATCAGGATCCCTTTCCCTTAAGCAGAAACATGTATCAGAAAGCCTCAATTGCAGTGCTGATTGGGTTTAAACATTATCTTCTGTGGCCAAGGGCCAGAGAAGCAGCTAAAACTGGGTTCTATGCCCGTGGCGACTGTTTTAAACAACTTGAAATGCCCTGATTAGATCCCCCACCCTCACCACCACTTTATCAATTTAGGGAAGAAAAAATTAAAGCCCAACAGAATGCCTGCTTGAGGCATTTCTCTATACAGTAATTTCCTCTCCAGACACAGGGTATCGCTGGAGATTTCCAGAGGTAGCTTCCGGTTCCGGAGCAGGAGTCTGCCTTCAGCATCCTGGGGAAACCAGGGCTCAGAGAATACCATGTCTGAGTTCAGAAATGTGTCCCCCTCATTTGTCACTGTGGACTTCTGGTGTGGCGCTGTTGGACAAACACTAGACTTTGAACCACTAGGTCAGTGGTTTAAAGTCACCAGCTGCTCCTTGGAAACCCTATATGGGGTCGCTATGAGTTGGCATCCACTGAACACTTAACAACAGTTTGTCAACACCTGGAGCAGAGGAGTACCCTGCCTTCCCAGCAACACATTTACCTCCCTCGATTACCATAATTATGAAAATGACATGCATGTTGTCTCCATTTTAGCAAACCATCAGCCCCTCACACATTAGTTTCCTCTGCATACGATGTGTGTTATATGCATATTGTTTATATGTGTCCTTTACTGGGATTTCTGCTGCGGATCCTTGACCCCTCTCTAACCAGGAAAGGTGGGAAGGCAGGAGACTTAGATGCAAATTCTCCCTTTTCCCTATGCAGACCTCAGGAGCTGCAGAAATTAAAATTTCAAAGGCCAGACAGCAGTTTCTCACCCACTGGGCCTGGAATGCATAGCTTTCTATGGCAGACAGATGTTTGTCAGAGTCCTGGGATCTTAGTCACAAGAGGCAAACATGTCATCTGTCCTTTGTTTTTTGTTAACTGCAGTAGAGCCAGCTCTGGCCCAGAGCAATCCTGTATAGGTTTTCCAAGAAGGAGGTGGTGGGTTTGAACCACCAACCTTGCTGTTTGCGGTTCTGTGCTTATCCTACAACACCTCCCCAGGACTCCGCTGTTGTTGGTAAGTGCTGCTGAGTTGGTTCCGACTCATAGCAACCCTGTAGAGGGTTTCTGAGGAGCGGCTGGTGGGTTTGAACTACTGGCCTTGAGCTTCAGTGCTAACCCTACAGCTCCACCTCAGGACTCTATTTCCCCATAAACAGCAGTTAGGGTTGGACTGTCTCAGGTGTTTTCAGAGGAAGCTCTGAAACATGGTGTGCTGTGCTGAACAGGGTGGGGATGTAATGGTGGTGGGAAGAACTTCCCCAGAGGTTGGAGAATTGAAAAATTAATTCAGACTCACAGGAGTCTGTAACACAGAGCAGTAAGTCCCATGTGTATTCCTAGGCTAGCATCTTCCCAGGAATAGATTTCCAGGTCTTGCTTCCTCAGAATCACTGGGTGACTTCAAATCACCAGCCTTTCTGTTTGCAGCCTGGTGTTTAGCTGTTAAGCTACTGGGGTCCTTTAGAAATTTCAGACATACCCATGTATTTCTCTACCAAAGAGCTTTCAATCTTGTCTCCTGTTTAACAAGATGTCCTTCCACTTCCAAATCTGTCGTATTGAGCAACAATGATTCGACATCTTTCAAATTAACCAGGCACAGCTCTAAGATCATGATCATATAAGCAGGGTTAGGAGGGTCAGCACTGAACTTCAGACCACAAGGGAAGCAGTTCAAACCCACCAGCTGCTCCTCAGAAACCCCCTACAGTTATGAGTTGGAACTGACTTGAAAGCACTTAACAACAAGGCAGAGCGAATCTGATTGCAGCCCCAAGCAACCACAAAAAATCACATTTTGATGAGTAGATGTGTGACCTTGCATGTCTCTTAGCTGCGCCCTCTCCAGCACCTGCAGCTCCTCCCACACCTCCCTTGCACTCTGCCTGGGACTCCAGTGTGGGCTCCACGTCGCTGTGTAGAACAGTTCTAACATACAGTAAGCGCTCACCATTGTTGAATGAATGAATTCATGGCCAGAATGAATGACTTTGTGGATGCTGGTCTCAGCGTAGATGCCCTCGCTTGTTCACCATCTGCTACACCACAAAGCAAAGGAGACTGTGCCTTCAGGAGGCAGAACTCTTCCAGAACTCTGGATAAAGGAACAACTGTGAGCTTAGTGTTTGCAGATTTGCTTAAAGATTGAGCCTTATCTCTGTCTGCTAAGCAACCCTTCCTTTCTCAGAATAGGCGGGTAAGTCCAAACTATTGATGGTAGTGTTCCAGCTCACACACATGTAGGTCCCACAAAACATGTTCAGACACTTGTTCAGTGGATGGCTGCAGACAAGTTCTCCCAGGGATACGTTTGTCTTAGTGTCATTGTTGTTGTTGTGAAGTGCCATCGAGTCGGTTCCGACTCATAGCAACCCTGTATAAGGTTTCTGAGGAGCGGCTGCTGGGTTTGAACTGCCAATCTTGTGGTTAGCAGTCCAGTGCTTATTCTACAGTGCCACACCAGGACTCCTTTGTCTCATTGCCGTTGAATCGGTTCTGACTCATAACAACTCTGTATAGGGTTTCTGAGGAACAACTGATAGGTTCGAACCACTGACCTTGGGGTTATCAATCCAGTGCTGATCCTACAGTATCAAATCAAGACTCCATATTGATGAGTATTGTTACTGTTAAGTGTTATTGGTATTGGTTGTGGTTGTTAGTGTTAGTGATTGTTGTCATTGTTGTTAAGGGTTGTTGTTGTTGTTGTTAAGTGCCGTCGAGTTGGTTCCGACCCATAGCGACCCTGTACAGGGTTTCCGAGAGGAGTAGAAAGCCTAATCCTTACGGGAGTAGAAAGCCTCATCTTTCTCCCGCGGAGCGGCTGGTAGTTTCGAACCGCTGACCTTAAGGTTCGCAGCCCGATTCGTAACCACTAAGTGCTGTCAAATTGATTGCGACTCACAGCAACTTTGTATCGAGTTTCTGAGGAGTGGCTGGTGGGTTTGAACTGCTGACCTTGCAGTCCAGGGCTTTATCCTGTGAAGTCACACCAGGACTCCTTAGTCTCCTTAGGGTGCTTCATAAAATAGGTCCAATCGAAGCAGTAGCTTTCAAGGGGATCTGTTGGGCCAGTTCAACTCAAGGTGGAGAGACGTCAGCTCAGAAGGTTTTTGGGACTTCAAAATCTTGATAGATTTTCTCAAAAGACACAGGATGCTCATGAGGGCTTATTCTGAAGAAGTTTTAAGAAAATTGAAAACTGCATTGATGAGGAAAAGGCCGTGGAAACTGTGCCAACAAATTGTTTCCACATCACAATGTATTTGCCCTTTCTTTGAGAGTAGACAGGCCTGTCCTGTGGGAAGTTTATCGGGAAACCTTACCTCATGCATCCTACAGCTCCCGATCATGCCCTTCAAAGTTCTTTTCATCCTCCAAACTCATAGAGCATTTAAAAAGAACATGACTTTCATCCCTTGACGATGCCGTTTTGACATGGTATAAATCAAAGAAGGCAGAATTCTCTGAGAAGGGTTAGAAAGATGGAAACATTACTTCTGAAGTGTATAGACCTAGACAGTGGACTTGCCAAGAAACAATAGCTTTATATTTTGCTATTTTCATCTAACAGAGGTATCTATGATTTTGTGATGATACTTTTTGACTTATGCTCAGACGTCACCCCCGGCCTTTCATGGGGTCTGCCGTATGTTGGGTGGGTTTCCGGTCCGTCTATAGGGTGACACGATGGTTAATGACCACGTCATTAATCTGAGTCTGATTATGCATCTGGGAAACCACTGCAGAACATTCCATTGGTGGGTCTGCCCTCCAAGTCTAATTGGCTTTGAGGTTTACCAAAACCCTTCATCTTGCTGGGATTCCCTTGTCTTCTGTGGGCAACTGTAGGAAAAGGCACACACAAACCCATGAGATGGACAATCAATCCCAAAGATGGTACAGTCTCACATTCTTATTTAAGAAAAAGAAATGCTTTTTCTTAAGACAACAAAAGCCACCAACATTCATTCCTCTTCCCTCAAGGGAGGGAGCAGCTTGACTCATTATATAACCACATTGGACTAGCTTTTCTCTCAGGCCCCAGCTGTGGTGCCATTTACGAGGTAGGTATGGGGTCACCATAGGCCCTTTCTTAACAACTGTTCCTTGTAGTCTATTCCCTCCCAACCCTGGGAAGCTTTCAGAAAACAGTCTCTACTTTACCGTGGTCTAGAAAAGTAGGCCTGTAGTGAAGGGGCTTACACCGTGTTTGCTCAATGAAGGAACACTTCTGAAAGGAAGACAAGACAAAGCCCCCTGGTGACACAGTGGTTAAGTGCTTGGCTGCTTATTGGAAGGTCAGCAGTTCAAGCCCACCAGCTACTGACTCCATCGGGAAAAGATTTAAAAACACTATGGGGCAGTCAGTTCCCCTCTGTCCTATGGGGTTGAGTTAGAATTGACTCAGTGACACACAACAACCACAACACAAAGAAGACAAGACAGTCTTATCATCTGTACCAGGTGGATGAGAAAGGTCAGGCACAGAGAGCTTCGGGAACTTTCCCAAAGTTAGGTGTTAGGTGTGTTAGGTGCCAGCCAGGGTCAGGTGTGGCTGTACAGGTAAGTTAAAAGAGCTCATGTCCACACAAGATAGGTGAGAATGGGCAGATGGAAGACCAGTTGAAAACGTTGACAACTTGGACTTTAAAAGATGGTAGTCAACCTCTGCAGGCTTGTCAGAGGGCAAGTAAAAGTTCGTATTAATAAACTTTATCACATACGCGTGAACCCATGCTCAATATGGTGGGACTACGGGCACCCATAGTATTCCCGTTGGATGATTTTCAGAAGTAGGTTGCCAGGTCTTTTTTCCTAGTCCATCCAAGTCTGGAAGCTCCAGAGAAACCTGCTTAGCATCAGACACATGAGCTTCCACTCAGAGATGAGTGGGGCTGCAGATAAGGAACACTGTCTGGGAATCGAACCCAAGTCTCCCACATGGAAGGTGAGAGTTCTACCACTCAGCCACCAATGCCGTCTAACAGGGAACTTTAGGAGCAAGTACATGAGATGACGTCTCAACAGCCTCACTCCTAAGGAGGCATTCTGGCTGTACTTCTTCTAAGACAGACTTGTTCATTCTACTGGCATTCAGTGTTCTCCACCAACATCTTAAATCACAGGACAGGATTCTTTTTTGGTCTCCATTTTTCATTGTCCAGCTTTTGCACCCATAGGAGGTGGGTGAAAATAGCATGACTTGGGTCAGTCTCACCTTAGTCCTCCAAGTTCATCTTTGCTTTTTAACACGCACGAGGCTTTTTGCAGTGGATTTGCCCAATATAATAAGAATGAAGGTGCTATAAATGTCAGTGGCCGGACTTTGTGTCTGGTCTGTTGGACACCATGTCAAGAGTGTCCAATCCCTGGAGAAGGACATCGTGCTTGGAAAAATGGAGGGTCAGTGAAAAAGAAGACCCTCAAAGAGATGGATTGGAGAGGAGTGGGGGGCAGGCTTGCAGGGTGTACCCTTTGGTTGGTTGATAGGTCATGAAGGGGATTGTAACCATGGCAATGAAACGATATATGATAGAATGAATGTAAAACTGATGTTCTCCTATGTAAACTATCACATAATTCACAATAAAACATTTAAAAAAAAAAAGGTGAAATGAAGTGTATGATGTACTGAATGTAAAAAAAAAGAGAGAGAGATAGATTGGCACAGTGGCTGTAGCGATGGGCTGAAATGTAATAATTGTAAGGACATGAGACTGGGCAGTGAGCATGGGGGTTATCAGAACTGACTCGATGGCACCTGACAACAGCAAGTGACAGAAACTGTTCTGGAAAAGGCAAAACTATGTTGTTGTGAAGCGCCGTCGAGTCAGTACGAACCCATACTGACTCTGTATAGAATTTTCAAGGAATGACTGGTGGTGGGTTTGGACCACCGACCTTGTGGTTAGCAGCCCAGTGCTTATTCTACAGTGCCGCCCCAGGACTCCAGGCAGAACTAGCAAAGGTAAACAGATGAGCAGTTCCCAGGAGTGTAGAGTGGGAGGCAGGATGAACAGATAGAGCAGGGGCACTTTCAGGGCAGTGACACTGTTCCACATGGTGCTGAACACGTGGTCTGAGGGATTTGATAAAAGCAGAGCGTGAATCGCAGGTGCACAATGGCCTTCAGGGACTAACACTGCACCGATATTGGTTCATCAGTTGTAACAGATGTTAAAAACTCTGCATTTGCTGCAGATTCATCTGTCAACCTAACACTGCTGTAAAAAAAAAATAACATCCATTAACTAACAAAACAGGTGTCCTGGTGCAATGCTGCAGGGTAAGCACTGGATTGTTCACCGCGAGGTTGGCAGTTCAAACTCACCAGCTGCTCCTTGGAAACACTCCAGAGGGTCTCTATGAGTCAGAACTGACTTGGCGGCACTTAACAACAACTAAGAAATATAAATCAAACCCACAGGCATCAAATCCACTCTGACTCATTACAGCCCTAGAGAACAGGGCACAAGTACTCCAGAGTTTCCAAGACTGTAACTAGTTACGGGAGCAGAAAGCCCCATCTTTCTTCCAAGAAGATGCTGCTGGACTTGAATCATCGGCTTTGTGCTTAGCAGCCCAGTGCTTAACTATGGCATCCTAAATACAATTTATCTTTGTAAGAGAGTTTTTGTTTAACAAGCACAAACTCTCTTACGCAGATTAATTATACTTATTTTCTGATAGGACCCGTATTCGCTATTATTGCAATGAATTGCCGCAGAGTCAGGGATCAAGATAACACTGGTTTCTCATTGTGCTGTTTCTGGGGGTCAGGAGTGGGGTCTGGCCCCTAGGACACATGCTCAGGTTCACCAGGCTAAAGTTCAGGGGTCATCACTGGGTTCACACAGGGGTGGTGGTTTTCATCTAAAGCTCAGTGTCCTCTTCCAAGTTCTCTTGGTGATTGGCAGAATTCGGGTGGAGCATGGAGGTCCCCTTTTCTTGCTGGCTGTTAGCTGGGGCCCCTCTCTGCTTCAATCCTGGCACGTGACCCTCCTACCATGAGGAAGCTCAACTTCTACTGTCTGCTTTCTCAAGACCAATGGAGTGTTAATATCTTCTATGATGCAATCCTCCCATTAAAAACCCAATTAAGTCAACCCTGACTCCTGGTGACCTGGTGTGCGTTAGACTAGAACTGTGATCGGTAGAGTTCTCAGTGGCTGTTTTTTCAGAAGCCGATTTCCAGACTTTTCTTCTGTGGCACCTCTGTGTACACCAAACCTCCAACCTTTTGGTTAGGCCGCTGAGCGTGTTAAGGATTCCACAGGTAACCTTTTCCACATATAACCTATTCCATCATAGTTCCATATCCCACCCACACGCAAGAGAACGGGATTATTGACAGTGGGTACACCAGGGGCCAGAAAACTGAGGCGGCCACCTGACATGCTGTCTATTTCATTGGAATTCTCTTTTTGTCCTCAGTGCATTTAACACATCTGAGAAAATCTTACACGCACTGATTTGTAAAGAGCTTTGTGTTGACCTTTTCGTATCTCCTAGCTATTTGCCAATGTTTCTTTCCAATATGCACAGGCTCTCCTGGGCACCTACGGTTCACCCACTGTGTTTACTCTCTGCCAGAGATGGTATGCTCAGAATGTATTTCATTTTGTATCATCCACATTCCCAAGAGACGAAACTCAGGCAAACATCTCCCTTGAAGTAGCTCCAAGTTTTTACTCTCTAAGTACCCTTTTCTCCCACAAATGTGACTTTGTGAGAGGGCCTTGGTGGTGTCCCCGAAACTGCTGGACTCAACGTCTTTGTTCAGCAGGTCCCTCCTACCAGGGGGGTAAACTCTGACATCCTTCTTCAATAATAAGTACTCCAAAGAGAGGAAGATGGGTTTGGATCAAAGGGCTTCTGGAAAATGTCTTTGGATGTTTTGAAAATTCCACAATTCAAAGAAGACAAAGGGCTTTTGTTTCTAGAGGTCTTGATTAATGAAAACTCACCAGGAGGCAGAATTGTGGGAGTAAGCCAACAAATCCCACCTTCAGGAAGCAGATGTATGGGGATCTATTTATTTTTTCATCCTGAGTGAGGCCTGGGATTTGTAACTGAGTTCCGTAAACATGGTCATAAGGGGGGGACACCCTTTTCCGAGGGACAATACAGAAGAAAGAGCAAAAAACCTGTACCATTTGCTGATTTGTGGGCTTCCCTTTGATGCTTAAAACCAGGATCCTGGTGGGGAGAGTCTAATAGTTACGTCTTAGGGGGCTGTTCATGAGCTTCAAAGACCCCAGTTGCTATTTGCCAAAGGATGATAGAGACCTGTCTTTGGGGTCTGTGTTACCCCAGTTGACCTTGTGTTCTCTGAAACCATGGTCTTGAGTTCCTTGTCTTACCAGAACATTTTGCAGAGAAAATGTTTTTAATTCTGATGAGTTAACTTTTTGTGTCAGAGTTGTATCCTTTCACAATATTTATTGAATCTGTATGCTGACCACATACTGCAACAAGCTGGACTATAGAAGAAGAACATGACATCCGGATTGGAGGAAGGCTCATTGACAACCTGGGATAAGCACATGATACAAACTTGCTTGCTGACAGTGAAGAGGACTTGAAGTACTTGTTGATGAAGATCAAAGAAAACAGCCTTCAGTGTGGATTACAACTTAAAGTAGAGACAATGAAAATCCTCACAATTAGACTAATATATAAATCTAAAGATTGCAGTCACAGATTTCATTTTACTAGGATCCACACTCAGTGCTCACATTAGGCAAATCCGCTTCAGCATACTTCTTTAACATGTTCCAGAGCAAAGATGTCGGTTTGAGGACTAAGCCATGGCGTTTTCAATAACCTCATCTGCATGTGAAAGTTGAAACAACTCGTTCAAACAAATATAGTAATGATTGTGAGGATAGCACAGGACTGAACAGTGTTTGGTTCTGTTGTATCTAGAGTCCGAGCCAACTTGAAGATACCAAGCAATGACCACTCCTTGTTTAGCTCTTGAAATTGAAGATTTTCTCCTGTTTTTTGTTTTTTTTCTCCCTAAAAGTTTAATTGATTTACATTTAAGTCCACAATGCATTTTGAATGCTTTGTACAAAGTGAGAGTTGATACATCCCCAAACCAAACCCACCATCATGAGCAAATTCTGACTCGTAACAACTCTGCACAGGCTTCCTGGGAGGCGACAGTCTCATCCTTCACCTGAGGAGCTGTTCGTGGGTTTGAACCGCTGACCTTGCAGTTAGCAGCCTGATACCTAATCCATAGCACCATATCAAATGATATGTATATAGTGCTGTTGGTTAGTGCCATGGAGTCAGTTTCAACTCATAGTGACCCTGTATAGAGTTCCCGAGGAGCATCTGATGGGTTTGAACCGCTGACCTTGCCTTTAGCAGTCCAGTGCTTATCCGTACAATGCCACACCAGGATTTTTTTTCTCTTTCTCTCTCTCTACACATATATATGTTTGGTTGTTGGGTTTCTCCAGGAACTGGTCCCTCCTGATAATATGTCCAGAATATTAGAGATGAAGTCTGGCCATCTTGGCTTCTAAGGAGCATTCGGGATGTACTTCTTCCAACACAGATGAGTTCGTTTGTTCTTCAGGCAGTCTGTGGTACCTTTAATAAACTTTGTTCGCACCATAATTCAAATGCATTAATTCTTCTACAGTCTTCCTGATTCACTGTCCAACTTTCATATGAAGCTGTTGAAAATACCCTGTCTCGGGTCAGGCACACCTTAGTCCTCAGACTGACAGCTTTGTTCTTCAAATCCTGTGCAGCAGATTTACCTAATGAAACATATTGTTTGATATATATATATATATTTGGAGCACTGATGTAGGATAAGCACTGGACTGCAAGGTCAATTTGAACCACAAAGTTGGTGGTTCAAACTCACCAGCTTCTCCTTAGAAACCCTATACAAGGTTGCTTTGAGTAGAAACTGACTCCACGGCACTTAAAAACCATATATTGATATATATCTCAACTTCCTACCTTGTACAATGAATTAAAAATGCATTGTGGACTTAAGTGTCAAGCAACAAAAATTTTAGGGAGAAAACATGTATGTGTATGTATATAGATTTATTTATTTATTTCTTCTTCTTTTTTTGGCTCATGGATGCCCACAGTTTGCTCCATTTTGATAAAAGCCTTTGATTCCCATCTGTTGCTGTATCTCTTACATTCTGCTCCCTGTGAGACCCATGTTGGGTGTGTTGTGCGGGAGGCAAGATAAGACCTGAAAAGGAGGCAGGACCAAGAGAGGGGTGGCAGGTCAGGATGAAAGCATTCCCAGATTAAACAACACCAGTGTTCTAACTCCATTTCCTGCCTCCTTCTAGTGGTTCCCTGAAAGTGAAAGCATGCATTGGGACCAAGCTTTCACAGATTCAGATTCGGGGTGTTGTTTGCCTGCTAACCCTGTCTCTATTCTAGTGTTATAATGGAACTCACTGGGACATTTACAATCCCCACATATTTATAAATGGAACTCACTGGGACATTTACAAATTTATAAAGCACATTCCCCTAAAAGTGCCATGACATATATTATAGTCTATCACCTACAAAAGTGTTTATTCACCTGCATAAAAAAAATTCATCCATTTATGAAACAAACTAGTAATTATTTATGCTTACAGTGAAAATATGAAGTAAGAGAGTAAATGCACAGATATTAACAAAAAAAATTAGAACTATAGTCTGTCATTCACGTGCAGTGATCTTTCAGTGACATTAGACACTGAGTTTCAGAGACCAGCTGGCATGGAGGCACCCCTGGGAGACACTGACCTGGATGAGTTTGCCAAAGTCCCGTTCAGGTTTTAGAAACCTGATGTTGTTAGTACCCTGAGGGTGGTTCCATTTCTCAAGGATAGACACACATTAACTAGACTCACAGCGACTGATGTATAAATCTGATATCTATTTATCCATCAATAATAGGGACTATGACAGTAGCATTCCATATTTGTTTTTCTTTCTTCTCCTACAGTGGGAACCCTCATTTCCAACAACTATATACTCACCCATTTGTTTGATGCCACAATATACACAAAATAACTTCATAATTACTATATCAACATCACTACTGACAACAAATCTACTAAGCAGATTCCAACATTTCTTTGCTTTTCTTCTATCTTTAAAATATATCACACTGTAAGTATGTACAATAGAGCAGACTTTTCCAAAGCTAGTTAAATTTATGCTTATTTTCCTGTGTAATTATGATCTCATTTTGATATACAGTGAAGTTTACATCTTTCTGATTGCATTCAATTGTATTTGATTCCAAACACAAGTCAGGGAAAACAAAAGAGACATATCTTATATAACACTTGATATATAGTGCCATGGTGATGAAAAATATGACTCAGGATATTAAAGTGAAAATTTTAATTTCAAGTAGGTGGAAGATATTTCTCAAGGCACATGGTCATTTAAGGCTGTTGTTGTTAAGTGCCATTGAGTCGGTTCCGACCCATAGCGACCCTGTACAGGGTTTCCGAGGGTGTAAATCTTTACGGGAGTAGAAAGCCTCATCTTTCTCCCGCGGAGCGGCTGGTATTTTTGAACCGCTGACCTTAAGGTTCGCAGCCTGATTCATAACCACTACGCTACCAGAGCTCCTTTTAAGGCTAGCTTGGCATAAAAGGCACTGGGACTTGTCCTGTTCCTTTGAGGGAGCGAGGCGACCCCTTTAATGCTCATATAGTAAATAATGATGAATTTGGGATGCAGGAGTGGGTGCTGAGATATGATCACAGACGGACCAAGGAAAGAAAAATAATGCCTGCTACAGTCCTGGTGTGGTGGTGTAAGATCAAACCCACCAGCTGCACCACTTCTACATTGGGTCTCTGTGTGTCAGAACCAACTCGACCACACTTAACAACAACATATGGGTTTAAGGAATCCGGGTATGGTGTTGTAGGATAAGCACTGGATTGCTAACTGAAAGGTTGGCCATTCAAACCGACAAGCTGATCCTCAGAAACTTTATCCAGGGTCGCTATGAGTCCAAACTAACTCAGTGGCACTTCACAACCACAGAGACCCAAAGCACCTGATCTATAGAGAGGCCCTCCTTGGACCCCCAAAACCCTAACTTCAGACCAGCCAGGGATTTCTGACCAGTACCTCGGGTAGCAGAGTCCCTGGGTGGTGCCTACTGAAAGGTTAGTGGTTCGAGTCTACCCAGAGATGTCTTGGACGAAAGGCTTGTCTGTCCATTTCCAACAAATCAACCATTGAAAACCCAGTGGAGCACAGCTCTCCTCTGACACACGTGGGGGTCGCCCTGCGTGGGGCTTGATTTGGTGGCCACTGTTTGGGTGAACTTCAGGCTGTTTTTTTTTGTTTTGTTTTGTTTTTTCTGAGTTACTTTGTCTTTCCTTTGGTTCTCCAGGGGCCATTGCTGCCATTTGATTACAAACTGTTCTGACCAAACTTTGGCAGCTCAGCTGTCACTTGAAATCTTTATTTTTCCCTCTGTGCAATACATAATATTAATTAAAATTTGGCCTCTCATGTGACTCACACACTCCACCATTTTTTCTGAACTTTGTGTCATTCCCTAAATTGTGATTCCAATATTGCCAGCCTCCCCGAGGAGTTCCCACAAAGCTGAAATGGCAAGAAAATTAAATTGTCAGATGTGAGTGAAAGAGAGCTTTTCTGTCTTCATATGCACACATTGTGAATTCAAATGGGTTCCTCCCCGCTTCTGCTTAGTTGTACCTAGCAGGATCTCTGATTCCTCAGCCCCTGTTTCCTTGGAAACCATTGATAAGATTTCAAAACACTTCAAAACAATATAACGGCTCTCTGGAGATGTTTCCAGTTGCTGAGGAAACCCATCTCTCTTATTTGGGATTGGGAGTGGAAATTCCTATGTCAGGAGTAAAATAGTATCTGAAAATCCTTGAAAGCCTGGTCATCCCTGAAATATGAGGGTCTTCAGATGTTCAACTCACACCCACTTGTATAAGATCATCATGAATCAGAGCCAATGAGACAACTCCCTCCTGTTAGGGGGCCTCCCTCTCTGGGGCGAGAGGGTTGCAAGAGACTTCTACTGCCTGAGCTCCATTCCATCCAACTCAACTTGCTCTCCCTTTTCCTTGTTGCCACAGCACAGCTAGAGATGCAAACATTTTGGATAATGACAATGTATTATGGGCACAGTGTTTCGAGAAGGTGCGTAACTCCCCAGAACTCGGGGGTGGAGAACTGCATTTTACTAAACTCTCACGGATTTTGTGAATTGGGAATTCACACAGGGCACATGAAGGATGCCTTGTCTCTGCCCCATGAGCTGTAAGACTTAATCTTCTGGAATCTTTTGTAGGCTTCTCCACTCACATGTCTGACATGTGCTCTAGGATGGCTTGAAGGTTGAGTTCAGTGGAGACTGTTGACCAGAGAGCTTCCACAAGGCCTCTCTCCTCATGCAGAGCATGGTGGCCTCAGAGTAATTGATCCTCTGAAGTGGCAACTCAGCTTTCCAAGAGTGAATATGACAGGAACAGCCAGAGAAACAACATGGTGTCCCACCAGCCTCAACCAGACTTCAGACATCACTTTTGCTCAACTCTACTGGTTGAAGCAGAATGTTCCTTAGAAGCAGGGATGGCGAGATTTTGGCTTACAGCAGGAAACACCAATCCCTAGAGAAGGACATCATGCTTGGCAAAGTGTAAGGTCAACAAAAATGAGGGAAACTGCCAATGACATGGATGGATACATTGGCCTCAACAATGTTCTCAAACATATCAGTGACTCTGTATCTAGAGCAGGGACCAGGCAAGGTTTTGTTCTCTTGTCTACAAGGGGGAAAATAGAACTGAAAGATAATGGAATTTTTCCACAAATCTTTTGGAAGCTACCTTGTGTAAGATCATCTTAAGTTGGAATCAATGAGACAGTAACTAACAGTTGGCAGAAAGTCTTAAAGAACAAAACCCAAGGCCACTGTCATCGAGTTGATTCTGAGTCTTTACAAGCTTATAGGACTGTTCCCTAGGATCGCTGAGACTCTTTATGGTAGTAGATTGCCTCATCTTTCTCCCATGGAACCGCTGGGGGGTTTGAACCTACAGCCTTGCAGTTGGTCGACCAATCCAACCCCTTGAAGCAGTTCTAGCCCATCTGTATTGGGAGTGGGGGCGGGGGCATGCATAGGACACACATTTTGATTGGAGGAGTGTTAAAAGAATTAACAGCCAATTTAAAAACCACTCATAGTAGGAATGAATTGAGTCAGAAAGAAAAGGGTAGGCTGACTCCTCGAGTTCCTGAAAAGTCCAGCGATGGACTTTTCACTGAGGTGAAGCCTCAGTAACCCAGTGTGGGAAACTCTAAATACCGCGGCAGCCGCAGTTAATTCTCACAACTATGAGCGCTGGAAGGCTGTGCGGTACCTCTGACCATCCTGACATAGAATTGTTAAGTGGTCCACCGCTCCACTCTTCAGATGTCCTCACCAGCTGGTGTTTCAGCTTGCCAGCTCTTCCTGGATGGAATCAATTGACTTGGGATTCAATTAGAATAAATTCATTCTAATGAAAAAGACCATCTCTGTCTACTATAGTAAGTTAGTTTGCAGGGTCTATCTTTAGTTGGAGAGCAGACAAAAGTCTGGGAGCAGGCAAGGGGTACATCAGAATAGGGATGGGATGTGGATGAACTTTGGAGCCAGGACCAGGGCGTGATGGCTTCTAAATTGTAGAAATGGAAGAAAAACTTCTACCCTACGTTTCCCAAAATACAAAGAAGTACAGCCAGGATGCTCCTTGGAATTTGGATGATGAGACATTATTTTTCATCTTTTGGACATGTGATTAGGAGGGAGCGGTGTCTGGAGAAGAACATCATGCTTGGTAAAGTAGAGGGTCAGCGAGAAAGAGGAAGACCCTCCCCGCCCCTCGCCAATGAGATGGATAGGCACAGTGGCTGCATCAATGGATTCAAATGTAGAGATGGTTGTGAGGAGGATGCAGGCCCGAGCCGTGTGTTCTTCTGTTGTAAATCGGGTCACTATGAGTCTGAACTGATTCGATGGTACTCAACTGTAATAACATGCCAAAAATAAAAAAAATTCAGATGTCATCTAAATGACTGTTGTTGTTAAGGGCCATTGAGTTGGTTCTGACTCACAGAGACCCTGTATAGGGTTTCCAAGGAGTCGCTGGTGGGTTTGAACCGCCGCCCTTGCAGTTCAGTGCTTTATTCCACAGTGCCACACCCTATTAGTAAGAGGTTATTAGGTCCTTCAGTTTGCTGATTTTTTAAGGTATGGATGTTTTCCCCATGGGGACCTTATGAAGACAGGTGTCTGGGATCCCCACCACTGGTGTCTGGACAAATTGCCCCAACATCATTGCTTTGGTGACCATGGGACCTGTTACTCACCACCTGAAGACCCGGTCACTTAAAACTGGATGAGAAATAAACTGCACCCCCAAACTTGTCCTTGATCATCATCTGCCCTTACAGGAGTTGCTCACATGAGAGAAGCAGACCGCTGTCTTTATGTGCTCCCATGGTGCCTGGAGGATCCAGCCAATAACAGATTGGGTCTATTGTATAGTAACTAACAACACATCTTTCTTACAAATCCTTGGGACCTTCCAACATTCTACACAAAAAAACATACTTCTATTACTAAAAAGTTGTTGTTGTTAAGTGCCGTGGAGTCAATTCCGACCCATAGTGACCCTGTACAGGGTTTCGGAGACTGTAAATCTTTACGGGAGCAGAAAGCCTCGTCTTTCTCCCGTGGAACAGCTGGTAGTTTTGAACTGCTGACCTTGTGGTTTGCAGCCTGATTCGTAACCTTTAGAAAGGCATCTTTTGGAAAACATTCTTTTGGTAATAGCATCTGAGAAGTTTTAAAATATTGGGAGAATGGCCACAGTGAGTCTCAGAGACATGAAGAAAGCACACACGGTTTGGAAAACGGTGCTGATAGACTTGCATGACATGAAATTTCAACAAACCACCCACTGGTAAAACACACTGTGATTGTTACAGTTTTGTGTTAACTTGACTGAGATGGGATTCTCATGGTTTGGAAGTGGAGATGTGGTTATTACGCTAGTGAGATCTGATACAATGTAACTAACTAGCTCTATGATGACTGTTTCTATGAACAGCCAATCAACTGAAAGAATGTCCCCTTGGAGGTGTGGCCTGCTTCCAATCTACTGGACACTCAGGCAAAGCTTGTTTGCTTTCTACTGGGTTTGGACCTTGCATGTGGCTTTTCTTTCAACCTCTGGTTCTTTGGTTTTGAGCCAGTGGCTTGTTCTGTTACCTGCTGATCCTGGGAACCTGTCTGCCTAGTTGGTTCATCTGACCGGGACTTAGGACTCTGCCCACCTCTATAATTGTGATCCATTTCCTTAATAAACACTTCTCTTTATATGTACACAATTTACTGGTTTTGATTATCTGGAGAACCCATCCTAAGACACACACAACTGTGGACACAATACAATGAGGTTGCCTGTATCTTGTATGAGCCTCTGTAGTAAAGGTGCTGCACATACTTTTGGTCAAACTAACCTGAATCTTTGAGAAATAACCCTTAGGAAGATCCATCTTCAGGAATGAGGGAATCCCGGAAGTTGCTGGCAAGTTTAACAATAGAGAAGCTCATGAGGGAGTGGGGAAGGAACCTGTTCCCAACTAGGAACTTTAAATCAGAATGGGTAACTAGGCATCATTAGGGGAAAGATTGTTAACCCCATAGTACTCAGTCAATGAGGAATCGAGGGAGGGACTTCCTTGAACTAGGAGATAAAATTATTTGTGAAATGGCATGCACTCGTGATAACTCATCAGTGACCTTTTAACCAAGAGGGACCAAGGCAGTATCCAGGAATCGACAATGTTTCTCACAATCCATCCTAGGGCTCAGACAGGTCCAGGTATGTCTCTGTGGCCTGTCTACACCGTCTGTGGGTTGACACTTCCAAGGTTCCTTTTCCTGAGAGACTTTGAAGCTTCCTGGGAAAGGAGGAAAGGGTTCAACAGCTCAAGTCTTATGAAGACCATAAGCCAACATGGGAGGGACACCCTATTTCAGTGTAGGCAGGTGTCTACTCCTCGTATTTTCTGGGACCCAATCCACACAGGCCTCACCTGTGTCTTAGGGAGAAGGGTTGAAATAACAACATGAGTAGGAATGAGAAGACTTCCTGTTTAATTAAAGGTGATGCATTGACTTGTATCTCCCCAAAAGGTGTGCCAAGTTGGTTAGGCCATGATTCTCAGTAGGATGCAATTATCCTTCATTCTGTGACCTGATGTAATTATCCTATAGGATATAAAGCCTCACCTCCATGGTGTTAATGAGTCAGGATTTGAGGCAGTTAGGTTAACGAGGCAGGTTACAATCTGCAGGATGAGGTTGGATCTTGAGTTACTCTCTTTTGAGATAAAAAAAAGACCAAACAAGCTGAGAGCAGAGGGACTTAATACCACCATGGAGGAAGATCTGGGAGTGGCACATATCCCTTCGACCTAGGGTCCCTGTGCTGAGAACCTCCTAGACCCAGGGGAAGATCTATGCCAAGATACATGGAGATTTCCAAGGAACACCAGGCCCACAGATGCTGAAGGGACACCAGGACCTTCTGGTTGATGTGGCGGGAAGGATGTTGAGTTGGTGGCCCTACAACCTCTTTCTGGAGTTGCCATGGTGACTGAGCATTGGCAGCACCAAAGACATCTTTGACCTTGACTTTGGCAAGGATGTCTCACAGGGAACTGGAATCAGAGCCTGGCATCCGGTACCCACCCATAGTCTGGCATGTGGGGGCAATTCCTAGGAGCTGTACATGGGATGGTTTCTACAGCAAACAGTCCAAAGGATGTAACAGGAAGGGTGAGCTATGGAGGAGTCAACTGAGAGGCCTGACCAGGAGGCAGGAAGCTGAGTCATGGAGAAATACCCTGAGATGAAAAGCAAGTAACCAAGAAACATTTACCCATTAAAACAAATAGCTCAGCTAGCAAGTTGGCAAAGATACCATAAAATTATCATTCCAGTGGAGAGTCTAAAATTATCAGAAGAAAGACTGGTGAGGCGTTTACAACGCACGGATCAAGCTGAGCAACATCTCATCCTTTTTGTCATTCCCCAAGGTGGGTCAACATGTTCCTCTGAGCATTTGGAAGAAGACTATTCACTGCACCACCTGTACACTATATTGGCTACAAACTGGGCTTGGACAGAATCAGACCTCTAGATCTAACTAGGAGCCCTCAGAGTCATGCACTAGCTCAGTGCTGGAATATCACTGAGAGGCTGCTGGTTCAAACCCATCTGAAGGTGCCCCAGAAGTAAGACCTGGCAATCGGCTTCTCAGAGGCCACAGGGCCGTCATGAGTCAGAATCCATAGCAACCACACAACAACAGACCTAACCACATGTTCACAAGAAGCACCAGGGATAAACTGATTCCACAACAGTGCGCTGGCCAAGTCCAGCATGCAGAGCACTGTGTAGACAAAAGCCCTGGTAAGTGATCAGATTGCTCCCCCCTCAAAATACCTGGCCTAGCGAAACAAGAGGAGGAATTGTAACTCTCAGGACTGCAAGAGAATTAAAGAACACATTAGTTGAAAGCAATGAACGGAATGAAGAAATGGTAAAGGGATATTTTAAGACAATCAGGGGGATAAAGCCGAAAATAAATTAGTTAGTGGATAACATTAGCAGTGAATAGAGCAAATGAACTGTAAAGAGACATTAGGAGTCAGTAAGAGGGGAAAAAAAAAAAAAAAATGAAGATGATTGGTTAGTAGACAGGATTAAGGAGTGCCTATAAATCTTTGCACTGTCAGCTAAAGCACCAGACTACAAAAGTGTTTGAACTGCAAGGTCGGCAGCTCAAGCTCACCAGCTGCTCCTTGAAAACCCTATACAGGGTCGTTATGGGTCAGAACTGACTTGACAGCACTTCACAACATCAACAACATAAATCTTTGGGGTGTGATAATGGTACCCTGAGTTTTTGAAGTCCTTATTGGTGGCTTGTTGGAGCCAAACACCAAAGTATTTATTGATGAGAAGATACGATACCTGGGATCTGTTGTAAGATGCTCCAGAAAACAAAACCTGTTCTGAGAGAATGAGATAGAGAAGAACAGAATGAGATAGAACAGAATAGAATGAGATAGAAAAGAATGCAGATGATGGTTGGAGTATCTGTTTTTCTCATTACGCTTTTATTCTTCATAAAATCCCTGAGCATACATGCCATCAACTCACATGATTCTCAGTAGGATGCAATTATCCTTCATTCTGTGACCTGATGTAATTATCCTATAGGATACATCTCTGTCATTTTGGGCTGGTTTTCACCTTGGCTGTGGGTCATTTTCCTTCACTTCTTTGTGTATCTCCTCGATTGTCATTAGACACTGAATATTACATTACTGAGAGTCTAGATTTTGTTTTCTTCCTATAAATGGTATTGCTGGTTTCTTCATTTCCTTTTCTTTATTTTTCTGCAGTTACGTAAACTATTTTTGTATCAGATTAGTCTTCTTGAGTGTTGTTATTTAGGGATAATCTAGAATATTCTTGGGGTCCTGGCGTGCAAGTGTAGGGCAAGCACTGGACTGCTAACCACAGATCGGTGGTTCAAATCCACCAGCTGCTCCTCCAAAGCCCTATACAGGATGGTTGTGAGTTCAAACCGACTTGATGACACTTAACAACAGTAGCGTGTTCTTTACTCTTGGGCTAGGTCTGCTCTATGGCAATGACAGGAACCTTCTGGATTGTCTACCGAGTGCCTGCTGTGCTCAGCAAGGTCTCTCCACTTGACTGATTGTGATTGTCTGAGACCTTGAAATCCCCAAGTGCACAGATGCCCAGAAGTTATTATCTGGCTGACCTTAAACATTGGATTTCAGACATGCAGAGAATAGCATTCACACAAAGACTCAAGAAGATGCCTTAAGGAGCAATTTTTCCATGTTGCTTATAGTTTGATGCTATGCTTCACAGATCCCAACCTCCTCTGGCTCTCTGAGCTCCCATCTCGGCTCCTTCACTCGCCACGTCTCTAAGTTCGCCTTGACTTCCCATTCCCTATGCTGTGGCCCAGAAATGCAGGCTTTCCTAGGGGCTGGCGGAGTGACTGTCCTGGCTGAGGTCACGTCTGGCTCGTACAGAGGGAAACTGGTGTCCTAGAATGAAAACCTGATGCCAGGTATGTCTGGATATACCCCGATCCTGATGCTCGCTGGTTTTCACTTGGAACCCAAAGAATCCGATATTTCCTTTTATGTGAGGTTTAAGCAACTGCTGAGAGCTTAGATACTGTCTTAGTTATCCTGTGAGAGTTAGAAGATACTGTTGCTGCAGTTAGATGGATCTTGGCTAAAAGTAGACACTACCAGAATGATATTTACTTGCACTTGATTGATTATGCAAAGGCTTTCATCTGTATTGTATGTTGTTGTGAAGCGCTGTGGAGTCAGCTCCGACCCATAGCAACCCTGTATAGAGTTTCCAAGGAGTGGCTGGTGAGCTTGAACCACAGATCTTTTGGATGACAAACTATGGAAAATAGTATGAGGAATTGGTATTCCAGAACACTTACTTGTTCTCATTAGGAACCTGTACATGGACCAAGAGGCAGTTGTTCAAGGAGAACAAGGAGACACTGAATGGTTTAAAATCAGGAAAGGTATGTGCTAGGGTTGCATCTTTTTGCCATTCTTATTCAATCTGTATGTTGAGCAAATAATCCAAGAAGCTGGATTATATGAAAAAGAACATGGCATAGAATTGGAGGAAGACTCGTTAACAACCTGTGATATGCAGATAATATAACCTTGTTATTGAAAGCGAAGACAACTTAAAATACTTACTGATGAAGATCAAAGACTGCAACCTTCAGTATACTTTGCACCTCAATGTAAAGAAAGCAAAAATCCTTACAACTGGACCAATAAATAACATCCATATAAATGGAGAAAAAATTGAAGTTTCAAAGACTTTATTTTGCTTGGATCCACAATCAGCATTCATGGAAACAGCAGTTAAAATCTCAAATGCCGTATTACATTGGGCAAATCTGCTGCACAAGACCTCTTTCAAGTGTTGAAGAGCAAAGAGATGCCAGTTTGAGGGCTAAGGTGCGCCTGACCCAAGGCATGATATTTTCAATAACCTCATATGCGTTGAAAAATGAATAAGGAAGATTGTTGAAGCATTGATGGATTTGAGTTATGGTCTTGGAGGAGAATATTAAAAGTAGCACCGACTGCCAGAAGAACTAATAAATCTGCACTGTAAGAAATACAGTCAGGATGGTGAGACTTCATCTCTCATACTTTGGACATGCCATCAGGAGAGAGGAGGCCTTGGAGAAGGACATCATGGAAGATGCTGAAAAACAGGAAGACCCGTCCCTCCCTTCCTCCAATGAGATGGCTTGACACAATGGCAGCAGCAAGAGGCTGAAACATGAACCATTTTGAGGATGGTACAGGATTGGACAGTGTTTGACTCTGTTGTGCATAGGATCGCTATGAGTCAGAACTGATTTGATGGCACCTAGTTCTGGTAGCATAGTGGTTACGAATCGGGCTGCGAACCTTAAGTTCAGAGGTTCGAAACTACCAGCTGCTCCGCGGGAGAAAGATGAGGCTTTCTACTCCCGTAAGGATTTACACCCTCGGAAACCCTGTACAGGGTCGCTATGGGTCGGAACCGACTCGAAGGCACTTAACAACAACAACAACAACAACATCTATAACAGAAATATCTCAAGGAAGTGGCTTTAACACATACAAAATGATTTGCTCACAATTTAGGAGGGGAAGGTTTTCTCTCTGTCAGCTCTGAAGAAAGGTACTGTCTTTTGTAAGCTCCTGCTCTGGGTGATCTCCATGTGACTCGGTATCTTCCCCCCAATCTCTCCCTGCCCCCATCTCTGCTTGCGTGTTTAATCTCTTCTACATTTCAAAAGGGGTTGATTTAAGACACCCGCTAACCTGATAGTGTCTCATTATCATAACAAATTCCCTAAATGCAATGGTAACCACAGGCCGAGAGGTTAGGATTTATAGCACATCTTTTGATGGGATATGTCTCAATCCATAATAGGAATTGTTTTATATGGATCCACTGTGGAGACAGAAAGCTCAGCAAGCTAGAGCAGCAATGGAAAATCTTTGCTGTAGAGCAAAAGGCAACAAATGCAGTTAAAAATCACATGTTGTCCCCGAAGACCCAAAGGGACTTTGGTGAAGCTCTGGTGGGTCTAGGGCAGCCCCTCCCCTTGGCAAAGTTGAGCCAGGAAGCCACAGTTAATGAAACTAGCAAGATATGTCTGCAGGTCGGTTTCAGGCACCCACCATAATTGAGATCTCTGGGTATGAGATGATTTTATAAAACAGGATGCTGGGTTTGTTCCTCTAAGCACCATCCGGGATGCTTCTTGAGCATGGTGTTAAGGAAGCTGGGTGAGCAGTGAGGAGGCCAGCCAAGTTCTTGACTGAAGGCAATTCTCCGGCTAGGACAGGCAGTGACTGATGGTTTGCATTGGGGTATGATTAAAGTATCCAGCAAAATAAACACTGCTCAGCTGCAAAATACTGTGCTCAGTAGGGGTGTCAGACCAGATGGTCCATATGATGAGATGGAAAACCCAGCAATTTGGTCGAGTATGCCTCCCTTCTTCCTTCCCTCCCTCCCTCTTCCTCTCTCTTCCTCCCTGCCACCAATGTGACAAAAGTGATGTGATCAGCCCTGACCTAATGTAAGGGGATCAGGGTGACATGCAGCACCTGAACTCAGGTCATAGCCCTGATCTGATGTAAGGCTGTGCCCCCCTTTTATCTCACACAAGATCAAAAAGGGGGTGGGAATTGAGTAGAGGGGTGGAACCTGACATCCACCAAGAAAGAAAAGCTTGGAGTGGCCCACTCCCTTCGGACCGGGGTCCCTGTGCTGGGTATCTCCTAGACCCAGGGAGATCTCTGAGGCATGCTGGTATTGTAAGGAAACAACGACCTTCTTCCAGAACCAACAGAGAAAGAAAACACATGCAAGACTAGAGCCTGTGGCCTGCATTTGAACCTTTAGCCGTCCTGGATAAGGAAGAGTGCTGAAGAACTGACGCATTGAATTCTGGTATTGCTAAAGGATATTGAATATACCATGGAATTCCAGAAGAACAAACAAATCTGGGTAGAAGTATGGCCAGGTTGCTCCTTAGAAGCCAGGATGGAGAGATTTCATGTCTCATACTTTGGACATGTTATCATCTTGGTCAAGTGGAGGGTCAGGGAAAAAGAGGAAGACCCTCAATGAGATGGATTGATACAGTAGCAGCAACTAAGCAGGGTCGCTATGAGTCAGAACTGACTCGATTGCACCTAACAACAGCGGTCTTCATAAACACCGAGGAGAAAATTTTTGGCTTGTTAAAGTCATCCACTTGTAGTATTTCTGTTAAAGCAGCATTTGATAAGGAAAGAAGAATTTAATGGAATTCTGAGTGTAGTTCCTAGGAGAGGCAGACTTCGCTGGAAGACATGAGACCCTCTTTTGTCTAGAAAGTGGACTGGATGCCTGGAGGTACAGCAGCCATCTTGACTAAGGATGAAAGCCACACCCCAAGGATGCAGGGAGATTGGAGGCTAGTTGCTGTAGCAACTGCATCAGCCCTGGACAACCTATCATGTGAAAAACATAAACCCTTCCTCAACGAAGCCAGGCTTTGTTAGGTTCCTGTTGCACCCAGCCACATGCAGTCATGTCAGACTGGCACAATGATGATGTATGTAATATACGTGTGTAAGACACGTGTGTAAAATACGTGTGTAATCTACGTGTGTAATCTATGTGTGTAATCTACGTCTGTAATCTACGTCTGTAATATATGAGTATGTGTAGGATAAGGTCCCTGGGTAGCAAATACAGTTTGCATGAGATTACCTAAAGGTTGATGGTTCAAGCCCACCCAGTAGCACCACAGAAGACAGGCCTGCAAGTCTGTTCCCATAAGGATCACAATCGAGAAACCCTATGGAGCTCTGTTCTACACTGGAACACGTGGGGTGGCCATGAACCAGAATTGGTGGCAAAGCAATGGCTTTTTATGTTTCTGAATATATACGATTGTTGTTGTTAAGTG
>NW_006408614.1:7022765-7032087 GCF_000296735.1 Chrysochloris asiatica | reverse complement strand
AAGGATTCCCCATCTTGCATCCCCAGCTGACTTGTATTTAGCACTTTGTTTCAGGGTTCTCCATTAATCCTCAGTAAAACTCTGAGTAGCACAGTCCTGTAAACTTGGACCATCTTTCTCCTAGTCTTAGGCCATTGTTGTTGTTGTTAAGCATCATTTCTCAGATTATAAGACTTCGTGGGTGCAAAAAACCTCATCTTTCTCCCTCAGAGCAGCTGGTGGACTTGAAATGCTGACTTTGTGGTTCAGTCTGATGCTTATTCTATAGAGTCACTGCATTCCCCAGCCAGTAGGCTATTGTTGACGAGAAGTGCTTTTGAATCGGTTCTGATTTACGGTGACCCAGCATAAGGTTTCTCAAGAGCAGCTGGTGGGTTTGAACCATGGACCTTGTGGTTAGCAGTCCAGTGCTTATATTACAGCACCACAGCAGGCCTCCAGCCAATAGACTTTGTTGTTGTTGTTATTGTGAGGTGCCAATGAGTCCGTACCAACCCATAGCGACCCTATATACAACAGAACAAAACACTGCCTGATCCTGGGCCAACCTCACAACTGTTGCCACGCTTGAGCCCATTGATGCTGCAACTTTGCCAGTCCAGCTTGCTGGGGGTCTTCCTCTTTTTCTCTGACCCTCCACCCTACCAAACATGATATCCTTCTCCAGCGATTGGTCCCTCCTGACAATATGTCTGAAGTATGAGACAAGAAGTCTGGCCTTCCTGGCCTTCAAAGAGCACTCTGGCTGTACTTCTTCCAACACAGATCTGTTGGTTCTTTTGGCAGCCCATGGTACTTTCAATATTCTCCTCTAACACCATAACTATAACTCAAATGCATCAATTCTTCTACGGTCTTCCTTATTCACTGTCCAACTTTCACATGCATATGAGGTTATTGAAAATGTCAGGCACACCTTAGTCCTCAAGCTGACATCTTTGCTCGTCAACACTTTCAAAAGTTCTTGTGCAGCAGATTTGCCTAATGCAATATGTCTTTTGATTTCTTGACGGCTGCTTCCATGATATGAGCAAAATGAAGTCTTTGACAACTTCAATATTTTCTCCATTTATATGGATGTTGTTTATTGGTCCAGTGGTGAGGGTTTTTCTTTTCTTTACATTGAGATGCAATCCATACCGAAGACTGTCATCTTTTATTTTCATCAGTAATTATTTTAAGTCCTCTTCAATTTCAGCAAGCAAGGTTGTATCATCTGCATATCACAGGTTGTTAACAAATCTTCCTCCAATCCTGATACCACGTTTTTCCTCATATAACCCAGCTTCTTGGATTATTTACTTAGCATACAGGTTGATTAAGTATGTTGAAAGAGTACAAGGCTAGTGGTTGTTAATATTTTGTGAATCATGAACCTGTGTGAGAATCTAATAAAAAGTCTGAATCTTCTTTGGAAAACATATACACAAGACACACACTCCATTGTAAGGGGTTCATCTGTTTTTCGGTTGATGTAGAGCTGGCCCCAACTCGATGCAAAAAAAAATTGGAGATAATTGTCTATTCAGCGGTGCTTTGGAAGAGAGGTCTGGTGATATACTTCTTCAACTCTGACACACGTGGAGTCATCCCCGGCCCCAACTTTAAAAGTCCTATTCCAGGCACAGATGATCCATTTTGATTAGCAGCTTACAGATGCCCATTTTGTTGATTGTTGTTGTTGTTAAGTGCCATCGAGTCGGGTCCGACCCATAGCGACCCTTTAACTATATGCAAATTATGTACTTGCTTGATTTTCAGTTTTTGCAAATTAGGGTATTTGTGGTATTCCTTGGGTGCTTATATGCAATTCTAAATTGTACCTATTTCATAAATTATTATCTATAGGAAAACAAAAAGAGAGAAAGCTGGAATTACGAAAATAAGACTGAATAGAGTAAAATACTAACTAGCACAAAATGGTACACAAAGAGGACTCAGTCTCCCCGTCACCCCACATCTCCTGGACCCCAAGAAATCCTGGTCTAATTCCTGGAGTCAGACTAGAAACATTTGTGCCCTTTGTGCTTGATTGCTGGGTTTTCTTCTCCACGTAAATGCCAGAGTCTAGATACCCTGTACTATTCTTCCCCCACTTACTGTATCTTGAATATAGTTTGCTGTGTTCAACTGTGTGGATCAGAAAATAAACATGGATAGCATTGGGAAGCGTAGGAATTTCAGAGCACTTAATTGTGTTTACGAGGACCCTGTGCAAAGACGAAGTAAAATTGTGCTGAAGATAATTTTTAAATGGCTGCCAACAGTACATTGACAGGAAACTGCCTGAAATTCAAGCCGGATTTAGAAGAGGGCCTGAAATAAGGCCTATCTATGCTGAAAAGATCTCTGGTAGCGTAGTGGTTATGAATCGGGCTGCAAACTGCAAGGTCAGCAGTTCGAAACTACCAGCTGTTCCACAGGAGAAAGATGAGGCTTTGTGCTCCCATAAAGAGTTACAGCCTCGGAAACCCTGTACGATCGCTATGAGTCGGAACCGACTCCACAGCACATAACAACTACAACATGCTGATGGAAGAGAGCCCTTGGCTAAAAGCAGAGAAACCCAGAAAGATGTCTTCTTGTGCATTGTTGAGTAGGGAAAGGGTTTTGACTCCTTGGATCATGACATGCTCTGGATAACCCTGTGAAGAATGGGTATTCCAGAACATTTAATGTGCACATGAGGAACCTGTGTGTAGACCCAGAGGCAGTTGCTCAAACAGAACAAGGGGACACTGAATGGTTTAAAATCAGGAAAGGTGTGTACCATACTTATTCAACTTGTGTGCTGAGGAAATAAATTCAAGAAACTAAATTATATAAAGAAGAATGTGGTATCCAAGTTGGAGGGAGACTCATTAACAATCTGCAATATGCAGATGAAGCTAACTTCTTGAGGAAAGTGAAGAGGACTTGAAGTACTGACTGATGAAGACCAATCAAACACTACAGCCTTCAGTATGGATTGTACCTCAATGTAAACAAAAAGAAAATCTTCACAGTTGGACAAATAAATAACATCATAATAAATGGGGAAAAAAGATTGAAGTTATCCAAGACTTCATTTTGCTAAGATCCACAATCAACACTCATGTAAACAGCAGACAAGAAATCAAATGATGTGTTTATTGCATTAGGCAAATCTGTCGCTCAAGATGTCTTTAACGTATTTGAAAGCAAAGATGTCAGTTTGAGGACTAAGGTGCGCCTGACCCAAGCCATGAGATTTTCAATAACCTCATACACATGTGAAAGTTGGACAATGAATAAAGAAGATTGTAAAAGAATTGATGTATTTGGATTATGGTGTCGGAGAAGAATATTAAAAGTACCATGGACTTTCAGAAAAACAAACAAATCTGTGTTGGAAGAAGTACAGCCAGAATGCTCTTTAGAAGAGAGGATGGTAAGACCTCACCTCTCATATTTGAACTTATTATTAGGAGGGACAAATCCCCGTAGAAGGACATCATGCTAGGTAAAGTGGAAGATCAGCTGAAAAGAGAAAGACCCCCAATGAGATGGATCGGTACAGCGGCAGCAGCAGTGGGTTCAAGTGTGACAACAGTTATGAGGACACGGCAGTGTTTATTCTGTCGTGTGGAGTTGAAACTGACTTGACGGCATCTAACAACAAGAAGAAACCATGGAAATGCTTGGTGTTCCAATAATTAGACGTCTCCTGTATCCTTTTGATGATTGAATGGTGTTCGGTCGCATAAACGTCCTGCAATTTATTTAATTGCTCCATTAGTGATGGACGTTTATGATGCAGCAAATTTTAAAGTCACCCTCGGTTGGCTGCAGCTGTTCAGCCGTCTCTGACCTGGCCCTGCGCCAGCCTTCAGAGTGTGGAGAGAGAACACAAACAGCTCGCTTCTGCATGGCTGAGTTAAAGGAAAGCAAAAAGCCCTGTTGTCATCCCTTCTTCGTTTCTCATCATTTCCAAAGTCAGAGATAGTAGTTCAGTGATGCAGTAGTTACCATTTTCTAGTGTTGTAGGGCTTCCGTAGCAGAAATACCACACATGGTGGCTCTAATGAACAGAAATGCCATCTTTTATTGCTCGGAGGCTAGACATCCAAACTCAATACAGGGTAATTACATCGGATCACACAACCGAGAATGATTACCTAACACGCAGCATCATGGCCCAGCCATGTTGGCACATGCCTGGAGGCTTCAAAAAATTGGGAGAAAAATTCCATTATCTTTCTATTTTAGTTCTTAGCCAACTTGTTGAAAAGCCCCTCATATTTGGGGGCGGGGGGGGGGCACACACAATTCTGTCCATAACAACCACTTTTAATATAATTACTTCTTTCTTGCTGTGGTTTTTACTCACAGCAAACTTTGGAACCAGACCACCTGAGTCTGAGGTTCAGCTCCACAATCCCTGGCTGTGTGACCCAGGGAGACTGACTTACCCTCTCTGTGCCTCAGTGTTTCATTGAAAAAATACAGATACAAATAGAACCTACTCACTGGGAGGCTGTAAGGATCTAAAGAGTGAATGTTTCTTAGTGTTTAGGATGGTTACAGGCCCAAATCAATGCTAAATAAGTGTTAGCTGTTAGCATTTGTCTAATGGTCCTGGAATAAAACTGGGGCCTGGTGGTGATGTTGTACAAGGAAGGAAAAGTTGACAGGATTCACCCCTGGTGCAGGGATACCTACATGCCCATAAGCATACATGTATTCATACCACATACAGGCAGACCTTACAGAGATTATGGGTTGAGGGGTTGAGTCACCTGGGTTGTTTCCTTTCGTGGAGCATGGAAAAATGATGCTCATAAGATTCTGCTTTCCACTAAGTGTGCACGAGTGAGATGAAAGGACTCCTGGTGTGGTACCGCAGGATCAGCACTAGCCTGTGAACACAAGGTCAGCCGTTCAAACCCACCAGGTGCTTCTCGGAACCCTATATAGGATCACTATGAGTCGGAACCAACTGCATGGTGCTTAACAACAACAAAACTGGAAATGTTTGAACCAGAGTGAGGATGACCACAATGGGACACAGAAGCAGGAAGCTGGAAACACAGTGCCCACAGGCTTGCTTGAGGTAGGGCTGCCACATGCCTTTCTTTGGCAAGCAGTGGGATATCTGCAGAGCACAACAAAACGAGGTGTGACCATTTCAAATCATTCCAACCAAGGCTTTAAACCAGTTCATTCTGAGTCAACCCTCTGCTGAGAATTTGCATTTCCACCCTAGATGTACTAAATCAGAGTCTACATTTAGACACGATCCCCAGGTGAATGAAACAGTCTGATTCCAACACATCCAGCCAGAGTAGAACTGTCATCTGATGGGTTTTCAAGAGCTGAGTTTTCAGAACTAGGTTGCCAGGTCTTTCTTCCAAGAACCTCTGTTGTGTGGAAGCAAACCTCCAACCTTTCAGTTAAGAGCCAGGCACCTTAGCAACTTGGACATGGCTAACCAGGATGTGGAGGCTACAAAGGCAAGAAGTGACTGGCTTACAAGCTTTCAAGAGGGAACCTAGATTCAGAGGGCTTGGAAGAAGGTAGAATCTCCACTGTTAAGTATCCAATTTGTCTATGCAGGGCTGATGAAAGGAAATGGGGATAGGTCTCTTGTGATACAATAGTGAATAATTGTTATCAGGACTGATTGTGAGGGTGGAAAATGTAAAGGTAGACATTTTGTAGCGAGGAGGAGAGTGATTAACTTTGAAGTCTAGGAGCAGAGGACCCTGGGACCATCAAGGGAGAAGAGTGGAGAGCGGGACCCTACCCAGAGAAGCAGCGATGCCTGAGATGGAGGCAGAGAGGATGACGTGGAACAATGGAGCAGCTGGGGACTTTAGACCCAGAGAGGGAGAGAGGCTGTGTGCTGACGACTGGGGGTTGGGGGGTGGGAGGCAGTCTTGTAGTGTATACCCTTTGGTTGGTTGATGATGCATGGAGGGAATTATAACCATGGCAATGAAATGATATACGATAGAATGAATGTAAAACTAAAGTTCTCCCATGTAAACTATCACGTAATTCACAATAAAACATTAAAAAAAAAAAGAGCCAGGCACCTTAACAGTGTGCACCACTAAGGACTTCAGTAGAGACAGAGAGAGATAGGTGTAAGTTCAGACAGGCGTGGAATCAGTCCCTGAATACATCATCTTGGTGGGCAGCACATTCTCTTCTGCTGCTGTGTCTACACTTGGAAACAGAGCCGCTCTCTCTGAAGAGCCTGGAAAGCCTGGAACAGAGACAGGCAAAGGAAGGCAGCTCTGTTGCTAAGGGCTGGCTGGCCCACTTACCCCTCCCTGCAGGGCAGTCGGACAAGCCCCAGTGACACTGTCTACAGCGGAGAAGACCCCCTGAAGATAATCACCATGAGTTTTAATTAAAGTTCAGCAGGAGGTGACTGAAGGTAAGACAGTAGCTGGAAGAACTGCGGTGGCTGAACTGGGTTGAAACCGTTGCACAGAACCCACACTGAACCCTTCGGACCCAGGAATGATCTTTGCTGCTGACCGTCTTGGAGGAGTCTTTCCCGTGCCGGGTTTGTGCTCAGCATTTAAAATCGAGCTTATCGGTACTCCTCATGGTGCCTAGGAGTCCGGGTGGTGCTGTAGATCAACACTAGACTGCAACCACAAATTTGGCAGTTCAGACCCACCAGTCACTCCTCAGGAGAAAGATGAGGCTTTCTGTGTCTGTGAAAATCCACCGCCTCAGAAATCCTATACAGGGTCACTATGCATTGGAATTGACTGGAAGGATAATGGTTTAGGGTTCGGTTTTTGTTAAGAGCCATATGGGAAGCTATATGTGGCAGCGGTAGTGAGGTTGGCCCAGGATCGGACATTGTTTCGTTCTGCTGTGCATGGGTCACTATGAGTCTGTTCCAACTCGATGGCACCTGACAACAACAATAGGAAGCTTGCTAAAATGCAGATTTCTGGGTGCCATGAACATCTGTTAATAAACACCATCCTGCATTGTTAATAAACACCATCCTGCCTGGTGTCTGTGGCAATTATGTTTCAAAAATATACATATTCTTAAATTTTGTCCAAATTGCTTCCATCTAGAGATGCCTGGTGATCTGCCCATCTCAAGATTACAACTAATTCAACCAAATGGGGAGGTTCTACTCAGTCGCATGGGGTTGATTGTTGTCAAAAAGTAACTGGATGCAATCTGACCAAGAGCAGAAAGTAGGTGAGTTGGAGGAAAGGACTGGGAATTACTGCCAATGAAAACCTTACACATCACAGCCAAGCATTGTCTGACCCACTGCATCAGGAGAGTCTAATTGCTATAAGGGGACATGGTGTTTGAAGAAGCAGCAGGCCACCCAGGGCAAGGGATGGTCAATGAGATGGACCGTCACGATAGCTGTTTAACAGTAGACAACAGAACCGTGATGATAAACAACAACAGAGCTGTGAAAGGGGACCCCGTGGGAGAATCCAGAGTCAGGCTGCTAACGTAACCAGAGCTCTGTTTGGATCTCAGTGACTTGCAAAATCCCCAAATGAGATGTTAGGAAATAACATCTCAGTTTTGCCAAGTGTGAGGACTAAGGTGTGGCTGACCCAAGCCATGATATTGTCAATAACCTCATATGCATGTGAAAGTTCAACAGTGAATAAGGAAGACTGTAGAAGAATTGATGCATTCGAGTTATGGTGTTGGAGGAGAATATAGAAAGTACCGAGGAACTGCCAAAAAAACAAGCCATCTGCGTTGTAAGAAATACAGGCAGAGTGCTCCTTGAAAGCCAGGATGGCCAGACTTTGTCTCTCATACTTCAGACATATTGTCAGGAGGGACCAGTCCCTGGAGAAGGACATCATGTTTGGTAAATTGGAGGGTCAGAGAAAAAGAGGAAGATAGATCCTCAATGAGATGGATTGGCACAGTGGCAGTAGCAATGGGTTCAAGTGTAACAACAGTTGTGAGGATGGCACAGGACCGGGCAGTGTGTTGTTCTGTTGTGCACAAGGTTGTTATGAGTTGGAACTGACTTGACAACACTGTATTTTTACTAGTAATATGCACGGACTATGTTGTTTGCATATCATGAATCCCTGTACATTATTTCATAAGCGTGGTATGGCATTATTTTTTTTCTTTTACATGTGATGACTTCAGTTCCCTTTCTGCCCCCTCCAGTGGGTTCAATGTGACGTCTCCTCCATCTTGGTGCCTAACAGAGCTAACAGAGGCGGCAGCAGATCCTCCCCTCGCTCCCCTGGAGTTTCTAAGCAGCCCCTCTTCTCAGAGAATTCTGTCCCTGCTCTGAAAACCACATTCTCTAATGCTGGAAGAAATCACATTGTCTGCCCCAGAAATAGCCCTCACCCAAAGCAAGGAGCTCTGGTAGCGTAGTGGTTATGAATCGGGCTGCTAATCTCACGGTCAGCAGTTCAAAACTACCAGCAGCTCTGCAGGAGAAAGATGAGGCTTTCTGCTCCCGTGAAGATTTACAGCCTTGGAAACCCTATGCAGAGTTGCCATGAGTCGGAATTGACTCTACGTCACATAACAAGAACAAGTGCAGGAGGTTCGAGGGTCTGCACAGCCCGGGCCAGAGAGGGCACCCAGACTGGACCACTGCACACCTGGGACATGTGACTCTCCTGTCTGCATGGGTGTTGTGGTGGATGTCAGAGTATCAGGTCTCATTCAGATGACACAGGTCTGACTGGACAACTGGAGGACCCTCGGGGCTGGGGACTCCATGCCCTCCATGCCCCCACTGTCCTGCTGCCTGGCTTCACGTGGGGCTGGCATTTGAGACAAGTCCATGTTTGGGCTGTGACAGTCCCACACCCAGCCCATTGTGGGCCTGGCATACCTGGGCACAGGGAGGGTTACAGAGGCATTCCATTGATCTCAGGTCTCGCTCTGCACAGCCCCAGAGCAAACGCAAGTCAATTGTTGATTCAATCTGTAGTAGCTTTGTTGTTGTTGTTAAGTATTGTTGAGTTGGCTCTGACTCATAGTGATCGTGCACAGGGTTTCCGAGGCTGCAAATCTTTATGGAAGCAGAAAACTACATCTTTCTCCCGCAGAACAGCTAGTAGTTTCGAACTGCTGACTTTGAGGTTAGCAGCCCGATTCGTAACTACTACACTACCAGAGCTCCTTTGGCTTAGCCCTTGATTGGAGTCCTATGGGTTAAATGTGCTGGACGGTTTGAAACCCAAGGTTCAAGCTCACCAGCCACTGCTCAGAAACCCTATTGTTGTTGTTGTTGTCAGGTGCCATCGAGTCGGAACCGACTCATAGCGACCCCATGCACAGCAGAATGAAACAATGTTCGATCCTGGGCCAACCT
>NW_006408614.1:7015156-7020589 GCF_000296735.1 Chrysochloris asiatica | reverse complement strand
CTTGCAGAAATCTATTATTCAGTCTCCAGCATCATTTCTCTCAATGGTTCAGAACTGAGTTGGTGACACTTAAGAACAACATCCCTTTATTGAAGCCCTGGTGTGGTGCTGTTGAATCACAAGGTCGTTTGAACTGCAAGGTCGGTGGTTCAAACTCACCAGTTGCTCCTCGGAAATCTTATAGCAGGTTGCTATGAGTCAGAATGGACTCGAGGGCACTTAACAACAACAACAATATACCTTTATTATTTTACAAATGTGACTAAAAGTAGTATTTCCTGACTATTGAATGGAATGAAAGAGCCAGAATTCACTTCTGTAGATGTCATGGGACATGCCCCATGTGTGTCATGTCAGAATTGCACAATTCCTTCATATCTGCTCATTCTGTGTACATGCGTTATTTATGTGTGACACTATTTAATGAAAAACAACAACAAGGTGAACTACTGTATTTTGAAAGGAGCCTGGCAGCGTACTGGATTACATATTGGATTGCTAACTACAGAGTCAGTGGTTTGATTCCACCAGAAGCTCCACAAGAGAAAGATGACGCTTTCTGCTCCCCTATAGATTTATAGCCTGGAAACCCTCCCTATACAGGGTCACTATGAGTCAGAACTGACTCCACTGCACAAAACCACCATCACTATATATTTAAGACATTAAAAAAAGTAAGGATACTACTTCAATTGCCTTGTTTGAAGTGCTGTGTAAGTTCAATGCACGCCCCTTTTAGTACTGTCTGACGTCACCAACAGTATCTAACAATATTTTTAAGCAGACAGTACTATTGGACTCCTGGTGTGGTGTTGTGGATAAATACTCAACTGCAAGGTCGGTTTGAACCACAGGGTCGGCGGAAGCCTTATACAGGGTTGCAATGAGTTGGAACCAACTTGACGGCACTTAACACCACCATCTATTGGGAAATGTTAGATGTCATAAACAGAAAACGGAATTGCTTTTTTCCTTGGGTTTGGATTTCTGACAGCAAAACAGATATGTTTTTTCTTGGATAGCTCAAGCTGTCTCATATGTAACGGTGTGATATCAGCCCCAGCACATGTCCAGTGCACAGTACAAACCTAATGGTTGAAAAACAATGATCATCTCGCAGGCCCTAGGAAAAACATATACATCTCCAGGGTTGATGCAGATTATTTTTAACTGGGTCAAAGTACCTCAAGTCCCTTAATACACATTTATCCACTTTTTCTGTCTTTAATTTCTCAACTCATGTATCACAGACAGGGTGTGATAATTAGGAATAGATAAAGGTGTCTTTGCAAAATCCCTTGGAGAAGTGTAATATGATTTTCCAAAGAGATTTTTAACACATAATTATATTCTCATGAATTCACTCCATCACCCAATGCTTCCTCACATTGGTGCAGGATGCATTTGTGTATTTCAGGGTTAAAAGTGCTGACACTGGCTGTAAATTACTCACATCTCCTGCCTTGATTCTACCCCCGCTCTGTGTAAACGATGAAAGTGATTGTTAATGTACCTAGCAGAAGTACCACAAGTGGGTGGTTTTGAAGAGTAGAGCTGCACTATTGCTCTGTGTACGAGCCTGGAAGTCAGAATTCAGACTGCTGGCCAGTGGGGCAGGGAGGTCTCTAAGGTCCTGTAACCTCACTATTTGAGTTCTTGTGCCCTCTGCCTGACACATGTCTTCTTCCCTCTATCCGACCTTGCTCCTCTGTGCCTAAGATTTCATTTTTTTAACAGTTTTTATTGTGAATTGAGTGACAGTTTCCATGGG
This sequence comes from Chrysochloris asiatica, assembly GCF_000296735.1. Taxonomy (NCBI): domain Eukaryota; kingdom Metazoa; phylum Chordata; class Mammalia; order Afrosoricida; family Chrysochloridae; genus Chrysochloris; species Chrysochloris asiatica. The sequence goes on along the minus strand of NW_006408614.1, from coordinate 7,018,818 downwards.
AGAACATGGGTTTTACACTCATCATTTCATTGCGATGATTCCAATCCCCTCCTTGTACCATCATTCAACAGCATTTGCTTCTATTCCCTCTGGTATATATATTTGATGTACACAAAAACACACAGGAATGTATAATAATTTAAACAACCAAAGGGCACATTCCAGAAGCCTGACTCCTGGCCACAAGCACTCAGTGGTTCTCTTTCCATGAGTCTAGAGTCCTCAGCCGCTCCCTCTCTCCATGTCCCCATCTCTGCCTCCATCTCTGGTGTTACTGCTTCTCTGGATAAGGTCCCACATTGCTCCTGTGCTCTTCTACCTTGATGGTCCTAGGATCCTATGTTCCTGGACTTTGAGATTAACTACTCCCCTGTTTTTGTTACAAAACTTCTACTTTTACAGTTGTAACAATCACAATTATTCATGGTAAGTTATTCAGCATAAGAATCTAATCCCCATCTCCTTTCACCAGACCCATATAAACAAGATGAAAACTACTCAGTGAGGGTTCTACCTGCCCCCGCCTCACACTCTTAAACAAAACCCCCTTTTGAAAACTTGTAACCCAGTCACTTCGAGCCTTTATTGACTCCTCATTTTAGGTAGCCAATTTCTAAGTTGCCCTTCCCTATCTAACCTGTGTACAGAGGGGATAGCATTGATACTTGATGTGAAGACCCCTTCCCTCTCAGTCGGTATTTTGAGTTACTACGTGGTAGCATAGTGGTTACGAATCGGGCTACTAATCTGTCGGTCAGCAGTTCGAAACTACCAGCTTTCTGAGGAGAGAAAGTTGAGGCTTTCTGCTCCTGTAAAGATTTATAGCCTTGGAAACCCTCACAGGGTCGCTGAGTTGGCAGCAACTCCACGGCACATATCAATGTTCATAAATAGAGGTCAAATTCATCAAATTGTAGCAATTTACACTTTTTTCCTTTATCAAAACCTTTTTTTTTTTCATCAAGTCTAAGTCAAATGGGTACTATATGCAAGTTTGGATGTTCTTGTGCATCTGCCCTCACTTCATATCAGCTGGATGCTTCCCTTTCAGCTCTAGCCCTCTGTGGCTAGGTCCTTGTTCATGGGCTTAGGTGTCCCCAGGTCTCACCACACTTTGGACCAACAAGCCCTTTCTCTTCTCTCTCTCATCTCCAGGTCAATGGGAGTCAATGGACCATGACTGAACTCAGTCCATTTCTTCATTGCTGCCTTTCCCCCTCTTCCACGCACCAGTAGACCAATGTGGTCGCCAGCAAGCCTACATGCCTGTTTATGTGTTCCCTTTGAGTTTCAGTCTTAGAGGGGCATTTGTCCTGAAGGGTTCAGATGTCCTTTTTACACTTCGAAAGTGAGTGGATTTGAAGCACACTCTACACTGCGGCACTGTGGGATAAAGCACTGTTGTTGAGGTCGGTTTGAACCACAGGGTCAGTGGTTCAAACTCACCAGCTGCTTCTCAGCAATCCTATACAGGGTCCCTATGAGTCAGAACTGACACAACGACACTTAGAAACAAACACTGCACAGCTGGTGTGGTGCTGTAGGATAGAGCACTGGATCACAAGGTTCATTTGAACAACAGGGTTGGTGGTTCAAATCCCGCAGCTGCTCCTCAGAAACCCTATACAGGGTCCTTGATGGCACTTAACAACACTGATGTGGTCTCATAAACACAACAAAAGGGGTTGCATTCCTAGCTATGTGGTAGTGGGTCATGAGGTCTAGTCCGACTCTGAGACCCTTGAGGACAGAGCAGACCTGACACAGGGTTTTCTCAGCTGTCATCTTGTCAGGCTGACAGGTCTTTCTTTTGAGAAGTGGGCAGTGGGTTTGAACTGCCTGCCCAGTGTGAGATTACCCAATAAGCAAGATAAACATGGGCTGACTTGTGCTTACTTACTCATTTGTAGTGAACAATTTCACATGTTTTCACCACATCAAAGATTCTGCTTATAGGTACGGCTGGTATCAGTGTCTTTCCCACCCCATAGCACCTTCCCACAGCATCAAAGCCTCTTTTCCAATGTAGTCCCTGACAAGGATGGGAACCTAGTCAGTGAGGTCAGCCCTGGCTGACTTGTGCTTACTTATGAATCATGATGAATGGAGAAAAGACTGCAGTTGTCAAAGACTTGATTTTACTTATATCTACCATCAGCACTCATGGAAGTTACAGTGAAGAAATGAAGCATTGTATTGCCATTAGGAAAATCTGCTGCACAAGACCTCGTTAAAGAGTTCACAAGCAAAGATGTCAGTTTGACCCACACCCTGGTACTTTTAATAGCCTTATATACCAGCTGTTCCACGGGAGAAAGTTGTGGCTTTCTGCTCCCATAAAGATTTACAGCCTCGGAAACCCTAGACAGGGTCGCTATGAGTCGGAACCGCCTCCACGGCACGTAACAATATATACATGTGAAAGTTAGACAGTGAATAAAGAAGACTGTAGAAGATTTGATGCATTTGAGTTATGGTGTTGGAGGAGAATATTAAAAGGACTATGGACTGCCAGAAGAACAAACAGATATGTGTTGGAAGAAGTACAACCAAAATGCTCCTTAGAAGCCAGGATGGCCAGACTTCATCTCTCATACTGGACATGTTCTCAGGAAGGACCAGTCCCTGGAGAAGGATGTCATGCTTGGTAAAAAAGAGGGAGACACCCAACGAGATGAGCTGGCACAGTGGCAGCAGAGGTGGGCTCAGGCGTAACGATTGTGAGGCTGGTGCAGTACGGAGCAGTGTTCTCTTCTGTTGTGCACAAGGTCCCTGTGAGTCATGATGGCCCCTAGCAGCAGCAACATGAATCTGTGGGGTTTTCACCACATCAAAGATTAGTAAGTAAGCACGAATCAGCCCTTACTTTGGTTGTTGTAGATTTCTCCCTTGGGATCACCTTCTGGTTAGTAGACACATGCTTTGACAACTGCACCACCAGATATAGGGGTTAGGGTTCCAACATGTTTTGGGGAGACACAAATGTCTCACTCTCCAGATCCATTCTCTTTGAGGAAAAAGTGGGGGGCTCTGTGAACCCTAGGGTTGTTAGGCAGCCCCCCTGCCCACCCCCCAACCCCACTCAGCTCAGGGGTCACAGTGTAGTCCATGGAGCACTGTAATCACACCTGCCCAGGGGCCCCACATCTACTGTTCTCCCCCAGGTGGGACAGTTGACACTTTAGCTGTGAACTGAGTTTACACTTGAGGTGAAGATGTGTAATCAAGCAAACAAGCATTTGTTATTCCAAACTGCGAGCTTTAGCTGAGCCAAATTACACAGGAACCTAGTGGGGAGATGGCGATTGAAAAGAAGCGGCAATAGAACATTGTAGAACACACCAGAATGGACGGCTTCCCCACAATACTTATGCTTGTTTGAGATATATTTTTGTTGCTGGTAAGTGCTGTCGTGTCAGTTCCAATTGTATAGGCGTCCAGGGAGTCTCTGGTGAGTTTGAACCGCTGACCTTGTGGTTAGCAGGCCAGTGCTGATCCTAGAGTGTCACACCAGGACTCCATAGTTGTCTGATATATGAGTGGGCCCTCAAGAAGTTGGTGGAAAATAGAATTGAAAGATAATGGAAATTTTCTTTCAAGTAAGCATGAACAATCTTTTTGAAGAACCCTTCTGTAAAAGATTAAATGATAACAATATACAC
>NW_006408614.1:7000322-7012351 GCF_000296735.1 Chrysochloris asiatica | reverse complement strand
CAACACTCACGGAAGCAGCAGTCAAGGAATCAAATGATGTATTGCATTAGGCAAATCTGCTGCACAGGAACTTTTTAAAGTGTTGAAGAGCAAAGACGTCAGCTTGAGGACTAAGATGCGCCTGACCCAAGCCACGGTATTTTCAATAACCTCATATGCATGTGAAAGCTGGACAGTGAATAAAGAAGACCATAGAATTGATGCTTTTGAATTATGGTATTGGAGGAGAATATTGAAAGTGCCATGGGCTGCCAAGAGAACCAATAGATCTGTTTTGGAAGAAGTGCAGCCAGAGTGCTCCTTAGAGGCCAACATGGCCAAACTTTGAACATATTGTCAGGAGGGACCAGTAGCTGGAGAAGGATATCATGTTTGGTAAGGTGGAGGGTCAGAGAAAAAGAGGAAGATCCCCAACGAGATGGATTGGCAAAGTGGAAGCATCAATGGATTCAAGCGTGGCAACAGTAGTGAGATTGGCCCAGGATCGGGCAGTGTTTCGTTGTGCTGTGCGTAAGGTCACTATGGGTCGGTACCCACTCGACGGCACCTAACAACAACAACAACAACTACAGAAGCGGATCACCAAGTCTTTTTCTCTGAGTCCCAGGTGGGTTTGAACAGCTAACCTTTGGTTTTCAGTCAAGCACATAACTGTGTGTGTCAGCAGAGCTCCTTTCTCACAGTTTAGGAAATCAGAAGTCCAGATTCAGGGAACCAGGTCTCGGGGAAGCTTTTCTCTGTCAGCTCCCAAAGGAGATTCTTGTCTCGGCTTCTTTAGCATTCTCACCGTTCCTTGGAGATCTGCACGTGGCATCTGTCTTTTCCCTTTGTGCTCACCTCTGTGGAAACTACTCTTGTTCTGTCCAACAGCACACTGACATGGCTGGGTGGCACGTGGTTGGTGATGTGCACCCACTCTGTGGCTTCATGGGAGAAAAGATCTGAAGATCTTCCATAGAGACTGCAGCCAAGAATACGCTACTAAACAACTCAAATCCATCACACTGGAGGCTTTAAGTTGAAATTGAACTGCATAGCATCTGAAACCATGACTAAGAAAATCTTATTCCCAAATCAAAAGACCCTCTCTCAGCTGGCCAGTGTTACCCCACCCCCATCAGACCGATGCGGTCCACACAGTTTGTGATTCATTGACTGACTTTCGGAAGTCATCACCACGTCTTTCATCCTAGTCTGGCAGCTGGTGGCTGTGAAGAGGTACATTGGCTGTGCATAGGCAGTGAGAGGCCTACCACTGAGTGGACAGCGCTGCGGATAACAGAGAGAGCCACATTCACAAGGTAAAGTCCAGCCACGTGGCAGGACTCAGACTCACCTCCTTTGCACTGCATCAATGCTGTGAACACACTGTTCTAGTCTGATAGGTCTTGGGTCCAGCTGGTTCCTACTCAGCCTCGGGACTTTGGATTAAAGTCCCTGCCTCAAAGATGAGGACATGGAGAACTAGAGCAGCTGCGGACTCTAGATTCATGGACAGAGAAAGGCTGTGTGCTGGTGGCCAGGTGCTGGTGGCCAGGAGGCAGGCTTGCAGAATGTGCCCTTTGGTTGTTTAAGTTATTATATATTCCTGAGTGTTTTTGTGTACATACCTTCCCCCACAAAAAAGCAAAAAATAAAACAAAACAAAACAAAAAAACCCCTAAAACCCAGAAGCAATAGAAGCAAATACTGTTGAATGGTGATACACAGAGGAGATCCTAATCACTGCAATGAAACGATGAGTGTAAAACCGTTGTTCTCCCATGTAAACTATCACTCAGTTCACAATAAAAACTTAAAAAAAAAAGTCCCTGCCTCAAGGAGCCTCTCCCCCTGCACCTCCATCCTTCCCTAACCTCCAGGTGGGCTGGTCCCACTGAGCAGCAACCATCCACTAAACGTCGTGTTCCAGAACTGGGATGGCCAATTCCAGGAACACACCAAGCATCAACTTGCCTCCCTTCCAATGACATGGGCAGCATGCATCCCAGTGATCATGCTAGCAGATGCCCTTATAAACAGGAAGACAAGATACAGACTACATGAATTGTTGGACCCCTGGGAAGTTCACACGGCTCAGGCACTTGGCTGTCAGCCAAAAGGCTGGAGGTTGGGAGTCCACCCAAAGATGCTGCGAGAGAAAGGCCTGGAGGTAAAAAAAAAAAAAAAAACCACACCAAAAACCAGTCATTGGAAGCTCCAGTTCTACCCTGACACACGTGTTGGGGTGACATGGATTGCCACAATGCCACCCAGAGGTGGGGCTGCTGTATGTACAAATACTTCCACTGGGCTTTATTGAAAACCTCACTGGGCAGAGAAAAACACACACACTTAATGGTTAAAATATCCAAATAGAATTTACTGCAACTTTTGTTAGAATTTGTGCTACAAGACATGTTGCATAGGAAACTATTTAAGCCCCTGAGGAGAAATAGTCATGGTTTAAGGTGCAACTGGTTTTGTTTCTTCTTTGGGGAGAAAGTGAGAGTGGTCTCAGGTGAGAATGATGGTGGGGAAGCAGACTTTAAAATGGCTTCGTGGGACAATTGGGCATAAAATATCTAATTGTTTTCTTCTGAGGGGTCAGCTTGTTGGTCTTCGGTTCCTGAATCAGTAGATGTGAAACAATATCTCAGTCTTATCAGGGATTATGTACGGATGGTGCTAAATCATTATAAACCAAGTGAATCACATTGGATGCCAAAAAGCAGATTTGGAGAATGAGATTCCGGGATCCCCAGCAGCGGTCCAAGAGCTGCAGACAAACCAACTGAGTTCTCGAATGCCCCTGGGCCACCTCTATAGATTTGGCAAATAGTTCGCCTATCCAGCCTGCTGATCCCAACTACGATGCAAGGCGGTAAGGGTGAGCTTGCCCCACACATTCAAGCTGACCTACAACCCTAGAGATGACAGCTAAGAAAGCAATACTTAGGCTTCCCTTTACTATTTATTTCCAAAGAGACGTGGGTGCACCAGGAAAGGAGAGGGGCTAGTTTTCTGATGAAACAAGAGGAGAATTCGGCAAATGGTAGCAAGCACCCCACCACCAGCATACGGCGGCATCGCTTCTGAGACCATCCAGTGTCTAGAATGAGCGTTAGAAAGGTCTCTGACTTGGGCGTGTCCACCTTGCTCCCGAATGGCATTGTTCTTTGAATGATGAATCACACCCAGGCAAGGCCCACTGTTATGAATGAGAACACTGCCCCTTTAAAGAAAACGTCAGCTCTCACCTGCTTTCTAACCTACTGGCAGGGACATTTCAAAGACACCTAATCTCTACAGTTAGATCTAACTTTGCCCAGACAGGTCACAAAGGATTCATTCGTGCGGTGGATCATCATTTACTACCACGTGAGAAACAGGTATGGGGGAGAATTAACATAAACGGGAAGCAGGGCCTTGGGCATTCTCAGGAAGTCAAGAGCAAAGCTCATTTACTGACTGCTTGTCCTAGCTGATGAACCCATTTTACAAGTACAAACCGGAGAAGGTCCAACACATGGATAATGGCCCTCCCATGCGGAAATGCAAAGTGTGGTCAGAAATCAGAAATGCCCCGATGATCTTAAATACATATATACATCTGTAATATAATTTAAAAAGGTCTTTATACAACATAAAAACCTCAACAGCATCTGCCCCCACTGTTTGTTTGTTTGTTTTAAACTTTTATGATCCATTAAAAAAATTATACAACCTTTCTCATGTGTCCCTCCCATACCTTAAAAAAGTGATTTTAAATTTAAATTTATACTTAACAAATACAAAGCTGTTTGATTGGCAACAACCTGCAGTAGAAAATCCCCTCATCCTTCCCGGATGGAGGAAAAGGGTGGAGATGGTGTGTGCTTGGTCCTGGGTGTGGGTCCAGCCTGCAGGGACCCTCATGTCTGTCTGTCTGTCTGCGAGGATGGCTCTGCCTCCCCCACCCAGCTCCATGGTGACCACGTGGATGGCCAGCTCAGGTGTGGGAGGCGACCCACTCAAATCACAAAGTCATCGAAGTCCATGGGACTGAAGGCGGCGGCTCGTAGGATGTCCAGAGAGTTGACCAGGATCAGCGTTCCTGTGAGGTGTTTCCAGCGCTTGGTGATGGGGTTTTTCATCTTGTCCAGGCCAGTGTGCAGCTCCTGGATGACATCACGGTAGCTGTCCCCGATCTGCTGGCTCCAGGTCAACAAGAAGTCGTACGCTGGCTTCCACATGGCCTAGACATCACGCAAAACACAAGGAGGGAGAGGAGGCATCAGGGGGCAGTGAGAAGTTGGTCCTTGCACCTGCTACACGTGCACTCTTTTAAGTTTGAAATAGATGCAGATGAAATGGGGGGGGGGGACGGACTCTCTTTCTAAAGGGAGAGAACCGATTCAGAGAGAAGGAAGGGGTTTGGTGTGAGGATGCGTATTTATCAAATGCTGCCTGAATGAGGAGAAATCTTTCCTTACAATCCCTGTAGCATTTTCTATCTGGCCAATTAGGTAAGCAATTCTATGAGGCAATAATGTATTCTCTCCAACAACCAAAAATAGGTGTGTGGTTACGTAGGTATGTATATTTCTGATATGAGTATGGGTATATATGGGGGGGGGGCTTCACAAAGCTCATGAAAAACTCCATTAAGTTTTAATTGCATTGCCCACAAATTTTTTGAAGTCTCCCATCATGTGTGTGTATACATATGTATGTACATATAGATGCAGCTATGTGGATGTATCTATACATGTATGTGTGTAACCATGTATATTCACATATATACATGATAAACCACATGGGACAGAATTATAGGTACTTCTTAGATATCCCAACACCTGGTAGATTGGCTTCTTGGGTTTGAAGGAGTGGGATATTGGTGAGGAATGTCTGCAATATAAAAAGCGTGTGTACAGCCAGGTAAGATGCAATGATTGATCTAGCTCATCTTGTTCAGAGAGAAAGAGAAAGAAAGAAATAAACCAAAGACTCAGATAGAAATGAGTCTGAAGTCCACACAAGCCACAGCCTCATCTCTTGTGAGACCAGAAGGACTAGATGGTGCTTGGCTCTCACTAGAACATTTCTAATCAGATGGAGCCTGTAGGATGAGAGGAAAACATACAACGGAACTCAGCATTTTCCACAAGTCCAGACTTACTGCATCAGTTAAGACTAGAGGGCTCTCCCTTAAGATATTCCTTAGATTTAAAAACAAAACGACTCGCAGACGTCACTTTCCAGCTAAATAACAGATTGGCACATAAAATGAAAAATATCACCCGTGAGTACTGTGGTCTTTCAAAACCCACATGAGACCTAATGGTCCACATTTATCCTAAAGCAAAAATGAGACGGTAAGGGTGAAGGTGGGGGAAGGAGACTAGATGAATGGAAATGGAACAACCAGATAAGAAAAGAAGAAAATATTGATACATGGTCAAAAATGTAACCAATGTTACTGACCAATGCGTGTGGTACTTGTTAAACAGGAACTTAATTTTCTGTTTAAAATTTCACTGAAACCACAGCCAACAACAACAACAACAACAACAACAACAAATTTTAAATAAAAAGGGGGCATCCTTTCATATACTTGTGGGACTTTTGCTTTTCGAGTTCTTAGGAACACGAGTGTCTTTCAGGAAGCTAATGAAGTCATGTCCACACATCCAAATACAAAGAATCTCTCAGCAAAACCCTAACCGTAGCAGCTTCTGCAAACAAGATATAACATCCCGAGGATTTGCCCAACAAAGTTCCTGGGCAGAGGCCCAGAGGAAGGATGACAATGGGCTCTATTTATGTGCTTACCAAGGTGACTGGAGGTGATTTAAGATCAGAGGGGTAGGTGGCTCTTTGTATATCTTCCCCTGTCATGGCTGACAGACCTGCCGTCTTCAAAGCCAGTGCCCAGAATGAAGACACTGCTCACAGTGAGCCCCATGTGCCAGGCACCAGCTGCCAAGCTTCCACTCATGCCACCCTCAGAAGGTGTTTTTATTATTGTGGTGCACCATTTGGGGGCCCTGGTGGTGCAGTGGCTAAGTGGAACCCACCAGCTGCCCTCCCTGCTCCCATAGAGAAGCCTCGGAAACCCTATAGGTGGCTCCACTCTGTTGTGCAGGGTCGTTCTGGATCGGTTGTGGGTTGGGGTTGTAGGCTATCCGGGAGCACAGAGGAACGGGGAGTTAGCTAACACAGGAGCTCAGCCCCCACCACACTGGGGCACAGGGCTGTCTCCTCGCTGCTCACCTCGCTGTCCACCAGCCCGTTCCTGTCACGATGTGGGGACTCATACGCATCCATCTGTTGCTTAGAGACCTTGGCGAGCTTCTCCGCCAGCTCCCGCCAGCGCTGTGCCACCTCCACGGCTGTGGTCAGGAGCACAAAGTCCTGGATGAGAGTGACCACCAGCCCCTGGCAGTCCATCTTCAGTAAGGCCTGCAGTGGGAGAAGCAGATTATGAGGCAGGAGAGCTTTAAGACCAGCACATTTACTCAGGACCGAGCATCTTAATGCACACACCCGTGTTATTGGAAGGTGGGCTGGGGTGAGCAATATAAAAGAATTGTTTTTGTGACCTGCTCACAGTAGGAGAAACACTGGACTGTGAACCACCAGGTCGGTGGTTCCTGCCCACCAGCCACTCCATAAGAGAATGATATCGTATACTGTTTCTGCAAAGATTTACAGCTTTAGAAACCCTACATAGGGAACCACCTCAGTAGCACTTAATGACAACAAAGGCGTTAGACTGGGTGGTGGCTCCCAAACCTCTAGCCGCACACCTTAGCATCTCAGAGTTCTGCAATCGAAGACACGCATCATGGACTGATATCGGGATGAGTCCCGGGTTCCAGAGGGTGGCGTGTGGCTACCAATGTAGTTAGCCAGAAGGAGTTTGAGGTCCTTTTTCGAGTTTTATAAACTGTTAATGAACATGCCACCCTGCCTGTCAGTGCGTTGTGCTGTCATGGCTGCTGTGATGCTGGAAGCTATGCCAGCGGCACTTCAAATGCCCGCAGAGTCGCTCATGGTGCACTGATTTCAGCAGAACTTCCAGAGAGATGAGGAAGAAAGTCCTGGTGATTGATGTACTCTGATGAAAACCCTGTCAATCACAACAGAATACTGTGCGACATGGTGCTGGAAGCCACTCTCCATAGATGGGACAGCCCTCAAGATACAGAGTGGTTGTAGTAATGGACTCATGCCTCTCACTGAATGGATGTGAGGGTGGCTGAGGACCAGAACACAAGTGGATGTAGCCACCACCAAACCATACACTGGACAGGTACAGGGGGTCACTTTTGCTCAAGCCCCTACAAGGTTGCTTCTGGGCTCATCCCAATTTTCAGGTGAGGGGGAACACAGGTAAGTGAGGGGTCCCAACCTGATGAGCATCAGAGTCATGGTTGGCCTGCAGGTAGCCTGGTCTGTTTCACAGAGGAGGAACAGAAGATGCCCACAGATGCCAGGTAGCTTGTGGGGGCCCCCAGCTCAAGATGAGGGTCTCCTTACACATGGCCTCCCACCCTGTGAGCACATCAGGACTCAAGAATTGATCAAACACACCACAGATCTGGCCTGTGTTTCATATCTCCTGTTTTCATCCCAGAAATTGGCGTGTCTCCATCTGAATTTCTACCACAGGTTTGGTTCCAGATTACCACAGGAAAGCACAGAGCACTAGAATCGGTTTCATTTCCAAACATATACACAAAAATTATTTTCACAGTAGTCTCTTAGTGTGAACCAGCAAGATGGAAAAAGTCTGAAATATTGTGAGAATGATCACAGATGGGCACAGAGACACAAAGTAAGCACTGTTGTTGTTAAGTGCCATCGAGTCAGTTCTGACCCATAGTGACCCTGTATAGGGTTTCTGAGGAGCAGCTGGTGAACTTGAACCGCCGACCTTGCAGTTCAAACGGCTTTGCAGTCTGGTGCATTAACTCACAGAGAGCCACACCAGGACTCCGAAGATAAGCATAGGCTGCTGGAAAAATGTCATCGACAGACAGACGTACTCGATGATGGATGACCACAAACTTCCAGTCTATAAACGATGCACAATAAAGTAGGGACAATGAAATCAGGTCTGCCTGTACACAGATGAAATAGTTTTTGAAAATTAAATGTCTTGCATCAAAAGATTTTACCAGAAGAGTAAAAAGAGAACTCTCAGACTGGTGGGGTGGGGAGGGAACAAAAACACAATGACATATCAGAAAAGGGACTACTGTTTAAAATTTATAGTGTGCTTTAACACTCAAAAAGAAGATAAATAATCCAATTAAAAACGGGCAGAGAACAGGAACAGACACCTCATTAAAGAAGGCATTCGGGTAGCTAGCAAACAGAGGAAGAGATGTTCACAATCACTAGCCATTAGAGGGATGCAATTCAAGACAACGAGATATCATCTACCCCACAATTAACAGCAAAGGTCAGAAACCCAGAAAATAACAAATGCTGGAGAGGGTGTGGAGAGACTGGGACCCTCCTACACTGTTGGTGCGACTGGAAAATGGTACAACCACTGTGGAAAACGGTCTGGTGCTTTCTCAGAGGGTTGGAACTAGAAATGTCGTAAGATCCAGCAATCTGTCTACTTGGTATAGATCCTCAAGAAACAAGAGCTGTGATATGAATAGATACATGCATACCCATGTTCACTGCAGCTTTATTCACAAGAGCAAAAAGACGGCGAGGGCCTGGATCTTTTGCATAGTATTACACACAGTGGAATACTATGCAACCCTGAAGAATACCAATCTCATGACGTAGATGAACCTGGAGGATGCTGAGTGAAATTAGCCGATCCCAAAGATACAGATATTACCTCCTGTATCGACTATATTTTACAGTAGACCACTATTGTAAAAGGAGTCCTGGTGGGGCGCTGTGGGTTAATGCGTCAGACTGCAAAGCCATTTGAACTGCAAGGTCGGTGATTCAAGCTCACGAGCTGCTCCTCGGAAACCCTATACAGGGTCGCTATGGGTCGGAACTGACTTGACGGCACTCAACAACAACAACAACATGATGGTTACAGGGGGTGGGGTGGGAGGGAAAGGAAAATTGTTCACTGGGTAGAATGTGGATACATGCTAACTTGGCTGACAGGGAAGACAGTTGGGAAGAAAGGGAAGAGAAAAAGAAGAAGGAAGGGGAAAATTAAACATCTAAACGCCAAACAATACTCAAATTCTTACACTGCCCAGACTTACTGGGTGGGTCAAGACTGAGGACTCCCTGAGATGATTGTTCTGAAATATTCTTTACACTCTGAACTGAAACTCCCCCTGAAAGCCGGCCACCTTTCAGCTAAACAACAGACTGTCTGAGAATATAAACATCATCTGTGAGTACTGTAAAACCATGGTTCTTAAAGAAACCGCCCTTGTGAGACCAGACTATCAACACCGACTGGAAAGCAAAGATGAGAGGATAGGCAGAGGGTCAGGGATAAAGAACAAATGAGAAGGCATTGTGAAAATGTCACCAATGTCACTGAGCAAACTGAAAATGCCACCGAGTCGGTTCTGACTCACAATGACTCTGTATACGGATTCCAAGTAGTGGCTTATGGGTTTGAACCGCTGACTCTGCAGTTCAAGCTGACTTTAGGTCCAGTGTTTTATCCTACAGAGCCACACCAGGACACAGTAAACTGCTCCCTCTAAGGTTTCCAAGACTGTAAAGCTTTACAGAAGGAGATGGTCTCATGTGTCTAATGCGGAGCAGCTGGTAGGTTTGAACCACTGACCTTTGAATTAGCAGGGCAACACTTAACCCACTGTGCCACCACGGCTCCTAATTGCATGCCAACCAAAATCACAAGTACACCCACTGCCACTGAGTCAATTCTGACTAAGGGAGACCCTGTATCAGGTTCCTATCCCCGCTCATAGTGACCCAATGTGCAAGGTTTTCAAGGAGCAGCTGATGAGTTTGAACTGCTGACTTTGCAGCCCAGTGTTTACACTACAGTGCCACCCCAGGACTCCGTCTGTGGTGACTCTGTAAGAGCGAACTGCTTCCTAGGGTTTCAGAGGCTGTAAATCTTCACAGGAGCAGAGAGCCTCATCTCTCTTCCTCAAGAGCGGTGGTGGGTTTGAACCATCGGCCTTTTGATTATCAGTCCAATGCTTATCCCACAGTGCCACCTGGGCTCCTTAACAAGTTGTATAGAAATTGTGAAATGGGAACCTAATTAACTGTGCAAACTTTAATCAAAAACCTAACAAAATATAGTCCTGGTTCAGCGCTATAGGATAAGCACTCAACCTCAAGATCGGTTTAAACAAATAAATCAGGAGTTCAAACTCACCAGCCACTCCTTGGAAACCCTATAAAGATTGCAATGGGTCAGAACCGACTCAATGGCACTTAATAACAAACAACAAGGTACCCCTTGCCATCAAACTGATTCTAATTCACAGATACCTTGCATAGGGTTTCTGAGGAGTGGATGCTGGATTTGAACCACAGACCTTGCAGTCAGCAGTCCAATGTGTATGTATCCTATATGATATATGTGTGTGTATATATGTTGTGATTATATATATAAAACTCATCAATATATGTACTCAACATATATAATATATAACATATCATTAATATATGTTATAACACATATACAGAAATGGGCTCAAGCGTGGCAACAATTGTGAGGTTGGCCCAGGACTGGGCAGTGGTGCATAAGGGTCACTATGAATCAGTACCGACTCGATGGCACCAGACAACGACAACAGAGGTGGAACCCTGGTGGCACTGGTGTATAGGCACTGGGTTGCTAAACACAAGGTTGGTGTTTCAAATCCAGCCGCTGCTCCTAGGAAACCCTATACAGGGTGGCAGGTCTGTATCAGAGAGAAGCTGGGAAAGACTGCTAGTCTCCCACACCCTATACAGGGCGACTAGGGGTCAGATTGCCCTCGATGGCTGTGGCTGGAGAGGTGGGCTTCCGAGGGATAAAGAGAGCATGTGCATGTGCTTATGTGCCTGTGGGGGGTGTGAAGGGTGGGGACTGTGTTGAAAGGTCTTGTCCAGCTAGCCTGCTATGCTGGGCAGGAGCGGTTGGTGGGTTTGAACTGCTGTACTGGGAAGGGACGGCATCCAGCACTGCAAGGAAAATAAATACGCATGCCGCTATGTCGAGTGGCCCAGCTGCAGGTGGCTCAGGTGCCTCGGTAACAGAATAGGGCACCACAGTGGCAGTGTGATTGAATCTGCTCCCTCTGAGGGGTGCTGACCGCAGAAAAGACACAAAGGTCACCAAAAGGCAAACCACTCTCTTGCCCCATTGGCCTTCCCTGGAGGGGAGACCACCCAGGGCCCACCCCAAGAGCAGGGCACATCGCCTTCCACAGCATGTGGATGAGTGAAGAGGCATGCGCCCCTGACACCAGGAACAAAGGCCTGTTTCACTTACAAACCTCAGCTCCACTGAGGCCTCTATTGTTGAGCTCAGAACTGGTTTCAATTTCCTACAAAACTGCCGAAATTATCATACTGCGGTTTATACATACGTCAATAGAAAAAATTGGGGTACCTATCAAATAAAACCAACACCTATCTGTCAGTTTGTCATGCTGTGTTGCTGGAAGCTATACCACCAGTATTTTTAAATACCGGCAGAGTCACCTATGGTGGGCAGGTTTCACATGAGCTTCCAGGAAGAAGGAAATGCAGATGACTTTGAAAGTTTAACCACTGAAAACCTTATGACTAGCAGTAGGTACATTGCTGGACGATGAGCAACTCAGGTTGGAAGAGACTCAAAATACGACTGTGGATGGACTTTCTCCTTCAAAGTAGAGTTGACGATGATAACGTGAAAGGAGTAAGCATTTGGGGCCTTTACTTGCTGATGGGGCAAAACTCAAAATGAGTACAAACAGCTGCAAACATCCATTAATAATCAAAGCATGGAATGTATGAAGTGTGAATCTAGGAAAATTGGAAGCTGTCAAAAATGAAATAAAACACATAAACATTGATATCTTAGATATTAGTGAGCTGAAATGGACTGGTATTGG
>NW_006408614.1:6999450-7000222 GCF_000296735.1 Chrysochloris asiatica | reverse complement strand
AGCTGCCTCCTCAAAGTAGAGTTGACCATGATGATGTGAATGGAGTAAAGCCCATGAAAGAAAAGCCTGCGGGACTTTCATATGCTGATGGGGCACAACTCAAAATGAAGAGAAATATCTGTAAGCATCCATTGAAAATCAGAACATGGAATGTACAAAGTATGAATCTGGGAAGATTGGAAGTTGTTAAAAATAAAATGGAACACATAAACATCAATATCTTAGGTATTAGTGAGCTGAAATGGACTGGTATTGGTCATTTTGAATCTGACAATCACATGGTTTACAATGCCGGGAACGACAAATTGAAGAGGAATGGTGTTGCATTCACTGTGAAAAAGAACATATCCAGATCAGTCATGAGGTACAACACTGTCTATGATAGGATAGTATCCATGTGCCTACAGGGAAGGCCAGTTAATACCACTATTATTCAAATTTACGTACCAACCACTAAAGCCAGTGAGGATGAAATAGAAGAATTCTAACAACTTCTGCAATCTGAAATTGATCAAACACACAATTAAGATGTATTGATCATTACCAGTGACTGGAGTGCAAAGGTGGGGAGTAAAGAGAAAGGATCAGTAGCTGGAAAATATGGCCTTGGTGATAGAAATGATGCTGGAGAACACATGATAGAAATTCTGCAAAACTAATGATGTGTTCATTTCAAATACCTTCTTTAGACAGCATAAGAGATGACTATACACATGGACTTCACCAGATGAAACACACAGAAATCAAATTGACTACATCTGCAGAAAGAGAC
>NW_006408614.1:6993769-6994604 GCF_000296735.1 Chrysochloris asiatica | reverse complement strand
TCCATATAGAGATGCTAAAGCAAACTGAAGAAATGCAGAAGTCAAAGAGCTAAACAGAAAAATTTAAAGGGCAGCTCAAGAAGACAAAGTCATGTATTGTAGTGAAATGTCCAAAGACCTGGAGTTAGAAAACCAAAAGGGAAGAACATGCTCAGCAGTTTTCAAGCTGAAATAACTGAAAACAAGATTCAAGCCTCGACTTGAAACATTGAAGGATTCTATGGGCAAAACACTGAATATTGCAGAAAGCATCAAAAGAAGATGGGAGGTATATAAAGAGTCAGTGCACCAAAAAGAAATGGTTGTTGTTCAACTATTTCAAGAGGTAGCATACGATCAAGAACCGATGGTACTGAAGGTATTGGCAAAGCAAAGAACCACCTCTGGGAATTGATGGACTGCAAATAGAAACCTTTCAACAAACTGATGTGGCACTAGGGGCACTTACTCAGCTATGCCAAGTACTGTGGAAGACAGCTACCTGGTCAACAAGTTGAAAGAGATACATGTTTGTACCCATTCCAGAGAGGTAACCCAAGTAAATCATTGGATAATATTATTAATATCACATGCAAGTAAAATTCTGCTGAAGATAATTTTTAAATTGGCTGCAACAGTGCATTGACAGGGAGCTGCCAGAAAATTCAAGCTGGATTCAGAAGAGGACATGGAATGAAGAACATCATTGATGATGTCAGATGGCTGAAAGCAGAGGATACCAGAAAGATATTTACTTGTGCTTTATTGACTACGTAAAGGCTTTTGACTGTGTGGATCATGATAAACTATGGCTAACATTGAGAAGAGAGAAGAACAGGTATTCCAGAACACTTAA
>NW_006408614.1:6991699-6992367 GCF_000296735.1 Chrysochloris asiatica | reverse complement strand
TAATCTTACATTCCAAGAACGGAGGACCCTAGGACCATCAAGGGAGAAGACCACAAGTGGAAGGTGGGACCCTATCTCGAGAAGCAGCGACACCAGAGACGGAGGCAGAGATAAGGACATGGAGAGAGGGAGCAGCTGAGGACTCTAGAATCATGGAAAAGAAAGGGACTTGGTGCTGGTGGTCAGGAGGCAGGCTTGCAGAATGTGCCCTTTGATTGTTTAAATTATTATATATTCCTGAGTGTTTTTCTGTACATTCTAAAAAACAGAGGAATTAGAGGCAAACATTGTTGAATGACGATGCATGGATGGGATTGTAATCATTGCAATGAAATGAAATACGATGAGTGTAAAACCTATGTTCTCCCAGGTAAACTATCAATTCACAATAAAAACTTAAAAAAGAAATCAAATGACGTTTTGTATTGGGCAAATTACTTCACAAGCTCTCCCTCTTTAAAGCGTTCAAGAGCAAAGCTGTCCTTTTGAGGACCAAAGTGTGCCTGACCCAAGCCGTGGTACTTTCAATTGCCTCATATGTATGTCAGAGTGCTCCTTAGAAGCTACAAGGTGCAGCCCCAAGCACTCAGGTGGCAAGAAAAATAGAAGGAGGATGGAGCCAATGTATCCACTCCTGGTTCTGTCTTCCAACACGTCTTCCTTGTTCT
>NW_006408614.1:6990063-6991599 GCF_000296735.1 Chrysochloris asiatica | reverse complement strand
TTCAAAAGCTGTCGCCATGTACTCCCCACCCATCTCTCCTGGCTCTGTCTTCAACACCAAATATCCAAAATATAAAAACAAAACCAAAACTCAAACAAATCCAACCAAACTCCTGGCGACTCCCTCCGTGTGTTACAGAGAACCGGTCCCTACGGCTTTCTTGACTGTAAACTTTATAGAGCAGATCACCAAAACTCAGCAGAAAATCAAAGTTAGTGGGGTGCCAGGGTCCCGAACTGGCTGTGGAGGCAGGGGTGGCATTGGGCACTGAGGCCGTATTAGGAACTGGACCACCCAGTGACTTGTTAAGTATCATTGAGTTGTTTCCGATTCATAGCGACCCTGTATAAGGTTTCTGAGGAGCAGCTGGTAGGTTTGAACCACTGACTTTGCAGTTAGCAGTAAAGTGCTAATCCTACAGCACCACACCAGGACTCCGTGACTTGTAAGATCTGTGAAATGGAACACCTGGTGTCCCTGGTGCCTCAAGCGCCCTGTGAGTGAGGAACCAGCCTGTGGTTTGTGCACAGTGTTTGATGTTCAGGTTGTCATATCAGCCGGAGGTGGGGAAGGAGCTTTATCTACAAAATCAGTTTCATTTATTGCCACAAACTCTAACTTAGTCTTCAGCAGTGGTTTCACTTCCTCCTGTCTGGAGAGGGACGGGAGAGGGAGGAACTGTTGTGGTCCCTCTCTCACATGTGTGCATACAGACATGTAACACTCGTTCCTCACACAAAACTAACCAAGAAGCTAACTGAGACATGAGTTTACAATGAAAACTCCCCAAATGATTTGAGAAAGCTGGATAACTCAAGTTCTGTGCAAAAGGAGAGAGAGAAAAGGAAGTAGTCTCAAAGTCCCCTCTTCAAAGGCTGTTTCTCAAGCTGCCCTTCCCTCTGCCCACTCAAGGTGGACACTTCCTGTTGGGAAACCTACACAGCCCCCTGAAATGGGCCGGCTCCATCGGGACACTTGGGTTTGGCACAAACTTTAGGAAGTTCTCTTACAGGTGGGTCAGGGAGGGGTGCTCTGAAACACAATTGGGGATGCAGAAGGGAAGGGCTGCCTCTGGCCCTTTATAGCCTGGCCACTTTTGTCCCCACAGAAACCCCTGCACCAGGCCTGGTGTCCATCTGGTGCCCTTCTAGTCACCACGTCCACCTGTTCGCAAGGTAATACTCTCCCTGCTCAGTGCTATCTTCCTACCTGTCTGCCACACACTGGGACCCCTGCTCCCTACCAGACCCCAAGGCCCACTCCTGGAAGGGGTCTGGCCACAAGGCACCATGTCCTTCTGTCCAGTTCAGAGGGGACACCAAACTGCACTAACTCAGACAGACACAGCCAGCTTCTCTGTCCCAAGATGGACAGATGTCAGATGGTGCAGCAAGGGGGCGGTCACCTCACACAGACATCAGACCTGAGATACTGTCCAGAGGGGACAGGGAGAAAGGACACTCAGGTATTTCTCATAGAACTAGAACCGGAGCCATGTCTGTGTCAGGGGGAGGGGGAGCTGGCAGGAGGGGAGGG
>NW_006408614.1:6986236-6989963 GCF_000296735.1 Chrysochloris asiatica | reverse complement strand
GGGAGGTGCTGCTGAATGACGGGGCAGCATTTCCCTCACAGAAGCACGTGGACAGAGCGTGTGTAAAGTGAGTAGTAGAGGAGACTCCTTCTCTGTCCACTGGAGCAGGCTGCCTCTGGGCAGGGGTGTGGGCCACTTCCAGATCTGCACAGGGTTTTTCTCACACTCAGTAAAGGCATGCCAACTGACTCTGAGTGAGACACCCACTCCCCTTAACTTCTGAGAATTTCAATCCTCAACTGTGCTGGCCATCCAACAGGGAGCAAGACCAGGGGAGTGGCATCAAAGGGCATGGTTCTTACCATTGAGGAAGGTGATGGATCTGGGGATCTTCTCCCCAGAAACATAAGCACAGGTCCCTGCCCATCCCTACCCCCATGGGGCTTTCAGAGATCACCCAGTGGCTCTCAGTGAGCCTCCCCACAGGAGCCCTGGAGTTTGGGGGGCCTCTAAGGATCATAGGAGTCCTGGTGTGACACTGTGGGATAAAGCACTGGACCATAAGGTCTGTTTGAACCCGAAGGTCGGCAGTTCAAATTCACAAGCTGCTCCTTGGAAACCCTATACAGGGTGCTATGAGTAGGAATTAACTCAATGACACTTCACAACAACAGGGATCATAAGGGAGTCCTGGTATGGAAATGTAGGGTTAGCACTAGACCGCAAGGTTGAATTGAACTGCAAAGTCAACAGTTCACAACCACCAGCCACTCCTGGAAAACCCTCTACAGGGTCGCTATGAGTCGGAACTGACTCCATGACACTTAACAAGGATGATAAGAGGATCCCTGGAAGTGCTCGGCTGTGGCTCCAATGTACCAGCTGCTTCCAGGGAGGAAGATGTGCCAGTCTGCACCTGTCAAGGTTACAGTCTCAGAAACTCTATGGGGTAGTTCCACTCTGTTCCCCAGGATCATTGTCGACATGTATGCATATAAGCTACATTGTCGACATATATGTATGTATGTTAAGGATTTGATGCGTAAAGGAAAGGTTGGCCTTGCAAACCTACCCTGAGGTTGCTCAGAAGAAAGGCTTGGTCCAGATTCCCTTCTGAAAGGTCCCAATCATGACAACCCTGGGGCCATGTTTCTACTCTGACACACACAGGCTGGGCTTGACAGCAATTGGCTTGGTTTCGGGTTTGTTTCAGGGATCACAAGCAAGTTCTCTACGGATGCACTCTCAAAACTGTTTACAGCAGTTCCCCGAAGCCCGAAGATGTGCCCAGGCATGGTTCCAATGATCAATTCACCCACAACGCACGTCCATGGGGATCAAGGCAAGTCGGCCCAGCAGAGCCTCCCCCGAGCCGTCCCAGACCCCAACAGCAGCCCCCACTTACCATCATTAGCTCTTTCTGAAATGACTTTCTGTCTTTGTTGTCCAGGTTGTTACAGTCTTCCTTCAACTTCTCCAGGACGGAAGCCACACGCTCTGACTCACTGTCCAGCTCCGCACGGCAGAAGAAGGTGAGCGGCAGGTTCACGTAGCCCAGGGCGTCCGCGAAGGCACGCCAGCTGCTGATGTTCTCCATGAGCAGGGTGCGCACCGAGGCGTAGATGTAGGTGAGGAACTTGCAGGGTCTCAGGATCTGCTCCAGCAGAAGAGAGGTGCTCAGTTCCGGACCCGAGAAGAAGCTGGGCTTGACCTTCCCAACCACGAGCACGTTCTTGGTATGCACGAGCCCGATCTTGCCCTGATAGTAACCGATGTACCACTCCTTGGTCCACAGCTGTCCCTTGAGCCGGATCTTCTCTTCGCTGAGGAGCGCGATCACGTCTCCCTTCTTGTATTCTAGCAGGTAGTGGTTCTTGCTTTGCCTCACGACCGTCTTGAGCAGCTTGCCAAACTTGAGGCTGGACACGGGGCGGTCCTGGAAAGTTGGGTACTTGGCAGTAGCAGCAAACGGGGACAAAATGATCTTCCCGACTTCGTTCTTCTTGAGGAACCGCCTCTGCCCGGACGACTTGATGGCACTTTTGGGAGGGGGCTGGGGCGTCTGGACACAGAACTGGGTCAAGATGGCGTCCTGGTCATCCTTCACCTGGACTCTCAAGGTGAAGTCGGAGAGCTCGCTGGGGCTGTGGGAGGTGATGGGGAATATCAGACGGTTCACCTTGCCCAGTTTCATCTGGAACCCTCTCACCACCTTGGCTTGCTCACTGGTCTTCACCTCGTAATTGGTCATGTTGGAGAACATGCAGATTTTGAGATCCTGGGGCCTAGACAAAACAAACTGGTGCTTACCCCATAGCTGCAATGCCACTGGGGCGGGGCTTGGGGCCTGGCGGGTGACCTCACTGACCAGCAGAGTCTTGGGGGCACAATCATGTCCAAAAAGGGTCACAACTGTTTTGAAAGATGGATGTATGTGTTTGGGACCATAGAGCCCCACTGTAACCTTCTTCTTGATGAAATCCCACACCGTGGATGGGTAGAGGACGTTGGGGCTATGGGCAATGAAGGCCAGGTACATGCAGGGCTCCAGATTCTCCAGGTGGACCTGAACCGTGTCCCCATAGCTGTAGGCGAGTGGGATGGGGACATAGGGACCCTCCTTTGAGTCACTCCTCAGGCACTGAAGACCCACTGAGCTTTTGCTAAAAATGTCACTTTTTACCTCGGCGGAAACTTTCATTTCCAGGAGGATGATGGTTCTGACCTCCAGGTTGCTCAGTTTGATCTCCAACACCGGGCTGATGGAACTGGACTTGTCACTGTTGAGCCCCAATGGGGGGTCCAACAGAGCCTTCATGGAGATCTGCTGTGTGTCCCCTGGAGCCACGTGACCTTCGGGCACACGGACAGTGATGCTGGTGTCGGGGAGCTGCACAGCACCCCCAGAACTATCCAGCTTGCACACAATGTTCGTCTCCACCGCTTGGGTCTGGCCCCAACCAGGGCTCTGGCCAAGCAAATCCAGGTCATGGCAAGATCGGGCCAGCTTTCGGTGGTTCAGCCAGGCAGTCCGAAAATCCTCCCGGCTCTGAAACTGCTCGGGAGCGGGGGACTTCAACCCAGTGAAGAAACTCGAGGACGTGGGGGCATCGGACTTGGCTTGGAGGACGGACAGTTCAGAAAGACTGTAGGAACGCTTGCTTCTAAAGAAGGGGTTGTCGCGCATGACTGGAGGCTCCACGCCGAGTCCGTGCGCAGATGGAAGCTCATCGAAGATGTTGCTGGGGCTGGTGGTGGTGGTTGTGGTGGGTTCCGTGAAAGATGATGGGCCTGTATCGAAAAGCAGCAAATCCACAGTGCTTCGGGGGTCCAGCTCATCGAAGCTGGACATCGCTGGCACGTTCCCGTTCAGAAACGGATTTGTTTGGACTCCGTTCCAGAAAGGGTTATTGCTGTATCCTTTGCACGATCCTTTCTGGTCGTCTGTCCAGCCTCCCAGCAAATCCAGCTCCTTGGCAACTTCGTCAGGGCTGTCTGGGAGATTGTCAATCATTCCGCTGTCGCTCAGCGTTGAATTTCGGTAATTTAAGGGCTGCACGTAAGAGGCAGGGATGTAACCCATCTCTGTGGTGTTGTGGGCGTACCACCACTCGCCGCCGGAGGTGTCCAAGACATATAGATGGTCACCCTTGGAGAACTTCAGTGTGGTGAAGTTGGTGGGGCAATAGTCCTTGATTGCGATCACTTCCTTGGCGTTTCCAAAAGGCGTGGGATTGTCTACGAGCAAGGCACTGGGGGAAGGCACTGCACGGAACACAAAGAGACA
>NW_006408614.1:6961369-6985832 GCF_000296735.1 Chrysochloris asiatica | reverse complement strand
GGTGAGAGCAAGGCACTGGGGGAAGGCACTGCACGGAACACAAAGAGACAGTGGGTGAGAGCAAGGCACTGGGGGAAGGCATTGCAAGGAACACAAAGAGACAGTCAGTGACAGCAAGCCCAACAGGGGCTACCTAAGGGGTCTATGAATCCCATGTCACCGCCCAGGCTTCCCCAGTTCCCGATGACTTCATGCCCACTTGGGGGTGGCCCATGTGTGTCAGAGTAGAGACTCATTCCAAGTAGTTGTCAGTGGCTGAGTTTCTGCAAGCAGATTACTAGACCTTTCCTCTGACGTACCTGAGTGAACCTGAATCTTTACCCTTTCAGTCAGCAGCTGAGCACCGAACTGACATATGGGATGCACTTTACCTGACTTGTTAAGTGCCATCAAGTCAGGTCTGACTCACAGTGACCCTGCTAGAGGGTTTCCGAGGAGCAGCTAGCGGATTTGAACTCTCTACCTTGTGGTTATAAGCACAACGCTTATCCCACAGCGCCACACCAGGACTCGAAAACACTGACTTCAGGCCGTTTACTACCCTTGGTCATTTTCCAATTAAACAGCCTGTTCAGCACATCCATACATTGCTAACATCTTCATCTAATGAGGCGTGGGTGGTTTGGGAGCCCTGGTGGCACTGTGGATTAACCATTGGGTTGCTAACTGCAAGGTTGGAAGTTCAAATCCACTGACTGCTCTGCAGGAGAACAATGAGGTCCTCTGCTTTCATCAGATTTACAGCAGTCTTGGAAACCCTATATAGCATCACTATGAGTTGGAACTGACTTGATGCAGCTGGCTGGGTTGCGTTTTACTCAGGAGAGCTGGGTTTGCTTCCAACAGAACTCACGCACAACTGCCATCCATTGGTCAGTGAAGACTTGCAGGTCGCTGTGGTGCTGAACAGAGCTCACTGTCTAGACTGAGACAGATGAAGAAGGTCGAGAGATGGACTTTCAAAACCCAGCCAATGAAACACTATGGGTCACAATGGTCCCATCCACAACCCATCACAGGGAGGGTGAAGGAACTCACAACATTCTTCATTAAATCAACTTCTGACCAGAACGGTTCCTAGAAAGAACATGTGCAGTTTACTTAGCAAACACACAGTGACGTTCTGAGTGAAGCAAAGCTCTGCAGTAACCTGCTTCACCACACATACCGGCGAGCTGGCTCCAAGCGCTGACTTCACAAAACACAGCAGCACGCGGATGGGAAGCTCAACCCGTTATTCAGCAAAATGTGTGCTTTTAGGTAACATGAGATGTGTGTGGCCCAATGTCTTCAAATGCTTAAAAATGATCCTTCAAAACAGCTGTGTGGCAACCTGCCTTCCGCGGACCCTGAAAAACCATGGTTTAAGTTCTGGTCCACTATTTTGAGCAACTGTTGAAGCTGCCTGTGTAAAATGCCACCTTTTAAAAAATGAAGTCGAGCTACATGTATGAAACTTGGTTTGAAACTATCAAGAGATGGTCCCGGCAAAGATAACGTCTTCTAAACAAAAGGTGTGTGGCTTGAAAAGCAATGGGTATAACGAGATACCTCAGTGTTTTCTTCCTTTCTTCTGTACATAAAAAGCTACTAGAGACTGAAGGACATTCTCTCAGATGGAAACAGACCCAGAGGCTTCTCCCCAGCATCCCTCCCACCAAAGTGATTGTTCTTTGTCTTAGAGCTTGCTTAGACTCTGGCTTCCTGTAACAAACCATCGGAAGAAATCTATTCTAGTTGGCTCCTTAAAGGCGTAAAAGGATTGGGTTTCTAGATGAATCCCATGTATCTTTTCTAGACTATTACTAAGTCACCTGGGCTCCCTTTGTTGTTGTTGGGTGCCGTTGAATTCATTCCTACTCACAGTAACCCCATGTACAACACAATGAAACACTGCCCGGTCCTGTGCCATCTTCACAATTGTTGGTATATTTGAGACATTGTTGCTGCCACCGCCTTGATCCATCTTGTGGAAGGGGTTTCCCCTTTTTCACTGACCCTCTACTTACATGTTGTCAGGAGGGACCAGTCGCTGGAGAAGGATATCATGTTTGGTTAAGGTGGAGGTTCAGTGAAGAAGAGGAAACCCCTCAGCGAGATGGATTAGCAAAGTGGCAGCATCAATGGGCTCAAGCGTGGCAACAGTTGTGAAGTTGGCCCATGACCAGGCAGTGTTTCGTTCTGTTGTACATAAGGTCGCTATGAGTCAGCACTGACTCGATGGCACCGAACAACAGCAACTAATTTTCCTAAGCCACCACATTGGCCTTCCAAAAATAGCATCTACCAGTGTTTCTCTTTTAAGAGGAAGTCATGGGAATTAGTAAATAAAGTAGGAAGAGCCTATCATGTTACCTGAATAGGTTAGAGCCCTGCGGTGCCATTGTTGAATAAGCACTGGGCTGCAAGGTCGGATTGAACCTCAAGGTTGGCAGCTCAAACCCACCAGCTGCTCCTCGGAAACCCTGTACAGGGTCGCTGTGAGTAGGAACCAACTCCATGGCCCTTAACAACGATAGCTCACAGAGGGAGTCTGGACAGGAAGTACACCTGGGCCTTCATGACCATCACCTACCACCCTCCTATGAAATTCAGTATAATGGAGTGAACTGTGTCCTCCCAAAAGTGGCATCCCAAACGTGTCCTTGGAAGTATGACCCTGTTTGGAAATAGGAGTGTTAGTGGTTTAGATGTTGATGAGATCATACCAGAATAGGTGAGTTCTAGTCTTGGTGTGGCGCTGTGGGTTAATGCATCAGACCACAAAGTCGTTTGAACTGCAAGGTTGGTGGTTCAAGCTTACCGGCTGCTCCTTGGAAACCCTATACAGGGTTATTATGGGTTGGAATTGACTAGACAGCACTTAACAACAACAACAACAACAACAACAATGCTAATCTCTGTGCAGTGGTGTCTACTCAAATGGGAGACGAGACCAAGGGAGACACCAGCACAGGAAGGACGCTGAGAGACTGTGGAGTCTCAGTGCTTCACTATCCGGGGCTACTGGACGCTCAGAGAGACACAGAATGGCCTTGCTCTAGAACGAGTGCTCTGACTTGGACGTGGTGCCTCCAAACTGTGAAGGAATCCATTCCTGTCCCTAAAACCCCCCACCTGTGGCGTTCTGTTGGAGCGGCCCGAGCTAGCAAAGACCATTCATGACCCAGATCACAAGACCTAGGCTCGGATCCAGGCTCTGTGTCCATCTGCTCTGGGCAGGATGGGCAAGAAGACGGCTTCTCAACGAGCCATGGTGTGGATAAGGTGGCATAAGGCTGAAAAGGGTTAACAGGCACTTGGCACTAGGTAGGGACTCACCAGGTGTTGTGTGAAAACCCAGGTCCCTTTCCTAAACCGCCAGCCAATCTACCAAGTACCTTACAGACTGGTTTTGGCTTTTGGGGGGAGGAGTTCGTATCCCCACTAGAAGATGGGCTGCATGTAGTCTGTTTCTGCTCACTGCCCGGCACATAGCAGGTGCTCAATAAACACGCACACACTAAGTGATCACTTAAAACCTAGAAAGGCCACAAGAGGACACTTCAACAAGGTCATGGAGAAATGGAATGACAATATCCTGGAATGTTCCTACAAACTTTTGAAGCCCCCCTGTATACATGAAACCAAGTGAGGGATTGGTCAAAGGCAGTTAGAATCCCCCCTGGCTCTGCCTGTTGGCTGCACTGTGGTGCCGTGAATGATTTAATATGATCCTTCTAGCCAGGGTCTTTGTAACTCCCACCAAAGGATGGAATTGTAAAGTGCCGTCGAGTGTGTTCCGATCCATAGTGACCCTGGATAGGGTTTCTGAGGAGCTGTTGGTGAACTTGAACTGCTGATCTTGCAGTTCAAATGGATTTTGCAGCCCAGTACATTAATCCACAGAGCTACACCAGGACTCCAGAGGATGGGGTGGGACCGTGCAAGTGAGGTGCTGTTGTTGTTGTTAAGTGTTGCGTTGGTTCTGACTCACAGCACCAGCCTGTATATAGGTTCCAAGGAGCAGCTGCTGGGTTTGAATCACCAACCTTAGGGTTTAACAGTCCAGTGCTTATCCTACCACGACACACCAGGATTCCAAAAAAGGTGTTGGTTGTTGTTAAATGCCGTCGAGTCGGTTCCGACCCACAGCAACCCTGTAGAGGGTTTCCAAGGAGCAGCTGATGAGCTTGAACCACCGACCTTACAGTTCAAACAGCTTTGCAGTCTGGCACACAGTGCCACACCAGGACTCCAAAAATGGTGTATGGAAGTTTAATATAAGGAATGGTTCTGTTTTGCCATCCCAGAGGCAGATAAAGAATCTCACGACCACTAGGGAAACACGAACCAGGAGTGAAGTGTGTCCTTCAGGTCCGGGGTCTCTGCACTGGGAACCACTGTGATTCCGAGACAGGTGGGAGATGGATGCTGAGATTCTGGGTCCATGAAGTGAGAAAGCGGAGTGCCTCAGGCAGGAGGTTTGCTGGTGGAATGGGGTTCCTCCTGCCAACCCTGGAGCAGAGCTGAGTGCAGACTGGGGTGCCTCTGGGAGCTTATCATCTGCACTGAACAAGCCTTGACACAGGTACCTTAGCAGAACAGGGGCCCGAGAGAGGCCTGCCTGCGGGCACTGGGAAGAGGCTGTGCTGATGAACAGATGAACTCTGAATCTTTTCTAATCCCAGATT
Organism: Chrysochloris asiatica; assembly: GCF_000296735.1. Taxonomy (NCBI): domain Eukaryota; kingdom Metazoa; phylum Chordata; class Mammalia; order Afrosoricida; family Chrysochloridae; genus Chrysochloris; species Chrysochloris asiatica. The sequence goes on along the minus strand of NW_006408614.1, from coordinate 6,981,159 downwards.
TTAACCTACTGCTTTCTAACACACTCCTGATTATCAGTATGGGCTATGGAGTTTGTGTGGCCATCGCCAGGAACGAGGGACCCAGCAGAGAAACTGAGTGTCATGGGAGGAAGGGTCGGTGTGAGAACTGGTAAACAGGCCGGAGGGCAGAGGCATGTCTGAGCTCGGCCTCGTGGGAATCAGCCTTGGGTTGTTGGTCTAGATCCTCCTCAAGCATTGTGAAGTTAAGGAGATCAGAAGCTTCCACCTTGTCGTTTTTACTTCAACAATGGCAACATAGACAAGTCACCCAATGCTTTCAGGGCTGGGAGGGAATACAAACAGAAAACTAAGAGAAACGGCCTTGTTGGAAGGCTACAAAGAAAGGAGACAGGCGGACTGAGTAGGAAGCTCCTCTCTGTCGCCCCGGGAGTTTCTAGGTGTTAATAGTGAATGCATTGGGGGTTCGAGTCCACCCAGAGGCACCTCAGAAGAAAGACCTGGTGATCTTCTTCTGAAAACTCAGCCACCGAAAGCCCCCTGGAGCATAGTTCTGTTCTGATACACTGAGGGGGTCCCGTGAGTGAGTTGTAATCCTCTTGATGGCAGATGGTTTTCATTCTGTTTACAAGTCACGATGTCTCCAGTTTGACATAAAACCAAAAAAATCCCCAAACCGCTGCCACTGAGTCAGTTCTGAGCCATGTTGTTGTTAAGTGCCGTGGAGTTGGTTCCAACTCACAGTGTCTCTGATAGGGTTTCCACGGAGTGGCTAGGAGGTTTGAATTGCCAACCTTGAGGTTAGGAGTCCAGTGCCAATCCTATAGCCCCACACCAGGACTCCAAGTCATAAGGACTCTGTAAAGACAGGGTAGAACTGCCCCAAAGAGTTTTCGAGGCCATCAATCTTTACAGAAGCAGTGGATTTGAACCCCGTACCTTTTGGTTAGCAGCTCAGTGATTCACCACCGGGCCACACTAAAACCAAATGGAAATTACAGAAAGCTTGTCAGCCATTAAAATCATGTTAGAATCCCTCAAAGGTTATATTCTTATTATGTCCCCAGGAATAATTCCCTTACAGTAATGCTTTAAAAAATGTTTTAAACAAAGCAATTAAGCAAGCTTTGCACACGGTCTAAGAAAACGTATCTCTGTAAATGACTAGAGACTGCATAAAAATAGTCTTCACTGAACATTCCACGGACTCTCTTCAGAACAGAAGCTGTAATATGCTTCACTCCAGGGTCAGCCTGAGCCAGGGGGATCCAGCCCTCTGTCCCCATGGGGACCCCCATGGACAGACTGTGGTGGAACTCCCCCCGCCCGGGTGGCGTTCCATCAGCCGCTAGGCTTCCAGCAAATCAAATGCCGGGAAAGCCCCATCTAATGCCATCTTCCTGAATTCTGGAATGTTGCCCACATTCACAGCTACCTTGATCTTAATATAAAAAGACTCCCTGTATGTCAAGATCAGTGTGCTGAATAATGGATAAGCACTGGACTGTTAACAGCAAGGTCAGCAGTCAAGCCCACCAGCTGCTCTGAGGGAGAAAAATTATTTACAGCTTCAGAAACCCTAAAACAGGGTCTATGAGTTGGAATCAACTCATTGGCAGTGGGTGGGTTGGCGGGGGTCCCTACGTTCTTATGCAGGTCAAAAAAAGTGGGTGGCAACCAGAGATTTCACAGCAGATACTTGGACTAGAATAACCCCCAGCCCAGTCGGCTTATCCCCCTGCCTCTCGGTCGAAGAGTCCTGGGGTCTTGGGGCACATGCTGGATACCTGTGACATGTCAGAGCTTCATAATCTCACCCACCACCCCTCTTCCACAGATTCACTGATGGACTCATCCTGGGAGGAGCTAACAGCACACTCAGCTGCGAGCCCAAAGGTTACAGATTCGAGTCCAGCCAGAGGGACCTGGAAGTAAAGTCAGTCATTACTCTGACACACATGCAGTCACATTGAGTCGAGAGCTGACTTCTTGTCAGCTGTTTTTTTTGGAGTCCCTGGGTGATAAAAACGGTTAACGTGTTCCGCTGCTAACTGGAAGGTGGAAGGTTAGGGTCTGCCTAGAGGTACCTCCGAAAAAAAAAAGCTGGTAATCTACTTCTGAAAACCCAGCCATTAAAACCTCTAGGGAACACACACGTGGTCGACTGGAAGGCCACCCGTACTAGCGTCTCACAATCCAGGCTGTCTTGTCTGTCTGCTCCCCCAGCCGGTTTCCTTTTAGGAAGAATGACTCATATTTACTCCCAGATAATTTACAAAGCAAATTACATTTCACTTAACAATTCCAATCCATCTTATTCAAGGACCCTTGGTGGCACTGAACTGCGAACCACAAGGTCAGTAGTTCAAACCCACCAGCTGCTGCTCAGAAATCCTATACTATGAGTCACTATGAGTCAGAACCAATTTGACGGCATTTCACAACAACAATATGCATGCTGTAGGATAAGTACTAGAACATTCCTCACAAGGTTGTCAGTTCCAGCCCACCAGTGGCTCCCCGGGAGAAAGATGAGACTTGTCTGTTCCTGGAAAAGTTTACATCTCAGGAACCCCATACAGGATCACTATGCATTGTGGGGTGGTTGTAGGATAAACACTGGATTGCTCCCCACAAAGCTGTCAGTTCAAACCCACTCGCATCTCCTCAGGAGACAGATGAGACTGTTTCCAGAAAAGTCCCCAGTCTCAGAAGCCCTACACAGGGTTGCTATGAGTAGGACTGGGTTCTATGAATTACACCTGACAGAAAGATGGATTACACTTTTCACCATGTGTCAGCGGTCTCATTATTTCTAAATCCGTGCTCTGTTTCCATTCCTCGTCCTTGCTCCCCTCTAACCTTGTCATCTTTGATCTAGGGTAAATGTTGGCCTTCACATCTCACTGAAATGATTGTTTACAAGAACTCATGAGTCACGAGTGAGATTACTTATTTTATGAGCCACTCGGCTGCTGGTGACCTCCAGGAGCGGTTTGCATTCCAGGCTTAAAGGGTATCCCAGAGCAGTAGTTTCAGGGGTCCCTCTAGTTTCTTCCAGTCAAGTAAATTTGATCTTTTTTTTTTTAGGAGTTTAATTTTTTTTTTAGTTCAGTCCTACATTTTCCTCCCCTTCTACCTGGGAACATCTACTGTGTCCCTGGTGGGAGTGGTCAGTGTTGATGGTTGGGCACCATCTAGTTCTTCTGGTCTCAAAGTCGGCTGGCATGATTTATACAGACAGACTATAGTCTCATAGACAAGTTTCTTCTTTGGGGACCTTGTCATTTTAAAAATCCAGCTCTCAGTAAATTGTTTTAGGACCCCAACCAAACCATGCCATTTACACCTAATTCTCAGCCCTGACCCAATGAGTTGGGTTATAACATAAGAAAGCAATTGCTCATGACCAGAATATGAAAAATAATCCGTTTATTGTTCACCACAACTCTGGGCCTAATACAGTCTCAAGAGTCCTTCAACTTGCCTCTTCGTTTCAAAAGAACATTTAAGGCACTGCTCAGAGTTGTAAGCATAAAGCAGACAGCACAGGGGAAGGCTATGCAAACCAAGCTCACTGCCGTTGGGACAGCGTAGAAACCGCTCTCTCATGCTGCTGAGACTGGGGGCAGTGGAAAAGGAGAGGGAGAACAGATCAACTGGAAAGAGAGAAACACAAGGGTCTAATGTTCAGTCCATTGTACATCGAGTAGAAGGCTGCTTTTACTCACTGAGTTTAATGAACATTTATTTAGCACCTACTTGGTGAGGGGGCTGACGGCACCAAGGAAAGATGATGTTACTGCTGTTAGGGTGCTGGGTGTACAACAACAACAACAACAACAACAAAAATCTAAACGTGCTGTTGATTCTAACGTATGGCGACTCCAAGTGTTACAGAGCAGAACTACTCTGTAGAGTTTGCTTGGCTCTCATCATTACTGAAGCAGATCTCCAGGTCTTCCTTCTGAGGTTCCTCTGGGTGGGTTCGAACAGCCAATCTTTACATTACCAGTTGAGTCTAACCCTATTGTGCCACCCAGGGATCACCAATAGTATGCACTGTGACTCCTAATACTTGCAGTTAAGGGATCCTGATGGCGCAGTGGTTAAATGCTTGGCTGCTGATTAAAAGGTCAGAGGCTTGAACCCACCAGTTGCTCCTTAGGAGAAAGATGAGGCTTCTGTACAGATATGTTGTTGTTGTTGTCAGGGGCCATCGAGTCGGAACCGACTCATAGCGACCCCATGCACAACAGAATGAAACAATGTCCGATCCTGGGCCAACCTCATTACTGCTGCCACACTTGAGTCCATCAATGATGCCACCTGGCCAATCCATCTTGTTAGGGGTCTTCCTCTTTTTCTCTGACCCTCCACCTTACCCAGCCTTGGAATCCCCCAGGGCCAGCCCCCCTATGTCCTATAGGGTTGCTGTGTGTCTATCGGAATCGATGAATGGCAGTGGGGAAGTAGTTCTCAGGATCTGATGTATATACCTGTCTTCCCTTTCTGTAACATTCGTACCCTCTACCTTACTGTTACCAAACTCATGAAAAGAGAACGTAAACTTACTTCCTTATTACAGTGGGGTTTCATGACTAAGGAACATTCATAACATGTTCCAACAAAACAAGAGAAATGGTTACTGTCCAAACGCTTAATTGAGAGTATAAAAAATTTCATCATCTGAATGCTAATTTGGCAGCCTTTTATGTAGGAAAGTTCCCGGGTTTTAAAATAAAACCAAAACCAAACACATGACATTGAGCTGGTTCCATCTCCTAACGACCCTATAGGGGCGACCTTATTGTGTTCCTAAACCTGTCATCTTTCCCAGAGTACATTGCCTCATCTTCATCCCACAGAGCAGTTGGTGGTTTTGAACCGCCGACCTTTGGCTAGCAGCCAATCACTTGGCCACTGCACCACTAGGACTCCATCCCCAGAGGCTCACCTTTGACGTCGTTAAAGCTCGTCTCTGAAAACCCCTGGCTTAGGTCGATCAGGGTCCCCTCAGACTTGCAGCGCGGGAGGCCACTGGAGTTGGCAGCTCGGATCCGCTGAGCTGCCATCTTGGAGCGTTCTGGTTGGTGAAGAAGCACTACGGTATCATTTCTTCCTTCAGTCACTCCAGCCGTTGAGGAAGCAAGTGAGCCTCACCGTGGTATCAACCGGGCGTCGGGCCTCTTCCTAAAGGGAGGAGGGGAAAGGCATGTCCTGTGAGCCGGGGAAGCATGATGGGCCGGCCAGACATCTGATTGGGCAGTGGGAATCCTCTTTTTTCCAGAGGACGGGCCAATGGAGCCCCATTCATTTGTCCTGAGAGGTGGGCAGTACCCGCTGCCCAGTGCCCTGGGCACACACAGCTCCACAGTGTTTGCTAGTCTGGGGTCTGCACTCCCTCTTCCTGGGGCACAATGGGGTTTGTGCGGGATTCTTCCAGCACCTGGGCAGCCCATTCATTACAGTCTGAGAGGAGGACAGATGGGGTTTGTACAGTGCACACAGCCTGCTCTGGGCCCAGGAAGAGAAAACCCCGTCTGCGTCTTCCTGGATAATGGCTGGTCTCATGGGGGGAACCCCGAGGGGGCAGCTCTCAGAACAGCGCCTCTTTCATGGCCCCCAAGCAGTGGGGTTTGGGGGTCAGTTAGGAAACCACGGTGCTTGCTCCCTGCCCCCATTCTCCTTAAATCCCCCTTGGAGCCCAAATGAACAGCCAATAATACATTAGCACACAAGTGACTGTCTCAATATGGAAGGTATTCCCCATGCGACGTATACCCATCGATCCCTGGAGTGTTTATGACCCACTGCGCTCTCACTCAGATACCCTGGTGGCATTGTAGGGTAAGCACTAGACTGCTCACTGCAAGGTTGGCAGTTCAATCCCACCAGCTGCTCCTTAGGAGACAAAGGAAGGAAGTTGTCTTCTGGCCGTAAAGATTTCCAGCTTTGGAAATCCTCTGCAGAGCAGCTGTGAGTCAGAATCAACTCGATGGTCAAAGGTTGGTTTGGTGTTCTCAGAAGCAGTGGGTGGCCAGAACACAGAGTTACCCGTCCCACTGCTTTTTCTTGGAGGCGCACACAGGGCTTAGGCACATGGTGGTTCTGGAGATCAGTGGTACAAACGGTTAACACACTTGGCTGCTAACCTAAACATTTCAAGTTCAAATCTAGCCAAAGGTACCTCAGAAGAAAGGCCTGGCAATTTACGTCCCCAAACAACAAGAATCAGCTACTGAAAACCCTACAGAGTGCAGTTCTACTGATCTGCTTCCAAAAAGGTTACACTCAATGCCAAGGAAGGCAATATACAAGAAGGAGGTTGGCAGAAGAGTGATGAAGGCTGAGGAAGACATAGGCAATCTGAGAATGAAAGGGAATGGACATAAATACTATTATAGATACAACACTACAATAACAAGGGTGTTGGATACAAGCAGAAACGAAATCCACTGCCAGTCGATTCCGGCTTATAGGAACCCTACAGGGCACTGTTGGATAAGCACCGGACTGCTAACCACAAGGTTGGCAGTTCAAACCCACCAGTTGCTCCTCAGAAACTCTATAAGGAGAGTCCCTATGAGTCACAACTTCACAACCATACAACCACAAGCTGGGGTATAACTGGCCCTTGTCAGAAGGAATGGGGTGGCTATGCCTGGACAGGGCTATGTAGGCAGCTGGACACAGAAGACTGTCATTACTCAAGACACAGTGCTCTACTGTGGGCCAGGCAACTTTCAGAGCACAACCCCCACCCCCGGATACTAAAAAACGCCACTGGCCAACGAATCACTACCCCTACTCATGGAGAATCTGTGATTCAGAGGAGAACTGTGCTCCGCAGGGTTTTTAAGGGCTGAGTTTTGGTAAGTAGATTGCCAGACCTTTCTTCCGAAGTGCTCCTGGGTAGATTTGAACCTCCAGCCTTTTGGACACAAGTAACACTCTCCCAATCAGAATGAGCCTGCAGACAAGGACTAGCTCTTGGCTTCTCAGGATGAGTTCATCAATAACTCGGAAAGGGAATGATGCTACACTGAATTCTTGTGAGGAGATGATACGGAAATCCACACAGCGGAAAAAGGGGTGCATCTGTGTGTGGGTGGGGAGGGAGCATTTGATAATTTTGTGCTTATACCTAGTTTTTGCCGGTGGGGTTTCAAATGTAAAAATAAACAATCTTACCTAAGATTCTGAGTATTTTAGAAGTCTTTCAAAGATGCCACTTTGAGGACTAAGGTGTGCCAGACACAAGCCACTATATTTTCAATTGCTGGCCAAATGTATGCCAAAGCTGGAAAAGGAATAAGGAAGACTGGAGAAGAATCACTGCATTTGAATGATGATATTGGCTAAGAATACTGAATCTATCACAGACTGCCAGAAAAACAAATAAATCTGTGTTGGAAAAGAGTACGGCCAGAATGTTCCTAAGCAATACAGATGGCAGGACTTTATCTCATATACATCAGACATGTGATCAGGAGAGACCAGTCCCCTGAAAAAGGACATCATGCTTGGTCAAGTGAGGGGTCAGAGAAAAAAAGCAAGACATCCAATGAGATGGATTGACACAGAGGCTGCAAAGATTGAATGGACAGACTTGTGCCATCCGGGTGGTGTTTCAGTCTGTGGTCCATGGGGGTCCTTACTTGTTGGCACCTAACAATAACAACATTAAGAGACCTGATTGTTGTTGATGTTAAGTGCCAATAAGTCAGTTCTAACGCACAGCGTTTCTGTATAGGGTTTCCGAGAAGTAGCTGGTGGATTTGAACTGCTAACCTTGCCGTTTAAACTGACCTTGAGTCCCGCACATTACCTTGCAGTGCCACACCATGACTCCATAAAAGACCTGCAGTCCTTTTAAAACCATAAAGGCCCCTCTCCCTGCAAGGCTCAGAACAGTCAAGATTGTGCTTACTCCCCTCCCTACTCTCCTCAGGGCACTGAAGTGGGCAGTGGGCACTAGGGCTTCTTGTCCCCAGTCCTTTCAGTCCTCCAAATGGCTGTTCTTTCAGCACCAGTGAGGACAGTCCAGGGAATTTACCCCTGTGGGGGCCATGCCTGAGGCGCCCACCCAGATGCATGCAGAGAGCAAGTTGAAAGCCAGGCACCCTTCAAGCTGCACGGCCCCTGGACGCCAGAATCTGATGTCTAGTAAAGTTGTCTCTGTCCCTCCACCTGGACCTCTGTTCTCTCTCCTCCCCTGTCCACCTGCAGGTAGACCTCAGAGATGCTGTGCGTTTGGGTGCAGACAGGGCGATAAAGCCAGTCTCATGGCTCTTCAGTTTCCTGGGTGCTTTATAAAGGTGATGTTGACATTCTACGACCGGCTACGAAGTGTACAACCGCGTCATGGAAGAGTGAAGTACAGTAAGACTGGTCTCATGGGACACAGAGAGACACGAAGCTAGCGCACACTGTTGGAAAACCGGGATTGCTAGAGCTGCTGTTTACAGCCGGGGCACAAGCCTCCAATTGTTAAAAAACACAGTTTGTGAAGGGTCATCAGACACCAGCTGGCTGTACAATGCTTCCTCTTCCCCCTTCTGACCGTTAAGATGAGGTATGACCCCCTCAAATCAATCTCCTTCTGGGGACCTCTTTCCCAAACTCACCCTGAGTCCACCAGCACAACGCCTCTTCTGTTCCACTCCCCTTGCTGGGTCCTGTTCCAGACTGGAGCAAGTCTCCCGGCAAAGACAGGCTCAAGTCCTGGCCCCCAGGGTGCTAGAGACATATAAACTCTTGGATGCTACCGCTCTGTGACCCTATAGTAAAGGGTCGAACTGCTCTTTATGGGAGCAGACAGCCTCATCTTTCTCCCACAGAGTGGCTGGTGGGTTTGAACTACCGGCCTTGTGGTTAATAGCCCGATACTACTTAACCCACTGTGCCCCCAAGGTCTCTATGAGCAGGAATCGACTGAAAGGACAGTAGGTTTGGTTTTGGTTTTGGTAACTGAATGGCTGGCAGTTCAAAACCCACATAGAGTTCCCACGGAAGAAAGGCCTGGCAGTATGTTTCCCCAAAGTCACAGCCTTGAAAATCGCAGGGAGCGCGTCTACTCTGCCATGTGGTCTCCAGAAGTCAGAATCCACTTGACGCCAAGTGACCACCACCACCCAACAACCACCTCAGGAGGACTGAGAGCAATTTTTGTAGATGTTATAATACGAGGTCCTACCAAAGTTGGGAGGGTCTTAATCCTATCAGAGTGGAGTCCTTAGAAAGAAGCAAAGCTCGAGACACAGGGAGAAGAGGAACATGTGAACATACAGCTACAAACAGAGGGAAACCTGAGGCCGCCTGAAGCTGAGAGATCGAGGAGGGAAGAACTTTCCTGAGAACAGACTGAGAAAAAGAGCAAGGCGCTGAATCCTGACTCCCAGACTGTGGGAGAATAAGACATCTCTGTGTAAAGCCACCCACTCTATGGGACTTTGTTCCCGTAGCCCTAGGCAGCTCATAAGGGCCCTAGTGGCACAATGGTTAAGTATGCAGTTGTGAGTCAAGATTGCTGGTGTGAACCCACCCAGTGCTCCGGGGGAGAACAGACCTGCTCAGTAAATATGACAGCTCAGGACACCCTAGGGGTTGTTGGAAGTCAGAGCGACAACAGGGGACTCGTGCAGCTCCCACAAAATCCCCCATAGAGTGTCCTGGTTACTAGAGCCAGCAGCTGACAGTTTCTGATGTTTACCACGTGCAAGTCTACCAGACGTTATCATTCCTCCCAAATATGCTCATGGGCCAGGCGGTGGGCCTGGCAAACCGCTCAACACCTCCCGGACCAATTCTTTACAAACCCACAGGGTGCTGGAGGCCCCAGTACCCACTGCTGTAGGCTCGGATCCTTCCCAGTACCAGCTTCCTGTCAGCCCTAGACTTTCCTAAAGCAGTTTCTCCCTGCTCCCAAACCTGCTGGTGTTACTGTTCCTAAACAGCATGGTGCAGATTCCCCAGCCAGCCACGACCTGGGTTTCACCTGTATTTACAGGTGTGTCACCTACCTCTACCCCCACAGGAATCAATGAGCACATTGTTCACTGGCTGCTTCTCAGCTGGGCCCAGCACCTTTCGGCTTCTGCAGTTTCCATTCAACGGCTTCCGGAGCTCCTTCCGTAGTGTAGTTCACTCTCTCGATGGCTCCAGGATCACCCCAGTCTCTCTCCTGCCCTCAGAGCTCCACCCCGATTCCAAAGTGCTCCAATTACTACACTGACTCATGGGGTTGGCCTGGAATTTGTAGAGCCAATGTCCTGGAGCGTCAAATTCTAGTGGCTGGAGTTCAAATCCCACACCCTGTCCTGAAGTTAGTCCTTGCTCGGTTAGTAAAGCAAGCTTGGGGTAAAGAACAGATTTCTTCGGTTGCTGTATGGCGAGTCCATGAAGACTCATTCGTTACATGATTTCTCCTACTTAAGTGCATGCTGAGGAGTCCTGGTGATGTGTTACAAGCAGGGCTGGTAACTGCAATGTCAGCAGTTCAAATCTACCAGGAGTTCTTCAGGACAAAGATGAGTCTTTCCGTACCTGTAACGATTTATAGCCTCAGAAGACCTACACAGGGTCGCTATGAGTCGGAACTAGCTCCACAGCAGGTGGCGGAGTGAGTTAAGCGTTGAGCTGCTAACTGCAAGGTTAGCAGTTCAAACCCACTAGCTGCTACTTGGGAGAAAGAGAAGACTCTCAGCACCCCCAAGGTCTGACAGTCGCTGTGATTCCGGATCAACTTGGACTCAGAGAACTCATTTCAAGGCCCAAATCTACTGCCGTCCAATCGGTCTGGAGTCATCCTGACCCAGAGCTGCTCTGTAGGGCTTCAGAGCCTGTGCATCTTTTACTGAAGATAGCCTCCTCTTTCTCCAAGGAAGCGGATGGTGGGTTGGAACCACTGACCTTTCGCTTAGCCACTAGGACTCCTTCAGGCTGCTCCAGTCACCACCAATTACCAGGACTCCTGGGTCCGATACACAGGAGCCCTGGAAAGCTGTGGGGCCCAAATCCATGACATTTATTCCAGTAAGTACACCTGGAGTCCTGGTGTGGCGCCGTGGGCTAATGCACTGGACTACAAAATCGGTTTGAACTACATGGTCGATGGTTCAAGCTCACCTCGGAAATGCTATACAGGGTCGTTATGAGATGGCACTTAACAACAACAACAAGGAAGAGACCTACACATCTTCTCTCACCCACCCATGATCCGCCTTCCCTTATTCTTCCTCCCAGTCCACCTTGGCTGCTTACCCCAGCCTCCTAACTCCATGCCTGAAATGCCAGCCCTCACCACATCTCTTCTCCGCGACCCCTCCACAGTCTTGGGTTTCAATAGCAGGTGGACACTAGACTTGGACCTAGAATGTCCAACTACTCCTGCTGGTTCCTCTCCAAGTTCCCACATCCCAACCCCACTCCACACCCATCTTTAGCAGTGCTCCACGGCAGTGCCACTCGTCCCAGCCACAAAGCCTCAGCCCTCTCCATCTCCCCCACTTGTTCCGGAACGTTCCAGCTCTGACCCTGTAAGCCACCATCATGTACAGAACTCTGCTCTCTGGTGGTCCACCTTCCATCAAAACACAGGGTGAAGACCTGAGACCAGGTCCCTTACTCAAGGCCATACCTTATCCACCCCTGCATTCTCTCCAGATTCTCTATCTCCCTCCACCTGGCCACTCTTTCTGTTCCCTAGACACAGGCCCCTCCTACCCCAGGTCTGCACCTGCAACCTGGAAACCTTCCTTCTTCCCCACCACTGCCCCTAGTCACTAGACAGGATGTCTCACTTCACCAAAACGGCAGAGACAGATCGCCCACACCCCTATGCCCACCCCTCCTGCCTCACCTCCGTATCACTTAAAGCATTCATATCCTACGTACTTGCAGATGGAGAACAAGGGAATCCATCTGTCTGTCCCTGGCTGGGTTGCTACTGATCGGACAAGGCAGGGGCTCAATGAATAGATGAGCAAGTTCCACTTCAGGACTAATTACTCAGAGTATCTTGGTAGGCCTCCCTAGGGGACCATCTTTACGGAGCAAGATTCCCCAACAGATACCAGATGGCAGGTATGACTTGTTTATATAACAGCAGGCCACATGCAGGGATAAGCTGACTCTTTCCTCACGGTTCCTGGTGGAGAAACCAGTTAGCATGCTCAATTGCTAACCAAAAGGCTGGCAGTTCAGGTCCACCCAGAGGTGCATCAGAAGAAAGTCCTGGAGATCTACCTCTAAAACAATGCTGTGAAGCAAAGTTCTGCTCTGACACCAAGGGGTTGCCTAGAGTCAGAATCAACTTACCGAAACTGGTTTACTATATTCTTAAAACACTGGTGGGTTACTGGGGCGATGGCACCCCCAATGGGCCCAGACAGCCTGGCCCCATCACTGCATTTTGAGAAAACAGACCCTGCTTCTAGCTTCTTCTCAGGAACTAGGTTCCCTCTGAATAGACCACATGGGTTTACAGACAGTATTTACAGGATACAGGAGCTGGCTTGGAGCCCTGCCCTCCCCGAGGCCCCCCCAACACTCTGCCCTAAGGAACAACTAAGAAACCAGCAAAGTCAGACAACACACAGGCACGTAACAGGGTATCTGAGGGGGGAGATGACCCTCCACGGGGCTCCAGGGCAGGAATCAGACAGCCCAGTGTCCCACCCCCCACCCCAGTCTGCAGTTATGAGCGTCCCCCACAGAGGGGCCAAGGGAGAGAGAACCAAGAGCAAACACTGGCTGGTTCCTCCCGGGTGATTCCTATGCTTGGTTTAGGGTGACTCACTCTCCCTGTTGCAGATAATTTCTGGAGTGTCATGTGATTTCGTCAGATTTCCTCCAAGTTAAAACAAAGTGCGCAGCTCCACCCCTCCCTCAGAGACTGGCTCACTAGGTCCTGCCCAGGACAGCCTACCTCACTCCCCAAGACTCACAGAGCCCACCTCAAGACCCCAAATTCCCAAAGTTCCCTCCTGACAAACCCAGTCCGGGTTCTAAAGCTTCAGGGGGGCCTTGGAATAGCACCTGGCCCCTTCAGTAGGTTTGGGGATATTCCAGGGAGGAAGGTAGGGATAAGGAAGAGTAAGTGTCTATACCTAATTCTGTCCAGCAATGCCAGCTGCCCCTCCCACCCAGGAGGCCCATCCAGCAGCAAGCTATCCATGGACAGGCCCCAGCACCCCGGGAAACCACGGAAGTTTGCCTCTGAGTCTGAGCCTGGCAGTTGTGGGCGGTGAGCAGCTAACACTTGGGTGTCCCTTTCGGGAAGCCTGCTCTTCCCTGGGCTGTGGAGTTTCTGGGCGTGGCTTGGCAGGGGACTAGGAACAGGCTGCAGGTACAGAGACCAGCCCTGGGGACCGAGGAACTTCCTCCCAGGCCACAGGGGGACAGAGTCTTTCCTTAACCACCTGACCACATGTGGATGGGTTATGTAGCCTCCCAGCTCTCTGATACCAACCCCCTAACCAAGGCAAAAAAAAAAAAAAAAAGTTGCCATCGATTTGACTCCTAGTAACTCCATGTGTGTCAGAGCAGAACTCTGCCCCCCACGTTTGCAATGGCTCAGTTCTCGTAAGTAGATCACCATATCTTTCCTCTGATGCACCTCTGGGGGGACTCGAACTTCTAACCTTTCGGTGAGCAGCCGAGCATGCCCACCCAGGAACTACTTGCTTAGGAGCAAAGCTTTTTTTTTACTTGATTAAAAATTGTAAGATACTTTGAAAATCTACCTTTGGGTGGTAAGTATTCTCCTTCTGATAACACGCAGATCAGGGTAGTGGGCAGAACCTGGAGGCACAGACTCTCCTGCCTCTGACTCTGAGCCCTAACTGGGGGCTCTGGATCCAGTGTGGGAGGAGGCAGTCTGGGTCCCTTTCTGAACTCCCAGGGGATTCAGGCACCTTGAAATTGAAAGGAACCATGTGAGATCAAAGAACTGGGGACGTCAAGAGAATAAGTCTCAGTTCATTTAAGCCCCAACGTGGGGTATTTCTGTGATAGCAGCTGTACTGAACAAAGATGCATTTATTCAACACCACAGCATACCAAAGACACAGAGGAATGCAAAACTGAGACCCTTCGTGGCACCTGCTTATAATTTACCAGCACAACCAGCCACAGGATGGAAGCCAGTGACCACAGGAAGCCCAGCAGGTCCACAGACTGGAACTGTGAGGGGCTCTCAGAGGGGAGAAAGGACAGTCTTAGCTAGGTTTCTGGAAGTCTACACTGATTTTGGTCTGCAGATACTCCTTACTGGGGCTTCCTTCTCTGTACCAGCTCCCTGACACCGGAAATCACACAATACATGGCGTGTGGCTTGTCACATACTGCTCAGACATGGGGTCTGTGGTCACTTGCCATTCACATGAAGCCCCACCACCACCCCACACATGACACTTCTTCACTGCTGTGAAGTTGGACCTTGTGGCTGGTTCAGGCTTAAGATCAGCACTGCCTGGTATGGTGCTGCACTGGACCGCCAGGTCAGTTTGAACTTCAATGCCGGTGGTTCAAGCTCACAGCCGCTCCTAGGAAACTATGTGACAAGTCAAAATTGACTCAACGGCACTTAACAACAACAATGGACCAGAGATACAGGCTGAGTAGGGCTGGGCTGGGCTCCTGACCCCCAGTCTCCCACAATACTGCACAGAGTTTCTCAAAGGCCTGGGAGTTCCCGGCATTGGCAGAGAATGTGCTGTATGCCTCCCTTCCTTTAAAAAAAAAAAAAAAATCACAGTCAAATAAAAAACCAAACTCAGCTGCTGTGGATGCGATTCCAACCCATAGTGCCCCTGAAGGTCAGAGGAACTGCCCCGTGGGAGTTCCAAGGTTGCCATCTAGTGGTTACGAATCGGGCTGCGAACCTCAGGGTCAGCAGTTCGAAACTACCAGCTGTTCCGCGGGAGAAAGATGAGGCTTTCTGCTCCCGTAAAGATTTACAGTCTCGGAAACCCTGTACAGGGTTGCTATGAGTTGGAACCGACTCCACGGCACATAACAACATCTTTACAGAAACAGACTGAAGCATCTATCTCCCCAGGGAAGAGCTTTCAGTTATAGCCGAACACTTAACTGCCATGCCACCAGGGGTCTTCTCCATGTCAGATTCAGACTAGCTGGGAGACCTGGGGGTGGGGTGGGGGGAACGACACACAGCTGTTCCTGACTGTGCTGACAGTTCTCATTAAAGATACACACATGACACATCTCTGAGGCTCAAGTTCAAGATTGCAACTGAATACTGCCAAAGGGCAGGAGCCACAGAAACCCAAGGGAATTGGGGCGAGTGACAAAAAATCCCGGATCAAATTGTCCCGATGAAAATCAAACAACATTGAAGCCTGATGTCAGACATATTCATAGAGATGACTAAGAAACAGACTGATCCCTGAGGGCTTATTCCTCAGTTTGCAGGCTTTCAGAGTCTGCAGTTCAAATCCACCTGCTGCTCTGTAGGGGAAAAATGTGGTGGTCTGCTTCCGTAAAGAGTAACAGCCTTGGAGAGGAGTTGTTGTTGTTGTTGTTGTTATTGTGCTGACTCATAGCGACCCTAATCTTATATTCCCAGAACAGAGACCCCCTAGGACCATCAAGGAAGAAGAGCACAAGCAGAATGTGGGACCCAATCCAGAGAAGCAGCAACACCAGAGATGGAGGCAGAGATGAAGACATGGAGAGAGGGAGCAGCTGAGGACTCTAGATTCATGGAAAGAGAGGGACTGAGTGCTGTCGGCCAGGAGGCAGACTTGCAGAATTTGTCCTTTGGTAGTTTAAATGATTATATATGCCTGAGTGTTTCTGTGTACATCCCACCCCCCAAAAAACAAAAAACAACAACAATAAAAAAACCCCCCACAACAGATGGAATAGAGGCAAATGTTGAATTTTGATGCATGGAGGGGATAGTAATCATTGCAATGAAATGATGAATGTAAAACCGAAGTTCTCCCATGTAAACAATCACTCAATTCACAATAAAAACTTGAAAAAAAAAAAGAGTTACAGCCTTGGAAACCCCAAGAGGCAGCTCTCCTGCGTTCTATAGGGTAGGTCTACATTGGCAGTGGGTTGGGTTTTTGGTTTAGTCTGTCTTACAGCCACACGGAAGGAATCTATTTTATCCATCTGTTTATTCAGGGCCCAGCCTGGTGTTTCAGTTACCCAGTATTGTAACAAAACACACAGGAGCTTCAGAATGTTGGCGGAAAGATAGGCTTACAAGACAATGGAATTCTTCCAGAAGCTTCTGAAGTCCCTCATTTACACATGGTGTTGTTGTTAAGTGCCTTCAAGTCAGTATGGGCTCACAGCGACCCTGTATAGGGTTTCCAAGGAGCAGCTAGTGGATTTGAACCTTGCTGTTAGCAGTTCAGTGCTTATCCTACAATGCCAAACCAGGATTCCAGACCACATGTGGGTGGCATTAAAAAACCCCAGAATATTATTTTCTCATAGTTCAGGACCCACGATGAAGCCAGAGCCCCAGGACATGGTACAAATGCCAGGCTACTGTGACAATAAATATGGGGTAACTCCCCACCCCAGCTTTTACTGAAAACAGAATTGTACACTTTAATAAGGTTACATACCCTAGTGTGAACATGCTCACCAACAACCCAGGGTGTTATATCTGACTTTTAATTTCTCCTGTTATTCAATAAAGCAACTCTCCATAAAGCACAGAAAACTATCCCTAATCTCCTCAGATGCCGTCAGGATTTTGACTTGTTTCTACTCGTATTTATCTTTGCTTTGTTTTTTCTCCTCCCCTCACCCAATAGCTTGTTTATTATCATTTACATGCCAAAATAGGAAACAAATCAGTATATATTTTTTAATCTTCAACTTTTTTTAAATGTCACTAAAAAATTCCTTACAAACATAGTTTAAATGCCCAGGATAATCACTAGATCATCACTGGAAGATCAGAGGTTCAAATCCACCAGCCACTCTTGGAGTTGCTATGAGTTGAGTAGGAACCAACTCAACAACACACAACAGCTACACCAATTACTCCACCGACTGGATGTTCATAATTCACTTAATCATTCTCTTACATTACCTGTCCCGGTTCCCACATTTTTTGGTACTACAAATAGCAGGGTAATGACCCCCTCCTTCCTCTGCATTTTGTATTGTTTTTGTAGGCAGGTTTTCCAGTAGAAGGGGAAGCATTGCCAAGCGTGTTCTTGGAGGCTGGGGTTGAGCCCACCCAAAGCAATGGGGTGTTCACTTCCCAGTCCTTTCCCAGCAGTTTCCAAAAAGCTTTGCGAATCTGACAAGCGGAGAACGGATTTCTCATTGAAATTCACATTTCTGTGACCATGAGTCAAAATGGCGTCAAATACTGGTCAGTTTCCCTCAAATTCGTTCTACTCATTGTGACCTCGTATATAACAGAAGGAGACACTGCCCCACCTGTGCCATCTCCGTGGCCACATGATGGAACCCACTGTAGTGGTCACTGTGTCCATCTATTTCAGAGGGCCCCTCCCTGGCTGTCAGGAGACCCTCTTCCACTTTTCCAAACATTTTCTACAGATTATGTCTTAAACTGTGGTCTATCATTTGCACCTTTGCTCAAAGATATTCTACAATCTCATCCTATCAGTTGAAAGTAGCTTCCTCACTTCTTGGCTCCACAAATTCATTTTGCTAACTTGTTATTGTTAAGTGCTGGGGTTGAAAGATGAGGCTTACTGCTCCCGTAAAGATTTACAGCCTCAGAAACCCTGGACAGG
Organism: Chrysochloris asiatica; assembly: GCF_000296735.1. Classification (NCBI taxonomy): domain Eukaryota; kingdom Metazoa; phylum Chordata; class Mammalia; order Afrosoricida; family Chrysochloridae; genus Chrysochloris; species Chrysochloris asiatica. The sequence goes on along the minus strand of NW_006408614.1, from coordinate 6,963,415 downwards.
GTTGCTATGAGTCAGAACCGACTCCATGGCACATAACCACCACCACCATTTGCTTTTGGTGTGGCATTATAGGATAAGCATTTGATTCTAAGGTGGGTTTGAACGGCAAGGTCCGCAGTTCAAACTCACCAGCCACTCCTGGGAAACCCTACGCAGGGTTGCTGTGAGTCGGAACCGACTCGACAGCACTTAACAACATCAATTTGCCGTTGGAGTTTTAGTGTGGCACTGTAGGATAGACACGGTAGGTTTGAAAGTTCCAGTCACTCCTCGGTAATCCTATACAGAGTTAGTATGAATCGGAACTGACTCAAAGGCACTTACCAATACTACAACAGTTTGCCTTGTTTTTTAAAAAAAGGGGGGTGGTGGTTTTGTGCTGACATTAATGTACAAATAACTTATTTTACTGTTCAATGAGAAACAAAATTAATTGGCAAACAGCTAAGCAATTTCTCCAGCGTCCGTTCCTGAGAAATGTGTTCCCTCCTGACTGGTGTGACACTGTCCTAACTCATTTTAAATGTGTGGATACGCTAGGGTCTAAAGCTGGGCTATTCCGTGTCATTACTCTGCACGTTTTTATTAAAACAGCACCCTTTACTTAAGGATGATCGTCTTTCTAAAGTCATCTTATGGACGGACCAGTTTCCAGAGACCATTCTATTTCAATCTCCTACAATGACAACATCTGTTATTTAGGAGCCTGGTAGCACAGTAGTTAAAGTGCTTGGCTGCAAACAGAAAGAATGGCAAGGTTCAAACCCATCAGTGACTCTGAGGGAGAAAACCTGGAGATCTGCTCCCATGAAGATGACAGCCTAGAAAACCCAAGGGTGCTGTTCTTCTCCATGCTAGAGACACACTAAAACAATCAGTTATTTTTCTTCCAAATAAACCTGAGAATAATTTCTCACTTATCATCTCACTTCCCCATTCCTTCACAAAGCAGTCCCACTAGGGTTTTGTTGGTATTGCTTTGGTAAGAGCTGACACTTTTACATGAACCCATCTTTTCTTCCAGGGTCTCAGAGGATCTCTATCTATTTACAGCAGGGTCTCGGGGCAGTAGGGACCACCTGTTGTTCTTGCAGCCCCAAAAGAATATTGAAAGTACCACAGACTGCCAGAAGAACAAACAAATCTGTGTTGGAAGAAGTACAGCCAGAATGCTCCTTAGAAGCCAGGATGGCTAGACTTCCTCTCGTGTACTTTGGACACGTTCTCAGGAGTGACCAGTCCCTGGAGAAGGACATCATGCCTGGTAAAGTGGAGGGCCAGCAAAAAAGAAGAAGATCCCCAAGGAGATGGATTAGATCGTAAAAACAGCCCCGAACTGGACAGTGTTTCCTTCTGCTGTGCACGAGATCATTGTGAGTCAACAGCAGCTATAGACAATACTAAGCAAATGGGCGTGGCTATGTTCCAAGAAAACATTATTTACAAAAACAAGTGGTGGGCCCTAGTTTGCTATCCCCTGATGTTGAGGGTAGGAATGTATGAGGCTCAGTCTAGAGTCTGGCTGAACGACTTAGAGATTAAAATCATCTCTTACCAGTTAGGGGTCTTTGGGCAAAGTCAAGCAACCATGCAAGCTTCAAAATGGGAACAGCTAGGGCTGTTCTTAGGATTCAGTAAGGTCATCCATAAAAGGTTTAACACGTACTGTGGGCCAGGCTCTGTGTTGTTGTTGTTAAGCGTTGCTGAGTCAGTTCTGACCTATAGCGACCCTGTATAGAGTTTCTGAGGTGCGGCTGGTGAGCTTGAACTACAGACATTGAGATCCAAACTTACTTTACAGTCCAACTCATTAACTCAAAGTGCCACACCAAGACTCCATTGTTAAATAAACGTTATATGAATAATCTTTCAATAATACTAGTCCTACCATAAACAATAACAACTGTAGGAGTAGTACTAGCAGCAGCAGCAGTAACAGTACTAGCAGAAGCATTAGCAATAATAGTAGCAGCAGTAGTAATACCAGGATTAGTAGTCATAGCAGTAGTAGTAATACCAGGATTAGTAGTCATAGCAGTAGTAGTA